>NC_088830.1:34231314-34473814 GCF_904066995.2 Poecilia reticulata | reverse complement strand
GGAGCTAATGTTTATGTGAGCTATGCTACGTTAGCTGTTGGGAGCTAATGTTTATGTGAGCTATGCTACGTTAGCTGTTGGGAGCTAATGTTTATGTGAGCTATGCTACGTTAGCTGTTGGGAGCTAATGTTTATGTGAGCTATGCTACGTTAGCTGTTGGAAGCTAATGTTTATGTGAGCTATGCTACGTTAGCTGTTGGGAGCTAATGTTTATGTGAGCTATGCTTACGTTAGCTGTTGGGAGCTAATGTTTATGTGAGCTATGCTACGTTAGCTGTTGGGAGCTAATGTTTATGTGAGCTATGCTACGTTAGCTGTTGGGAGCTAATGTTTATGTGAGCTATGCTACGTTAGCTGTTGGGAGCTAAGCTGGATTTCTGTAGGGTTGGATACTTTGACACCATTCTCACTCCATAGAGCAGCAGCACCTCCAGGAGAAGCTTTTCCCACCAAAAGGGGGCGGAGTCGCCGCCTAATTGGATCGGGTCCGACCTGCTCTCTGGTACCTGCAGGGATTCTGACTGGTTCTGAAGCCACAGATGAGAACCAGGATCTGGACCGACCCACAACCAGGGTCGTGTACCGGTTCTGACTGATGTCGCTCCTTCTGACCATTTAGAATCAGAACCAGAACCCAGCATGAATACCACCTCTGGTCCAACAGAACCTGCAGACGTCTCCTGGGCTTCCAGAACCATCACAGCAACTAAATGGGTTTAAGCAGCTGTATTATGGGTCAGAACCAGAACTTTCCATTTCTCTGCAGCTTCAGTTTTCATCTAATTATGCCAGATAATGAATGTCAGCCGGGTCAGAACCTGAGAACTCCTGGTTCTGGTGGACCCAGTCCAGAGGGAAACAGGTCCAATCATGATCATCTAGAGATGAGCAGGCAGAACCAGAACCAGTTCCAACCCAACCACCAGGGTTCTGGTCGATCCAAACTGAAGTTTTCTGTAACAGAACCAGATGGATTAAGTTTCTGACCCGTTAAAGGTTCTGGAGAAATAAAAGTCCAAAGAACAAACCAAAACAATCAGCTGGCGATGTCTGAAGCTCTAACAGAACCAGTTCTGGATCGGTTCTGGTTCTGCAGAGAGGAGGAGCTGAGCTGAGATCCAAGATGATGAAAACTTACCTGCAGCTTTAGGTTCTGATTCGGTTCTGTTGTCCCAGCAGAACCGCTTCTGGAGTTCTAAACAGCAGAACCCAGTTCGGTTTGACCGGCAGAACCCCGAGAAGGTTCTGCTATAATATGACGTCATGTCTATAAACGGGTCACGTGGTTCGGTTCGACTCAGATCAGTTCTAAACTCAGCTGCTGACGTCAGGCTTTTATTCTGAAAGTCTTGGCGCAGACCAGCAGCCGGAAGCAGAGAAGCTTCTGCACCGTTTGGACCGTCGGAACTCCGAACTCACCTGAGGAACAGGTGCGACCAGAACCCGGTAAGCGAACCCGCCCAGCTCCGGGCTCAGCAGCGGTCCGGTTCGGTGCTGCCGGTGGTCCGAACCTGCTGCTAACGGAGCTAATCTGCACAGAACCCTCTCCGGTTCGGTTCCATTCGTGTTTGGACCGGCTCTGTCTGCCTGTAGAGGCAGCAGAATCTCGGAACCATCACTGAACGGAGTTCGCAGCGAGTTTGGTTCTGTTTGGACCCGGTCCGTCCGTGACCTACTTTCTGTTTCGATCCAGTCCGGCTGAACCGAACCTGGTCCGGTTCAGGTTTTGTGCTGACATAGTAAACCAGCCTGGGCCGAAACTTCGGTACCGGGTCAGAAGATGTTGAAGCCGGGGAGGGGAGGGGTCACATTAAAGGTCAGGGTGTGACGTCAGAGCGATTTACGGTTAAGAGCGTTTCATAGCTCGTGACGTCACAGATTATTGTGATCGGAACTCAAGAGGTTCTGACCCGACCGTTAAACAGAACCGATCCAGAAGTTTTGGTCCAAAGGGATCTGAACCCAGAGGTTCTGGTTCTGGTCGGTCGCGTGGCGCCCCCTGCTGGTCAGGTGACGTACTGCAGCAGGTGGAGGGATCTGATTGGCTGGTCCGGGTCACCTCCTCTGATGGTTCTGGTTCTGGTTCTGTCCGGTCCGCAGGTCCGGTGCGCTGCCGTCATGGCTTTGATCTCACTGGATGACCTGGAGGGATTGGACGACGAGCAGCTGGACGATGACATCACCGACAACGTCGAGCCAATGGGGGACGAGGACGGCCTGCTGAGCCACTGGCAGGCGGTGGCCAGCACCCACCAGGTGTCCGTTCCTACAGGTGAGGGGGCGGGGCCAAACCCTCATCCAATCAGAGGCCTGTTGAGGGGGCGGGGCCAAACCCTCATCCAATCAGAGGCCTGCTGAGGGGGCGGGGCCAAACCCTCATCCAATCAGAGGCCTGCTGAGGGGGCGGGGCCAAACCCTCATCCAATCAGAGGCCTGTTGAGGGGGCGGGGCCAAACCCTCATCCAATCAGAGGCCTGTTGAGGGGGCGGGGCCAAACCCTCATCCAATCAGAGGCCTGCTGAGGGGGCGGGGCCAAACCCTCATCCAACCAGAGGCCTGTTGAGGGGGCGGGGCCAAACCATCATCCAATCAGAGGCCTGCTGAGGGGGCGGGGCCAAACCGTCATCCAATCAGAGGCCTGCTTTCTCTCTGTTCCAGAAATGACCGGGCCGATCCAGGAAATGACCCGGAACCGCCAGCAGAGGGAGCCGCTGTCCTTCGTCCTGATCGCCCGCCATGAGAAGGTACCGACCGTAATGGGGACCCCTGGTTCTGTGCAGCTGTTGCCATGGTGACGGCCTGTGTGTGTCCAGATGGGCGAGGTTCTGTACGAGGAGCGGCGGTACCCGGCCGGGTTCTGGGTCAGCGCGCGGCGCAGCGAGGATCTGTACGAACAGAGCATCTCCCTCGCCTTCATGAAGCTGATGCGCTTCATCTGCAAGGAGAACTCTGCAGGTGAGGCCCCGCCTTCATACCTGTCAGCTGGCGCACGCGATGACATCACAGCATCTCTGTGGTCGCAGGGCGCTACTTGGGCATGACCGTACCTGTGGTCAGCAGCGTCCAGGTGATGGAGGACGGCGAGACGTTTGAGAAGAATGTGGAGACGGCCTTCTTCCTTCCCTCAGAGTTCCAGAGTAGCGCGCCGCGCTCCATCGACCCAGACATCAGCGTCACCTACCGGGAGCCAATCAGAGTGATTGCAAGGTAAGCCCCGCCCCTTCTGCTGCGGGACGTCAGCTGACCCGCCCCTGACTCTGATTACGTGCAGGACGTTTTACGGGACGACCACGGAGCAGACGGTGGGCTGGCAGATACGCGTCCTGCGGGAGCTGCTCGACCCCGGTGACCCCGGTGTCCATGGCGACCGCTACATAGTCGCTGTGTACGACAATCCTGGAGCGCCGCAGCGCCGCAACGAGATCTGGTTCATCCGCAGAGAGCCGTAGGTCGGCCAGAGTTCACCTTGTCGATGGACCAATCAGAACACTCTTTTGTAAACCGTTGCTGGTCATTCATTGGCTCTCACGTACAGGAAGTTTCATCTGATTGGTCGCAGCTTTAACTTCCTGCTCCCTGACATCACTTCCTTTTCTCCAATATAGTGAAGTCCCTCCACCACAATGACATCACTTCCTGCTAGCAGCACATTACTTCCTGTGCTATAAATGAAATACTAAAGTTTTTAAGTGTTAAACTGTTGGGAGGCGGAGCCTGATCCACAGAGCTCCGCCTCCCTGATGCGTTCAGTGTCTGTTCATGAAATCTGGATTTTTCATGTTTTTCTTTTCATTTAAAAATATTTCAACAAATTTGTGTGCATGTTGGTTCCTCCTCCTGCAGTCAGGGGGCGCTGCAGCAGCTGTGGAGCATTTCCATGGAAACGGGATGTCAGCCAAACATGAAACCAAAGCAAGTTTATTTACAAAAACAGCTGACGTTCAACAGTGAACGTCACCTGGACAGGTACAACAGGTAAAACAGGAAGCAACCGAAGGGCCGATGAAGTAAACAGGAAGGGGCGGGGCTGTGACGTCATCAGGTCAGATCAGGTCCGCCACTGCAGAGAAAACCAGACAAGGCATTAATGTGGAATCGGAGCAGAGCCATCAGTGTTGCCATGGAAACGGGCCGGTACCATTCATGGGCATCTCGTCGATCTGGGTCGAGTAGTACTGCTCGATGTCCCGCAGGATCCGGATGTCGTCGTTTTTCACAAAGTTGATGGCCACGCCCTTCCTGCCGTATCGGCCTGACCGGCCAATCCTGGGAGAGACAACGGGCCACATGACCAATCAGAACCCGTCAGAGCCTCACACCTGCTCTGCAGCAGCCGCGGCCTACCTGTGGATGTAGAGCTCTCGGTTGTTGGGCAGGTCGTAGTTGATGATTAGCGACACCTGGGGGACGTCCAGACCGCGCGCCCACACGTCTGTGGAGATCAGGACCCGGCTGGGGACACGGGGGACACAGGTCAGTGGGGACAGGTCTACCAGTCTCCCCCCTCTGCCTCATTCTCCTCCCAGTCTCACCTGGCGCCGGACCTGAACTCCTTCATGATGGACTCTCTCTCTTTCTGCGGCATGTCTCCGTGCATCGACGACACGGTGAAGTTCGCCTCCCTCATCTTCTCCGTCAGCCAGTCCACCTGCGGCAGAAACAGGCTAACTACGTTTCCCAACAGGTGTTGGTCCATACTGACGCTGTACCCCACGATAGCCTGCAGGGGGCGCTTCGTTAATATTCCACGGATCTGATGCAGCGTGAGGTCAGACGTGCAAACAGCTGCTGGCTGTTTGCACGTCTGAAATATCATACTTTAGCTAAATATCAAATCAATGGGACGCTTTCCTACGCTATGATAAGTATCACAAGGTCAGGAAAAACATGGAGGGAGGCGGGAGTAGCTCAGTTATGCTAGCTTGAGTTTGACACCTACAACGTGTAGATATGCTGTGGAATTTGGTTTAAAAATAAACTAATTAGCTAATCCACCACAATGTTAGCTTAGCTAATAGCAGTAGCTAATCTACCACAATTACAAAATAAACCCAACAGACTGAATGTTCTGTTCTTTGTGTGGAAATGTGAGGAAAAAGGGATTTTTTTGTCCTTTTTTTTAGTGTTTTTGCTTTACTGCAGAGATTTGATTAAATAATCCTGACATTTCAGATGTCGCTCTGCTAGCGGCTCTGCTAGCGGCTCTGCTAGCAGCTCTGCTAGCTGCTCTGCTAGCTGCTCTGCTAGCGGCTCTGCTAGCGGCTCTGCTAGCGGCTCTGCTAGCTGCTCTGCTAGCGGCTCTGCTAGCTGCTCTGCTAGCTGCTCTGCTAGCGGCTCTGCTAGCGGCTCTGCTAGCTGCTCTGCTAGCTGCTCTGCTAGCGGCTCTGCTGCTATGGATGGGAAGGTAAACAAAAGTCTTAATGAGCCCAATTTCTGGATGTAAAGAAACGTGGGGTAAACTGCATTTCAGGTCTCCGTGGCAACCAGAAATATTTCAGCCTCTGCCTCCGTGAAATTTTCTTTGCTCTCTGGTCACCATAGCGACCACTAAACGGCAGCAGTGTGCGTGTGTCTGACCTTCCTCTTGGTGTTGCAGAAGATGACGGCCTGTGTGATGGTCAGCGTGTCGTAAAGGTCACACAGGGTGTCAAACTTCCACTCCTCTCTCTCCACGGCGACGAAGAACTGCTTGATGCCCTCCAGGGTCAGCTCATCACTGAGGGAAAGGAGCTGGGTCAGTCCATGTCCAACAGAACAAGCAGGTTCTGATCATCTCAGGTTCTCAGTTTGTTCCAGAACCAGAGGAGCTGGAACTGGTTCTGGTTCAGCAGGAGGAATATGCGACCCAGATCTCCCAGCTAACCGCCATCGCAGCTCAGAGCTCGTTACAACATCAATCACCTGGACCCGGTTCTGGTTTGACCGTCAGCAGGGGATAAAAGCGCGCAGTAAAAACCTTTTGGGATTTAATGACCCCGCCTCTCAAGACCATCAAACCATCAAACCTGGAGCAGGAAAATAATCTGCAACCTGAGAGAAACGGAGTCGATTCGTTTTACCGCCTGAAACGAAGCAGGAGGAAGCAGGAACCAACTTATCGCTTCTACACAGATACTTTTCACTCATTTAACCAGATTTAACAAGTTCCAATCGGACCAGAACCAGTTCTGACCCAGTGCTGGTCTGCATCACAGTTCTGGTTCAGCAATGACCCAACTGCAAAGTCCTAGTGCCAAATCATCAGAACCGGCCCAGTTTCAGACTCACCGCTTGACCAGGATCCGAATCGGGTCGGTCATGAACTTGTTGGTCATCTCCAGGATCTCATGAGGCAGCGTGGCGCTGATCAGAACCACCTGGGTGGCAGGAGGCAGGTAGCGGTACACATCGTAGATCTGCTCCTTGAACCCTGCGGGACAGCCGCCGTTAGCATGGATTAGCATGGAGGGACAGTCTCAGTTAGCATGGAGGGACAGCCGCCGTTAGCATGGATTAGCATGGAGGGACAGCAGCAGTTAGCATGGGGTTAGCATGGAGGGACAGCCGCCGTTAGCATGGATTAGCATGGAGGGACAGCAGCAGTTAGCATGGATTAGCATGGAGGGACAGCAGCAGTTAGCATGGATTAGCATGGAGGGACAGCAGCAGTTAGCATGGATTTAGCATGGAGGGACAGCAGCAGTTAGCATGGATTAGCATGGAGGGACAGCAGCAGTTAGCATGGATTAGCATGGAGGGACAGCAGCAGTTAGCATGGATTAGCATGGAGGGACAGCAGCAGTTAGCGTGCTAACGGTTCTCCCTCACCCACCTTTGTTCAGCATCTCGTCGGCTTCATCCAAAACTAGCATCTTGATGGCTCGGGTTCTCAAGCTGCGGCGCCGGATCATGTCTGCAGGAACAGGTGAGCGGTCAGAGGGGGCGGGGCCTCGGCGGAAGCTCCGCCCGCTCCCAGACTCACCGAAGACGCGTCCCGGCGTTCCGGCCACCACGTGCTGCCCGTAGTCCAGCTTCCTGATGTCCTCGCCCACGTTGGTGCCGCCGATGCAGGAGTGGCACTGGACGTTCATGTAGTCGCCCAGCGCCAGCAGCACCTGCGCAGGTGAGACCATCGGCCAATCAGAGCGCGTCACAGACAACACTCACCTGGAAGAGGCGGACCTACCTTCTGGATCTGTCCCGCCAGCTCCCGAGTCGGAGCCAGAATCAGAGCTTGGGTCTCCCTCACCTGCAGAGAGAGCAAACGGGTCGGAACCGGGCCGAGACGGAACCGGGCCGAGACGGAACCGGGTCGGAACCGGGTCACTGACCTGGATGTCCAAACACTGCAGCACAGAGATGCAGAAGGTGGCGGTTTTCCCCGTCCCAGACTGAGACCTGCAGAGCGAAGAGCAGCGTTAGTCAGCGGCGTTGGTCACCATGACGACGGGCGGCGGCGATGAGCCGGGCGTCTTACTGAGCGATGACATCACGGCCTTTGATAATCTGCTTGATGGCTCTCTGCTGGATGGCCGACGGCTTCTCGAAGCCTGGAACACAGAACCGGGTCAGAACCAGGACCAAGAGTAGAACCAGAACTTCAACTAGAACTAAAACCAGAACCAAGACTAGACCCGGAACCAAGACTAGAAGCAGAACCAGAACCAAGACCAAGACTGGAACCAAAACCAGTCAGGTCCAGTCTATGGTCCACACCGTGCTTTAGCATCATTTAACATCTGGACAGTAAATATTCTGTCCCTGCTAACGCCAGTTAGCACCAAAGCACGCTGCTAACGCCAGTTAGCACCAAAACAAGCTGCTAACGCCAGCTAGCACCAAAACACGCTGCTAACGCCAGCTAGCACCAAAACACGCTGCTAACGCCAGTTAGCACCAAAGCACGCTGCTAACGCCAGTTAGCACCAAAACACGCTGCTAACGCCAGTTAGCACCAAAACACGCTGCTAACGCCAGTTAGCACCAAAGCACGCTGCTAACGCCAGTTAGCACCAAAACACGCTGCTAACGCCAGTTAGCACCAAAACACGCTGCTAACGCCAGTTAGCACCAAAACAAGCTGCTAACGCCAGTTAGCACCAAAACACGCTGCTAACGCCAGTTAGCACCAAAACACGCTGCTAACGCCAGTTAGCACCAAAACAAGCTGCTAACGCCAGCTAGCACCAAAACACGCTGCTAACGCCAGTTAGCACCAAAGCACGCTGCTAACGCCAGTTAGCACCAAAACAAGCTGCTAACGCCAGTTAGCACCAAAACACGCTGCTAACGCCAGTTAGCACCAAAACACGCTGCTAACGCCAGTTAGCACCAAAACACGCTGCTAACGCCAGTTAGCACCAAAACAAGCTGCTAACGCCAGTTAGCACCAAAACACGCTGCTAACGCCAGTTAGCACCAAAGCACGCTGCTAACGCCAGTTAGCACCAAAACAAGCTGCTAACGCCAGCTAGCACCAAAACACGCTGCTAACGCCAGCTAGCACCAAAACACGCTGCTAACGCCAGTTAGCACCAAAGCACGCTGCTAACGCCAGTTAGCACCAAAACACGCTGCTAACGCCAGTTAGCACCAAAACACGCTGCTAACGCCAGTTAGCACCAAAGCACGCTGCTAACGCCAGTTAGCACCAAAACACGCTGCTAACGCCAGTTAGCACCAAAACAAGCTGCTAACGCCAGTTAGCACCAAAACACGCTGCTAACGCCAGTTAGCACCAAAACACGCTGCTAACGCCAGTTAGCACCAAAACAAGCTGCTAACGCCAGCTAGCACCAAAACACGCTGCTAACGCCAGTTAGCACCAAAACAAGCTGCTAACGCCAGTTAGCACCAAAACACGCTGCTAACGCCAGTTAGCACCAAAACAAGCTGCTAACGCCAGCTAGCACCAAAGCACGCTGCTAACGCCAGTTAGCACCAAAACAAGCTGCTAACGCCAGCTAGCACCAAAACAAGCTGCTAACGCCAGTTAGCACCAAAACACGCTGCTAACGCCAGTTAGCACCAAAACACGCTGCTAACGCCAGCTAGCACCAAAACAAGCTGCTAACGCCAGTTAGCACCAAAACACGCTGCTAACGCCAGTTAGCACCAAAACACGCTGCTAACGCCAGCTAGCACCAAAACAAGCTGCTAACGCCAGTTAGCACCAAAACAAGCTGCTAACGCTAGTTAGCACCAAAGCAAACTCCACCAGGTTTCCTCCTTCCAACCAGAAACAGCTGAACGCAGCGTTAGCTCCCAGAGTCCTGATGCTAGCTGTACCGGGACCCCCGGCCTGCCTCCGTCTGTTAGTGCTGCGGTGTTCCCGCCAGACTCCGGTGAAATTTCTGCCAATTTCACAGCAGCGACGCTGGTCCCAACATGCTACGGGGAGTCGGTCCCTGGTTATCGGCAGAAGCAGCCCCTGTTCTCCGGCACCCAGGACCAAACAGCGATTTGTCCGAACCGCGATGTTAGCGGAGCGGGTTTTTCCGACCCACCCTCCTCCGCAGAGGGTCCGCACAAATTAATAACTTTTCCTTCCACCAGAATATCTACTGTTCATCCGTCTTTAACCCGGTTCCTAGAGGTTTGGTTTCCTGCAGATTGACCAATTTCACCAGAAAAAGAACCTTAGCATTAGCATCCCGAGCTAACTCCACAGCAGGCCGCAGACCAGCCCCGATCGTACCGTAGGCGTATATCCCGCGGAGCAGGTCCTCCCGGAGACCCATCGTGTCGAAGGTGGGGGTAACATCCACCTCCTCGCTGGTCTCAAACTCCACCTTGGTCATGTCCTCCTCCTTTAGGAGCCTCTTCCTTGCCTGTACCCCGGCAGCAGCCATCGATATGCGGGTTTCTGCTTCGGCTGAAATTCGGTGAATCAGGTTAAAAGACGACCCGCCACAAGCTCAACTAACTGCTAACACTAGCTAGCCCACGTGTCGCCTAGATGACGTATGTAAGGGACGTAAGCAGGCTATTTTTTAAAAAAACTTTATTTAAACAAAGTAAGTACAAACAAGTAAGGCAATTACAACAGTAGAGGGCGTAGTGGAGGCAGATAATACAATATATAAAAATAAAATGATAACTAAAGTAGCAACAAGGGGATTCATATGTTAGGATTAACATACATCGGTGGGCAATTCCATTAATAATTCAGTCAGGTTAACTCAAATAACTCAATACATTTCAGAGATTTCAAATATAACTGGAATTCAGATTAAAAAATGTTAAAACTGGGCATGATCTCAGCACTCTATGAATAAAGAATTTAGCCAAACAAAATGTTAGGTTACAGCAGAGTTCTATTGTTTTGTTTTTCAATAACACTCCAAAAGTTACCAAATCTCTAGAAATAGATTCAGCAAGTGACATTTTCGATTTGATCCACCTTTCTAAGCAATTCCAAAATATTTGACAACATCACGAATGATTTGTCCTGATCAACAGACAGACTGGCTGCAGTGAAGCGGGAGCTGCACCAGGCAGCTGGGTCACAAAGCAAAGGCTTCAGGGTGAAAGAACCAGATCCCGGATACAAATGGGTTTCCTCCTCCGCAGGGTGGCTGGGCTCTCCTTAGAGAGAAGCTCGGTCATCCGGGAGGGACTCAGAGTAGAGCCGCTGCTGCTCCACGTCGAGAGGAGCCAGTTGAGGACCAGGCATCTGGTCAGGATGCCTCCTGGACGCTACGGTGGCCGACAGGTGCAAATGCGCAGCAACAGAGAAAACATGCGCACAAATGAAATGCAGCAAAGCTTAGCTTTAATCAGTCAGACCCATTTGCTCAGGAATAAATTAAATACTTTAGTGAACGAAAAGAGTTTACTATTACCTGGCTTAATATCTGTGTTTCACCTCCACTCATGAGAAAACTAGCGGGAGTTTTTAAAACGATTCGCCGGGATACATGGTTCTCTCTCGGTGCTCCGAACCTGGAGCTCCCGAACCTGGAGCTCCCGAACCTGGAGCTCCCGGCCCGCGGACAGCTGGGAGGGGAGCCGCTGTTACCGCAGCGGGAGCGGAAGGTCCGAAAACATCGGAGCAATATTGGAATCAGGTGATTTATTAATGAACCGAGCAGATATTTCAGATCTATACATCTACATTCTCGCCTAAAAACATTGTAAAAAAATAATTTTGTGTAATTTTAAGTGTAATCATTTGGAAATGGGGGGGTCAGCCAAGATGGCGGAGTGAGTAGACGCTCTCTACCGAGATATGCACAAAAATTCATAAAACGCGTTAAAACCCTGACTAAATGAACACTAGCACTATTAATTCATTACAAGATAACAGTTGTTATAACAGAATGCCGAACCAGAAAGGAGCGAAAAGAGGACTAGACAAGTCCAGGCCTGCGTCTGAGACGGCTAACGAAGCTAACGAGGCTAATGAGGCTAACGAAGCTAATGAGGCTAACGAAGCTAACGAGGCTAATGAGGCTAACGAAGCTAACGAAGCTAATGAGGCTAACGAAGCTAACGAAGCTAACGCTACAACCGGCAACGCGTTATTTGACAACTGCCCAACTAGCAGCTGCTCCCTTAACTTTGACATTGAATGAGGAGGAAATTGACGACTTTCCTTTCCTACCTGTTACCTATTGGTGTGTTAAAAATGGCCGACCTTGGCGGACGTTCTTTACATAGAACAGCAATATATTTAAACACATTTCAGCAAGCCATTCTGTTTTACTTTTGCTTTTTTATTTCCATTTCATCGATCTTAAGCATTTTGGTTCATTTGAAACATTGAATATTCGCTTAACTTCACTTTTTTAACACTAACTCTTTTCTAACGGTTGAACAGAAGTAATTGTACTCTAGTGTGCAAATTACATATAAAAAACAGTTAAAAAATATCTCACCATGCCAGTTCAATATTTACCGAATAATCTGTGGGAAAAATGTGTTTTTCACTGGAGTTCAGGAAAAGCAAAGAGAGAATAAATACGCAGGAAGAAATGATTGTTTCTCGTCCAGTTATAACATTTTACCGTTTTATCCCAGATATTCACTGGAAAGCAGTTTGGATGACCCCCATAAACACTTCATTGTAAACGAGGTGAAGGAAGTGTCATTTAAAATTCTCTATAAAATTTACCCCAATATGGTCACATTTAAAAGAGACATAAACACGAAATGCAGTTTCTGAGGGCCGTCCAGAAACTGACCGTCTCTTCTGGTCAGCAGGTTTATTATTTTACAGATCTTTTCCTTATGAATGTTTTATTCTGTTTCTACAGATTCCATAGAGAGGATGCTAAACGTTTCTATAATAAACCTGCTAATACGTTGCTACATTTTATATTCATAAATGCAAATTTGCTAATAAAACACCTTGTTTCTCTTTTTTCATTAAAGATATGGAACTAAATATCAATAACAGACTACAAATGAAAATAAGGACAATTTCAATATGTGCGTCTGCATCTAATTATCACCTCTGGCTGCTTTGTGTTTTATTCATTATGTTGTTTGATGTTTACTGATTTCATTTAAATAAAGTTCTTTGGAAAAAAATAAAATTTAAGTGTAATACAGCAAAAATCCTTTTGCCGCTTTGAAGGATGCAGAGCCTGAATTTGGACACAGCTGGTTGTGAGGCTCCCCCTAGTGGCCTGGAGCACTTCCGGTTTCAGCACTTTTTGTTTGCTGCATTTCATTTGTTTGCTACGGAGCCCCTGAGGGGACATGGAGAAGGAAAAAAAGGAAAGAAATCCCGACTTATTATCTCGAGATCCCAACTTTCGAGATAATAAGTCGGGATTTCTTTCCTTTTTTTTTTCTCCATGTCCCCTCAGGGGCTCCGTAGTTTGCGTCTCTCTTTTGTTTGCATGTTTTCTCTGTTGCTGTGCATTTGCACCTGTCGGCCACCGTAGGACGCCTCCCTAAGGTAATTTTATTTATGCAGCACATTTTCAGCAACAAGGCAATTCAAAGTGCTTTACATGAATTAAAATGAAATGCAAACAAAATGTGACTCCCACTGGGAGGAGACCCAGGACACGCTGGGACTGTTTTACATATCACGTGGTGTCATCACTGGTATTCCGCTCCAGGAAAAACTCAAGAAATATACATGGTGGTGAAATGCAGAGACTGAAAAGATTGTTAAAATCTGTGAATGGGGAAAAAACGTCTGGAGTTTCAAGAAGTCGTTCCTGATGAGGTAAAAATTGGTTTCATGAGTTTTTGTGTTTATATCCCTCCCCCCGGTTCACACGTCAGACATGTGGTCACATTGCATCAGAGTGTAAAGGGAAGCAAAGATCATCCATATGATGAATGTCCAGTTGAAATGTAACTGGTCAGCATAATGTAGCATATGCAGGATGTGAAGCAGGGAAAGAGGCAGCAGAAATACAACAGCTGAAAGTTTTAACAACATTTCTTACAACGAGGCAGCAACAGGTGTCTTCTAGTCCTAGTCCTAGTCCAAGTCCTAGTCCAAGTCCTAGTCCAAGTCCTAGTCCAAGTCCTAGTCCAAGTCCTGGGCCCAATCAAAGAACAAAGTCAGGGATGGAAATCACAATGGATACATTCATTTTATTAACATACTGATCAAGTGAAGCAGAAAACTGAATAAACATAAATTATAGTGAAAGGTGCATAAAAATGTTGAGCTGTGAAAGATTTATTTATCTTGGGAGTAAATAAATAAAAGGATTGAAATGGAATCCAGAATTTAAAGGATATTTAAATTATGTGGAAAATAAAGCAGTTACATTTTGTGATAGGTTATGAAGAGATGGGGAACAAGAAACATTTATAAAACAGTATAGATTTTTAGAAGGAACATAAAATGGTTATCTGTGGAAATCTGGATTAATAAAGTATTAAAATATTAAATGTTTATAATCCTTGTAAAATGCTGTATTTAGATCAAATGGAGGAAATGTTTAAAACAGGAAGAAAGTGAATTTGTTATGTAAATTTTAATGCTTTTAGTCCTTTGTGGGTTATAGGAATGATGCAAATGGAGAAGTGATTGATGATTGACATGATTTGGTGAGAGGAAGCAGATACCCAGATGGGTGATGATGATGATGAAGATTTAATGATAGGAGTACAGCTCAGCAGTGTAGACCAGCAGGCAGCACAGGGAGCGAAGGCTACGCTAACAGTGGCTAACAGTGGCTAACAGTGGCTAACAGAGGCTAACAGTGGCTAACAGTGGCTAACAGTGGCTAACAGAGGCTAACAGAGGCTAACAGAGGCTAACAGAGCTGAGGGCCACAGACTGAACCGTGCGTCAGGTGGTGGGATGTTCCCGTCTTCTTATTTAAATCTAGATTACTGAAGGCCAACATACAGACTTTATATCTGCACTGTTTTGGGTGAATGCAGTATTTATTTCCACTTTGGCTTCATGTTGTTTACTTTTTATTCAATTTTTGTTAATGGAGACTGAGAATCCGTTTCATTTTTGTTTCTGGTTGTTTTGTTTATTTTTGTTCTTTTGAAAATAAAGTGCATCTATCAGGAAATCGCTTGTATTATTAGTCATTTCCATTAAATCAGTGTCAGAAGGTCTTGAAACAATATTATCGTTTATCGCAATAATTTTTTTGACAATTAATCGTCCAGCAAAATGTGTAATCGTGACAGGCCTACTCAGGAAACACTTCTTTCTACAGTATAAATCAAATGATGTCTATTAAAATCATATATTTGTGACATCAAACTTTTTCCTGTCATAAAGCCAGAGGTCAAACTGTGGCTGAATGTTGGTCATTTACTTTCAACAAATGGAAACCAAAATGGTTTTAAAGTAAAGCCACCATGTAAACTCCTCATCTACCTGAACACAGGTAAAGTTTCCACTGTGATTACGAGTGAATGAAAACTGTACAACAGGCTTTAACTCCAGGTCATAAGGGTCGGTGTCCTCCAGCCTTTAGATGTCTCTTCTTTAACACACCTGAGTCAAATCATGAGGTCAGAGGTCATTAGCACGACTCTGGAGGACTTGACTGTCCTAAGCCAGTGTTTTTCAACCACTGTTCCGCGGCACACTAGTGTACCGTGAGTGATCGTCAGGTGTGCCGTGGAAATTATTCAATTTCACTACGGTACCGTATTTTCCGGACTATAAGCTGCTACTTTTTTCCTAAGCTTTGAACCATGCGGATTGTAGCCCGCTGTGGCTTTTCTGTGGATTTTCTTCAACCACCAGGGGGCTCTCTAGCAGGAAGTGAGTCATTAGAAGTCAAAATTGTAAATCAAAAGAAGAACGTGCTAATTTTCATTTAGAACAACCACATGCTAGCAGCAGGCAAGACGGAGAAATGTTTTCATATCATACAGCTTTTAAGTTCAGGGTTGTCGATCTGGCTCTACAGGAGGGAAACAGAGCCGCTGCATTTAAGCTCGGTGTGAACGAAACCATGGTTCGGCTTTGGAGACGGAGGGCTGCGTCCAGCAGATCTATTAGGACGAGGCCCTCTGCTGCCCTCTGCTGGGTCCTGATGGAATACCGAGAGCAGCTTCCAGTTTTTATTTTATTTTATTTAATTGAAGGTGCTAGTATGGTGCGCTCTATAGCCCGAAAAATACGGTAATTGGTTTAAAAAGATTTTTTGAAAATGAATTGTCTGCAAATAATGTCATCTTCGAGTATCTGCTGTAGCAGTAGCAGCGGCGTAATCATGTAATGTTCTCACCACTAGATGGCAGCAGGTACACAGCATTTACATTAAAACGAGAATTAGTGATGTATGAATCACTAATTCATACATCAGTATGAATTAGTGATTCAGTTCACTAATTCATACATCAGTATGAATTAGTGATTCATACTGAATCACTAATTCAGTGATTCATACTGAATCAGTGATTCATAGTGAGCTGCTCTCACTGTAGCTGCGGTGAGAGCATCGTATCTAGAAAGACTGACGACAGTGATGGAGAAGACAGTGAAGCTCAGCAGGAGTTAGAAAGAACATGAGTCCATTTCCCACAACATGTCTGTGAAGTGAGCTTCTCTATCTGGTTACTATAAAAACTAAAACCAGAGAAAGATGTGGAGGAAGAGTTTTGTCTTCAGTTTCTGCCAGGAAATCATCTGTTTTCATCCAAACATGCTCAGGTTTCACACCAGGTGGTCAAATATACAGACATTTTGTACATGCAACTCTTCATATTGTAACAGTGAATATGAAGTGAAATGTTTCCCAAATATTGTTGCTTCTTTCAGAATAATAATTATTTTCTGTATTCTGGCTATAAGATGCTGGTGGATTAGTTTGTAAAACACTTTGAAGTTTCTACAACTTCTTTAAATTTAACCCCACAGTGTTGTTTCACTGTTCAGGTGTGTTTCTGAAGTGGACACGTTTAGTGCAATTTGAAATAAGAAATGTAAAATGTGATAAAAATACATTTTAGTGTTTATTTGATTCCTATTCAAGAGACTTTGATAAGAATGACTATATATGTAATATAGGCGGCTACAGAGGATCTTTATTTCCATTTTTAGTTCTTGGTGTGCCTCAGGATTTTTTCAATTAAAACAGTGACCTTGACTCAAAAATGGTTGAAAAACACTGACCTAAGCAGCCATTTGATTCAGGCGTGTTGGACCAGGACGTATCTAAATGTTGCAGATCGATGCCTGGATCTGAGGATCAGTGTGTTCCTGCAGCAGCTCCATCGGATCAGAAGGTAGATGAGATCTGAAAGATCCTGATGCTCCAGAAAGTCAAATAACACCAGAACCAATCAGTCGGCCATTTTGTCCTGTGTAGAGATAAATATAAAATGTTATTTATACACATAGAAAGTCAATGAACTAGAATCGAAAGGCCATTTATTTCACTTAATTATATTCACTTAGTGAATAAAGTAAAAGGCAAATCAGAATATTTCACAAACTATATAAACAAATATCAATCAGCAACATGACTTAAGAATCTGATTGGAACCTTTTGGGCAAAACAGAAACTAAGAACCACACAGATAATTTTTAATGGATTAAAGATTTAAACCACAGAGTGAGAATAAAAATCCAGCTTAGCTCCCAACAGCTAACGTAGCATAGCTCACATAAACATTAGCTCCCAACAGCTAACGTAGCATAGCTCACATAAACATTAGCTCCCAACAGCTAACGTAGCATAGCTCACATAAACATTAGCTCCCAACAGCTAACGTAGCATAGCTCACATAAACATTAGCTCCCAACAGCTAACGTAGCATAGCTCACATAAACATTAGCTCCCAACAGCTAACGTAGCATAGCTCACATAAACATTAGCTCCCAACAGCTAACGTAGCATAGCTCACATAAACATTAGCTTCCAACAGCTAACGTAGCATAGCTCACATAAACATTAGCTCCCAACAGCTAACGTAGCATAGCTCACATAAACATTAGCTCCCAACAGCTAACGTAGCATAGCTCACATAAACATTAGCTCCCAACAGCTAACGTAGCATAGCTCACATAAACATTAGCTCCCAACAGCTAACGTAGCATAGCTCACATAAACATTAGCTCCCAACAGCTAACGTAGCATAGCTCACATAAACATTAGCTCCCAACAGCTAACGTAGCATAGCTCACATAAACATTAGCTCCCAACAGCTAACGTAGCATAGCTCACATAAACATTAGCTCCCAACAGCTAACGTAGCATAGCTCACATAAACATTAGCTCCCAACAGCTAACGTAGCATAGCTCACATAAACATTAGCTCCCAACAGCTAACGTAGCATAGCTCACATAAACATTAGCTCCCAACAGCTAACGTAGCATAGCTCACATAAACATTAGCTCCCAACAGCTAACGTAGCATAGCTCACATAAACATTAGCTCCCAACAGCTAACGTAGCATAGCTCACATAAACATTAGCTCCCAACAGCTAACGTAGCATAGCTCACATAAACATTAGCTCCCAACAGCTAACGTAGCATAGCTCACATAAACATTAGCTCCCAACAGCTAACGTAGCATAGCTCACATAAACATTAGCTCCCAACAGCTAACGTAGCATAGCTCACATAAACATTAGCTCCCAACAGCTAACGTAGCATAGCTCACATAAACATTAGCTCCCAACAGCTAACGTAGCATAGCTCACATAAACATTAGCTCCCAACAGCTAACGTAGCATAGCTCACATAAACATTAGCTCCCAACAGCTAACGTAGCATAGCTCACATAAACATTAGCTCCCAACAGCTAACGTAGCATAGCTCACATAAACATTAGCTCCCAACAGCTAACGTAGCATAGCTCACATAAACATTAGCTCCCAACAGCTAACGTAGCATAGCTCACATAAACATTAGCTCCCAACAGCTAACGTAGCATAGCTCACATAAACATTAGCTCCCAACAGCTAACGTAGCATAGCTCACATAAACATTAGCTCCCAACAGCTAACGTAGCATAGCTCACATAAACATTAGCTCCCAACAGCTAACGTAGCATAGCTCACATAAACATTAGCTCCCAACAGCTAACGTAGCATAGCTCACATAAACATTAGCTCCCAACAGCTAACGTAGCATAGCTCACATAAACATTAGCTCCCACAGCTAACGTAGCATAGCTCACATAAACATTAGCTCCCAACAGCTAACGTAGCATAGCTCACATAAACATTAGCTCCCAACAGCTAACGTAGCATAGCTCACATAAACATTAGCTCCCAACAGCTAACGTAGCATAGCTCACATAAACATTAGCTTCCAACAGCTAACGTAGCATAGCTCACATAAACATTAGCTCCCAACAGCTAACGTAGCATAGCTCACATAAACATTAGCTCCCGCTAACAGAAACATGAGGAGGGCAGAGAATCAAAATACCAGCCATATAAAACCTGAAATCATTTATAATTACTCCATGTCTCATTATAACCGCAGAGCAAAGCCTGCAGGTTTCGCTCCTTCAGAGGACAGACCACCGGGACGCTCCGTACACCACCGGGACGCTCCGTCCAGACCACCGGGACGCTCCGTCCAGACCACCGGGACGCTCCGTACAGACCACCGGGACGCTCCGTACAGACCACCGGGACGCTCCGTACAGACCACCGGGACGCTCCGTACAGACCACCGGGACGCTCCGTACAGACCACCGGGACGCTCCGTACAGACCACCGGGACGCTCCGTACAGACCACCGGGACGCTCCGTACAGACCACCGGGACGCTCCGTACAGACCACCGGGACGCTCCGTACAGACCACCGGGACGCTCCGTACAGACCACCGGGACGCTCCGTACACCACCGGGACGCTCCGTCCAGACCACCGGGACGCTCCGTACAGACCACCGGGACGCTCCGTACAGACCACCGGGACGCTCCGTCCAGACCACCGGGACGCTCCGTACAGACCACCGGGACGCTCCGTACAGACCACCGGGACGCTCCTACAGACCACCGGGACGCTCCGTCTGCTTCTGGGTTTTCCTGCCTATTTCTCCGGCCAGCGAACCATTCCGCCACCTAGTGGTCGTTTTTCAGACCACTTGTGCCCCTTTTCCACCGGCCAACCGGAAGCTTTATTTTATGTTTAAGTTTTACAAATCCAGTATTACACACACATATTTTTATACACGCAGATATTTTGAGACTATTTTCACTCCATAGTCCCTCTACCAGTTGAATAATGTAGCTTTCTTTATTAAATAAATATTAACCCTCTCCACAATGTGCCCTAATGAACAATTACAAAAGTTCATTATTATTTACACTGACTGACCAGAGCAGCTGAGATCCATCCTGGGTCTTTACATCTAGAATGCAAAGTTCTTGTGTAACCACAAATAGTGGTCCTGTGGGCTCTGCTACTTTCCCTCTACATGCTGCCTTTGGGTCAAATCATGAATCGGCTTCTCCTTCCACTGCCATGCCGACGATATACAACTTTACATTAGAACTGGATCATCATCATCATCATCATCATCATCATCATCATCATCATCATCGTCATCATCATCATCATTTTCACTCACTGCCTTCACCACGTGAAGAGATGAGGACGTGGATGAATCAGAACTTTCTTCAGTTAAACTGCTCCAAACTGAGGCCATGTTGGTCTGAACACCTCACCAGGTTCAATCTTCAACTCTGACGACTGTTTTCTTTCTGGACAGGTCGTCCCCCTTTCCACCAGTTACAGATCTTGGAGTTAGAATGGATTCTCATCTTACATTTGAAAATCACATTAAGCATCTATTTAAAACCTGTTTCTTTCATCTTCATATCTCCAAAACTCGTCCATCTCTCTCTTTCTCTGATGCAGAGACTCTTCATCTCCTCCAGGCTCGACTGCTGCAACTCTGTTCATTGGAATCCATAAAAACATCATCAGAAGCTTCAATACATCCAAACAGCTCAGCCAGGATTCTACCGAGTCCGGAAATCTGCCCGTATTAAACCGATTCTGCATGACCTTCCTGTTAGCTACAGAATTCAGTACAAAATCGCTCTCATCACCCATCAATGTTTAAACAGAACCAGATTATCTGAAGGACCTTCTCGTTCCACATTCATCCACCAGGTCTGTACGATCACCAGACTGCAGCTTCCTCCACCCAGATTAAGGACCATGGAGGATCAGGCTGTGCTGCCCCCCCGTCTCTGACTCTCCCTGATTATCTGCACAACCACTGGATGACTTCAAGAGGCTTAAAGACTTTCTATTTGAGCAAACCTGCTCTGCCTCCACATGATTTTTATGCTGATTTTATCTACGATTTTAGTTGCACTGTGCAGCACTTTGAGATTTTTTCTAATGAAAAGTGGGGCACAAATTAAATTATTATTATTATTCATCTGCACAGCAGATCTACCTGATGACCATCTGTGTTAACATGTCTGCCTGTCCAGGGTCGGTCCAGCACCGAGTTCTGCCTTTGGCGTTCGTCTAAATTAGGTCAAAGGTCAGCATTGAGCTAGCTGAGGCTAAACGTTAGTTAGCCGAGTCAGAGTTCTCTGGTAACCATAGAATCAACCAATCAGAGCAGAACAAACAAAGGAAGAGCATGAATAAGTTTCCAGGAGCAATAAAAACTTTATTCGTTTCAGTAAAAACACAACAACAGTCTTCATGTCGACCTGATCAGCTGTTTGGGTCAGAACCGGGCCAGAGAAGAGTAGTCAGAACCATGCACTGATCCATTCTGCTGCATCATCAGTGAAGCTGCTCTTCTTCACTCAGCAGTCAGAACCGGATCAGAACTGAACCAGGTCCGAACTCAGTCTGCTGGTTGTCCGTCAAACAGCAGCGTGTAAATAAAGTTTTTCTCATCTTCAGGTCTGTCGGCCTGACATCAGGATGACATCATGATGACATCATTTTCCAGCCAGCTTCCTCTATCGAGGCTTTTATTTTGAAAATGTCCTGTATAATTTCCAATGGAAAGGGTCCCTTCATCATGTGACACCAAGGAGCGACAGGTGATGAGGTCACATGACCTTCAATTGTCCTTGGGCTGGTGAACGTCCAGACTGACCACCTGCAGCTCCGCCAGGCCGCCGCCGGGTGCGCCGATCACCATCTGGACAAACAAGCAGAGTTCTGGTTCTGGGGTCAGTTCAACCCGGTACCACAGGGCAGAGTGTGTGTGTGTGTGTGTGTGTTACCGGGTGCAGCTGCACAGCAGAAACCGGGATCTGAGCAGGAACCGGAGGAAGAGATGTGAGGAAGACCTGCTGGACCGCACCTGTCACACAGAGCCGCAGGGACCAATCAGAGTTCTGGTTCCGACCCGGGCCGGGCGTGAACGGATCATACCTGGGTCGTGGGGCGGGGCATGGCCGGGGGGGAAGGCGTTGAGCAGAGAGGGGCTTGGGGTGGCGTACATCACCGTGGGACCGCCGGGGTACATCATGTGACCCGCCGTGGAGGAAGAGGAGGAGGAGGAAGAGACCTCAGAGAGACCGGCTGCCAAGACACAAACAGGAAGTAGATCAGAGCCCTGTCACAATAAAAGTCTTTTCTCTGTGAACACCCGCCTGTGGGCACAGGGTTACCTGTGGAGGGGGCGGGGCTGCATGCGTCAGAGCCGCTGTGATTGGACGTTTGCTGACTGCTGGGCTGAACCTGAATGGAGACTCCGGCTCCTGCAGAACAGACAGAACCAGAATCTCACTCGAGTCCACATGGACCAGACAGCAGGGCCAGAATGGGTCAAAGGTCAGGAGCCTACAATAATTCAAACAATAGAGACGAACTTTATAAGAATACTTTTTAATAATCTGATAACCATCATAAAACAAACAGAAATGAACCTAAAAGGACTGAAGGTAACTTAGGCTTGAGAATTTTCACTCTCGAGGTCCGCGGGCCCACCACGATTGGTTCTGACCCATATGGATTCCTCCTAGGTAGAGCACCCTCACTGGACATCAAGAACCATGTTTGTGGTCGGTGTATGGTGCTCCAGGGGGCCCCCTGCTGGTTGGGATGTGGAATATGGCTGGCATGTCCTGGTGCTGCTCCGTTTGGGCTGGACTCAGTGGAGCTTTAGTGATTTATGTGCTGTGCAGGATAAAGAGGAGGAGGAGATTGGGAAGTGAAGAAAAGGTGGGGGGAGGGGGGAGGTGTATGAGAACAGAGAGCGATGGAGGGGAGAAGGTGAGTGGAGGTGAAGGAGGTGTTTGTGTTGGTTGTGTTTACTGGAGATGGTCAAAAAGGGTTTTTCAAAGTTCCTAGTCCAAGTAACAAAGGCTTTTCCCAATAATGTTCTGGGTGGTTAAAATATTTAAATTCTATATTTTCTGGGTCATTTCTGCAGTCCATGTTGTGATGATCCAGCCGACTGTGGACTGATGGTCACTGTACTGGTCAGCGAGGTGCTTGGATGTCGATGTGGCTCCTCTGTCCTGGTGATCATCATGGAGAGTCTCAGTCGTGGCTCAGAAACGCATCAAGAAGCTTTAAACCTGAAAAACTGAGACACAAAAAATACGAGCAAGTGATGATATTTATGTACATTATTATTAACGTTACATTTTTATAAAACCCAATAAGCCCTAAAATCTTTTTAAGGGTTTTAGCTGAAAATAAACTGACGATATCTCAGGAAGTTAAATGTTCAGTTTCTGTATCACAACAAGAGAAACTGCAGAAATATATCAGAGTGTAACTCTGAAGTTACTGAGAAAGAGCAAACTGAAATATTTAGTAAAATCTGAAGGTTTTTTTGAATGTAGCTGAAACCAATTTAAACCACCAGCAGACAGTACAGTACGCCGATTATCTGTACTAAAAATAATGCAGAAAATATAACAGAGAAGAAGAAGTATTAGTTTTAAACCCAATAAATAAACTGTATAAATATAGTTAGCCAAACTCACCTGGCCCCTAAAAGCAACACTTCCTTCCCTACCTGAGCTGCTGACTCAACACTTGCTGGTCTCTCCATCCTCATGTTCTGATCATCAGGAATCAGTCAGACCTACAAGCCTGTCCTGCTTCAGCTGCACACTGCTGGTCAGACTGGGATTCAGGAGAACACCAGTTTAATGTAATATCATCACACAGCAACAGGCAAATTACATCTAATTCAGAATAAAAACACAGAAATTATGTGAATATCTACCAGCATTTTACATCTGGAAGAAAATATATTGTTACATTGTCTCCCCTCATGGACAAATAAATAAATCATCTGCTGTCACTTGACATGTGGTGCAGATTAACGTAACATTGGAGCAAAGATCCGCTGTTTTCCCACTTTAGCTTCAATGCTAGTTAACACACACACACACACACACACACACACACACACACACGGAGGATTACACAAGTTTTTAACACATTTCCTCCAGATCATTTGGTATTTTCCACTCTTAATCCCACTCAGCAGCGGTTAAAGAATTCAACATGAAGACAGGCGTTAATGTTAATGGTATGTACGGTTAAAAACTACAAATGGCCACCTGTGATGACATCACGGGGCGCGTTAGGCTTAAACACAAGCCTAGTTAATGAACGTTACCCAGTGCTAACATTAGCTAGCACAATATGCTACCGGGGATCGCGGCAGACTAAATATGCGACTGTCGTCATAATTTGTGTAAGATTTCTTCTATGAAACCAGGTGGACACTTCAGTAGCTGCTAAACGGTGAAATGTTGTAAAGATGACTGACCTTCACATTCTGTGTCCCGCCACCGGAGCCCTGCAGCTCCGGACACAGTCATCCGCTTTAGTCAGCGCCAACCAATCAGAACACGTCTTACACGGCTCGTCCTTAAGCCCCGCCCCGGATGTTCATGTAAGCTTCGTAAAAGCAAATAAAGTTGTAAGAAAGAAAAGGGAGAAAAAACAGGAGCTTAAAAAAATAATTAGACTCAACCAAAAACTCCTGACATGCAAAAATAAAAGTTTCAAACTAAAATTAGTGATTTAAAAAAAAACAACAAAAAAAACATTTTTTTGTTTTGTAAAAAACAATTTTTATGAGTAAAAGGTTTTTCAGATTATTGTGTTTGGAAATGTTTTGACTGAATAATTGTGAAACTAATGTAATGTCTACTTCCTGGCCCTTTGCTGTGAGCTGCTGGTTAATGATGGAAGCCAAACTTTTAAATACGAGTAAAGTCGTACAAAAACACAGTCAGAATTTCATGACAACTGTAAAATGAGGAACGTGGCTGATTATGTGTGATTGTTTGAGCCACCAAAATGAACTAGAAATCTTTTATCCAGTCATATTTCACATTAGAGGATTTTCTTTGTGCCCTGCTGTCAGCAGCTTCCCTCTTATACCCGTCATGAAAAATTACAACAAATCCATGTTTGGTGACTGACTTATTTGTCAAGATTAAGTCACAAAAGTTGAAAAAAAAAAACAATTCTCTTGGCGATAAAAAAAAAAAATCGACACAAACGGTGTAAGAATCCACACACAGGCGTAGGGGCCGGGGGAGTCTGGGGGCCGAGTGCCCCCCCCGCCAGGTGTCTTCATCCTACCCAATAATTTCACCACAGTTGTGGAAAATGTTAAAATCTTCCATTAGCGTGCTTTTACTTTGAAGGCACAACACAGCGTTTCCTCCCTCTCTGATTGGCTCAGAGTGAGTAACAGGTAAACAGTCTGCTGGGGATGTTGCCATGAAAACGGCTTGTTTACAACATCTTGTCAGTTACTTTCATATTTAGCACCAAATCCTTTTGGTTGAGTTGTTTTAATTCACACGTCCAAAATTTTACTGCTAAAATGAAGCTACTCTAGTCACAATGTCTTATTTATCACAAGGAAACGGCAGAAAAATGAGCCTTTAGCTGTTCAGCGTGATGTTAGTGTGAGCAGCAGCTGATGGCCACTGAACATGTGCAATACGTTTTAGCTTATTACTAATAGAAATTATGGAGTACGCACTATTCAGATCAATATTATACAGCCCAGAAATGGAATCGGAATCCGTTTACATCACCTCAGCCCAGAAAAGGA
Source organism: Poecilia reticulata (assembly GCF_904066995.2). Classification (NCBI taxonomy): domain Eukaryota; kingdom Metazoa; phylum Chordata; class Actinopteri; order Cyprinodontiformes; family Poeciliidae; genus Poecilia; species Poecilia reticulata. The sequence continues at coordinate 34,448,401 of NC_088830.1, read as the reverse complement.
ATTAGATCATTTAGCTTATTTCATCAGAAACCGTCGAGTTCCAACTATTCAGATGCAGAAACCAGAGGAAACGTAGCAACTAGTTTACTTTCTCTTCTTCTCTCTTTGGTTCGTTGTTTTGTTTGCATTTCCTTTTAATTCATGTAAAACATTTGAACGGCCTTGTTGCTGAAAATGTGCTGTATAAATAAAATGACATTATCCTGTATTAACTATTCAGGACAACAGCTGGAATAGTGATGCTGAAGGAGGAGGAAGCTCAGGTGAGACCTTCAGGTAGCTTATTGGATATGTATTAATCGGTTATTAATTCTTAAACTAGTTCTGAGGACAGCAGAAGATATCAAAATGAGGTTAATGACAGAAAGGAGAGCAGGTGAGGGCATTTTTAACATGATTAGATTATCAGATGCAGTAAATCAGCTTCAAATTAACGGATAAAACGGATAAAACCTGAGAAACACAGTAAATAAGTTCAGATGTATAATAATGTAAACATCATTCTGTGTGATAAAACATACTTTATCTTCATTTATTCATTCTGACCACTGCAGTGTCTGTAAATACATGAATCCATGCAGGAGCATCAGAGACCAAACATGATGTAGATATTTCAATTAAAAGTTTGTGGCTGAAAGTGACAGCAGAAAAAACATTCAGTGTTTTCATGTTTGGTACCAGGAGCTGAAAAGGTTTTATTTATTTTGTACATCAAACTGTTGCACTGATGTGGTTCAGGAAGAAAACTTGTTTTTTAGATGTTATTTTTGTTGGTCTGCAGTTTAAACCTGATTTTCTAACTTCTGAGCCGTTTTTCACTTTGGTTTCAGAACCAGTTCAACTTCCATCAACGCTCTGGTAGCTGGCCTGGTGCCACCAGAGCCTTTGTAAATGTTCATCCTGGAATGGCGGCCATTTTGTTCAAGAGCAAATGGAAAACATTTTTTGGCCACCTTGAGATCATAAAACATAAGCAGACATGATGTATAGTGTAGTTAATTCACTGCCAGGAACGGCAGTTACTTTGAAAACTGAAATAAATTCATCCATCAGCTGGAAAACGTGTCTGTTTCCTCTCCACAGTCTGTGACGTAACTATGATTTTACCATAGTAACAGACCTGGACCAACTTTGATCTGATTATTGGATTGTCAACAGTAAGTTATACTCGTTATTGAAACAAGGGGTCAGGTCACAGTAACGTGCTGATGACATCGTTGTTCATGACATTTCTGCTGACCGTTACGGTTCTCAGGTAAATGTCCCAAATGGACGACTCGTTCCTGCACACTTACCTCCACACAACAATGTGATTATTTATTCATTTTATTAGCTGCCAATTAAACTGAAAGTTACAATCTTGACCTGATTGTATGAATTGTTTGACTGAGAAATCGATGAAAGGCGGCCGAGCCACTTGTCCCCGAACGCAGAAGCAGATGAGCAAAGAGCAGAGCAACAGGCTGGACGCTTCCCCAGGTTGCATCCGCCCACCACTAGTCCACACTTCGTAGGGGGCAGAGGGCGCACCGAGCACTGGGAGCGGATCCGTGACGCTGCTGCCACCTGGTGGCCGGAGGATTGTTCTTCAGGTAAGCATGAACAAGGACCTGCTTCTCCCCTCACCACTGGAGAAGTTCTGGTTCTGATAAAATCATGTTACCTCAGCTGGTTTGGACCAATAAGAACGCCTTAAGCTGTTGCCATGAGCCACTCAGAGAGAAGGGGCGGAGCCTGTGCTGACCTGTCAGAGAAACGGTAGCGGGGAGGCGGAGCAGCGTGGCCGGCTGAGTGGGCGGAGCCTGAAGCGTGGCGGCGGGGGCGGGGCCCTGCAGCTGGCTGAGGGGGATGGTGTGGGAGCCGGGGGGCAGCGGGGCACCTGTGGACAGGTGAAGGAGGGGGCGGAGCCACAGAGCGACGTTAGCAGCAGAGAACAGAACCACGATGCTGCTGAGAAGACACGATGTGATCCAGAACGCTGACAGGAAGTGAAAACCAGTTTACGTCCCGCATCACTTCCTGTCTACTGTCTCCAGCAGGGCGAGCTTAAATCGTGGCACCGGCAGCTGTCCCGGCTCTTCCGGTGACAGCTGCTTAGGTGCCACGGGCTGCCACGACCTGACGACATAGACATAAGAGTAGACCCCGCATTGGCTGCTCCGGAGCAGGAAATACGGCGGCCATCTTGGAGAGGTCGTCCCTCCTACTTTGCTCAACCAAACAGCAGAAGATGCCTCAGCACTGAGGATATTGTTGTTCTGATCGATGGACTATTGATGTGAGGCTCCACAGACAACATGTCACAAGTAAGATGGACATATTATTGTGTATATATTGTGATTATAATATTACTTTACTGTATTTATGTCCACCGGCGAGATACCAGTTTAATCACGGCAACTTCTTGCTTCTTTGACGAATGCCACGGCTTTTGTGTCAGACTGAAAATGTATGAAATTTATTTTAAAACAAAAACACAAAATGTATGCACCGTCATGGATTCGGTGGCTTATACACCGCAGCTTCTGTGTCAGATTGAATATCAATGAATTTATTAAAAAAAGAAAAAGGAAGAAGAAAACATTTTCTTTTGCATTTCCTATTAATTGCTGCGTCTCTTTGCAATAATCAAATATGCCCTGGTCTATTTTGGATACAGTCACAAATGTCAATTTAAAATTTCACACATTTAAAGATCCTCAGTGAAAACGTGTTTATATTCTCAACTCTGTGGTGCAAAAAAACCTGATAGAAAATCATTTACTGCGGAAGTGTGTTGCTATCATAAAAGTGAGCGCTATCACGTTATAATGTAATAATTATTTTATACAAACATGATAATGTATAACTGTAATATTCATATTGTGCAAATGTAATAATTATATTGTATAAACGTGATAATCTCATATTTAGGTTGTACAAAAGGGTATAGTTGTGTAGATTTCCTATGCACCCTGAACGCAACACAGGTGTGCAGCTCGGTAACCAGAGGAAAGCAGCCGAAGCCATAGTGAAGGCTAACGGGAGTTAGCCCGTTAGCCTTCACTATGGCTAACGGGAGTTAGCCCGTTAGCCATAGTGAAGGCTATAGTTAGCCATAGCCTTCACTATGGCTAACGGGAGTTAGCCCGTTAGCCATAGTGAAGGCTATAGTTAGCCATAGCCTTCACTATGGCTAACGGGAGTTAGCCCGTTGGCCATAGTGAAGGCTATAGTTAGCCATAGCCTTCACTATGGCTAACGGGAGTTAGCCTGTTAGCCATTATGGCCGTCATGTTCATGGATGGTTTGAAATATTAGAAATACTGATGCTGTTTTGCATTATGACTGAAATCAGTGATAATATCCAGACTGTGCGCTGAACAGAAAGTGTTCAGACATCTGAGCCTTTATGATGAAGCAGCTTTCATTCCGTAATAATCGCCTTTAAGCTACAACCAGTAGCCGATTTCAGCTTCGTTCCAGACGGTCAGCCAGGATGGTCAGAGTCGGTCTGACGTTCCCTGTGCGGTGCATTCAGTGTAGGGTGGGGATGTTCAGACACTATCGCAGTTCATTTTGATCTTACAGGTTTCTGGACCAGAACCTCAGTTTGGGACGAGTGTACACTATATAAAGGATTAGATTTGGTTAAGCGTAAAAACAGTTTTTTAATGCTGAAAATCATGAAATGTTCCAACCAGACATGTCATACAGATGGAACAGACAGAGTTGCATTCACTGTCCGGCCGCTTGGTGAACCTCCTGGACCAAGTGAAGCAGATTGTAGCAGTTCAGCTTTTCTCCTCCAGCCCACTGGATCTAATCAGCTTCAGTTCCGTTTACAGGCGGCAGAAACACACAAGCTGATTGTGAGCCTCAGCGTGTTCATAAGCAAATAAAATAAAGAAAAACACAGAATACATAAAAGTTTGTACGAGTATTATGATGATGCAATCATGTTTGTACAACACAGTAAATAAATCGATTTTCAATCCGTTTTTTTGCACCAGAGTTAAGAATATATGAGCATGTTATGTGTCATACATTAGACATTTTAAATTGACATTTGTGACTGTATCCATAATAGACCAGGGCATATGTGATTATTGCAAAGAGACACAGCAAATCCTTCCTTCCTTTTTTAATAAATTCATTGATATTCAATCTGACAGAAGCTGTGGTGTATCAGCCACCGAATCCGTGACGGCGCATACATTTCTTGTTTTTGGTTTGAAATAAAACCATGCATTTTCAGTCTGACACAAAAGCTGCGGGGGCTGCACAGTGGAGCTGTTGCCTTGCAGCAAGAAGGCTCTGGGTTCGATTCCTGGCCCGGGTCTCTCTGCGGGTACCCCGGCCTCCCCCCACAGTCCTGCGCTGCCCTGCGACAGACTGGCGACCTGTCCAGGGTGACCTGTACCCTCCCCATCCCCCCAAGGGACATGGGTGCAAAGAAAATGGATGGATGGACAAAAGCCATGACAAACGTCAAAGAAGAAGAAGTTGCTGATTAAGCTGTAGCTGCTGGCCGTGGCTCTGCTGTGGTGCTGCTATAGTGAAATGAGCAGGCATCAGATGTAGCTCAGCTTCGGTTCTCATTACTCTCTTGCTTTCTCTTCTTCTAACCCCCTAACACATAGTCAGAGCTCCCCCTGCTGGTCAGAGCTCCCCCTGCTGTCCTTCTCGTGTAACAACAGGCACCGTCCCAGGGGCCAGCAGCAGGTCGCTGGCGCCTAAGCAGCTGTCACCGGAAGTGCCACGATTTGCGCCTGCTGTCGCTCAATGTCTCAGCAGCCAGGCTGTTTCTGATTGGTTCGAAGAGACCACGCCCTCCTACCTGACATCAAGGTGAGTCCTCCAGGGAGAACCACACCTGCAGGAGCCTTCAGCACCGCGCCGTTGCTGGAGGAGGCCGGAGGCTGCCAGGAGGGGGCGCCGCTCTGCAGGGGGCCGGAGGAAGAGGAGGAAGGTGGGGCGAAGGCCGGCTTCACCGGATCCTACCGAGACAGAGCAGACGTCGTGAACAGAACCGGGCCCGGACGGACCGGCGATCCGTCTCCCCCGTACCTTGGCGCCCTCGGCGGTGGCGTCCGCCTCGGCCACCTGGTAGGTCAGGTCGGTCTCCTCGAAGCCGGTGGCGCTCATGCGCTGGTTGCCGGACGGGTCGGCGCGCGGCGGCGAGTCGGGCGAGTTGAGGCAGGTCTGGATCAGCGCCTTGCCGGACTCCGAGGTGATCATGGGCTGCAGCTTCCTGGTGGCGAACGTGTAAACGTGACCCGTCTCACTGGCCACCAGCAGCAGAACCTGGGTCCCAGTCAGGGTGGACAGTTCATAGGCCTGCAGACGGGTCAGAACCAGAACCGGGTCAGAACCAGGGACGGGTCAGAACCAGGGATGGGTCAGAACCAGAACTAGAGACGGTGGTTCGGAACCATAGACGGGACAGAACCTGACCCGGTTCTGATCAACTAACATTATTTCTTAATTCATTCCCAGAACCACAGAACCTCCACACACCTGTCCGTTTCTCCTCAGGTGTCTCTGGGTTGGACAATCTGGTCACCATCTTAGCTGCAGGTGACATGACCAGCATCAACGAACTGGGTCCAGAACCGGGTCCTGAACTGGGTCCAGAGAACCGGGCCCGGTGTGCTGAACTCCGGGGGTTTCCCGTGAATTCCTCCGGACTCACCTTCTTCATGATGCCGGTCTTCCTCTTGCTGAACGTCGTGTACCGCCGCAGCTTGTTGTCGATGAACTCCATCTTGATCTTGACCCGGCCTCGGGTCTTCTTCCCGGGTTTGGCTCCAGACAGCGCGGGGTTTCCGTCGCTGTAAGCCCGGTTCGGGCCCCCGGAGGACCGGCCAGATTGACCGTCCTCGCTCCGCTCCCGCTTCACGCCCCTCCGACCCCCGCCGGAACCCACGGCGTCCTCATCGTCCCCGGACTCCGAGTCCTGATCCGAGCCGCTGTAAACCACCTCGGTGCTGAACTCCAGGTCCTCGAAAGGTTCGCCGTCCGTGTCCCGTCTAGCGGTCGGTTCGGATCCCGCGGAGCTCAGCGCAACACTGCCGTTACCTGCCCCGGTTCTGGTCGCCATCACGGCGGTCAGCCTTCCTGCCCTCCGTAGTCCTGAAGCCATGATGGATGTAGATTCTCCCAAAAGACCGAAGCTCTCTGGCCGGACGGGCTCGGTTAGGTTCCCCGGCTCAGAGCCCTCCGGCTGGGCCGAGTTCAGGCAGTCTCCCGGGACGCATCCCTCTCATTCCGGACAGGTTGGGTTCGCTGCCCGGGGCTCCGACACCGCAGCTAACAACGTCATTAGCAACAGACCGCAGCGCTTCCTGTGTGAATTTTCTTCTTCGTCTTCTTGTGGTTGACAAACAACTTAGTGCTGCATTACTGCCACCCACAGGCGAAGAGCGGTGGGTTCTAACATCTGCTTTGGATAACCACAAAATAAAGTTGTAATAATAAATGATGAATTATTGTAGTAGTAATGATTATTATAAAGAAAGTCCAATATAAAGGGAGAGCATTTCTTTTTCTCCAACTCTTCAATTTGTTTCTCTCTAATCTTTTCAAGGTTTTGATAATGTTTCATAACTTGTTCTACTGACTCTTTATCATCACAAAAATCACTGTTTCCTGTGTTATTATGTTCTAAATATTGTATCTGAGTGTCGATATTATTGATCTTCGCTCATCTCACCTGCTTTTCTTTGGTTCTTATTTCTTTCCCTAAAATTTTAATCTGCATGAATTTTCTTCCTATTATTATTTAAAGGTGGTTAGAGTAAGAGTTAGCTTTACTAACTGGGATAGATCATGTCCCTTTACTCAGAGGGCCTGGTGGGCAGGAGGAGGAGGAGGAGGAGGTGGAGGATGAAGATGAGGAGGAGGATGAAGATGATGAAGATGAGGAGCAGGAGGAAGAGGAGGTTTCAGCAGAGGAACCTGCTGCTGATCTGAGTTCAGGTGTTTCTGACCCAGACAGGAAGCAAAGCAGAACTGAAAGCTCCACCTGATCATCCAGCCAATCAGAGATTGGTTTCCATGGTGACCTGACCTGTGACCTCCCCAGCTGGGTGTTGGTTCTACGCCAGCTGGAAGCTGAACCAGGATCAGCCGCTAAATTTACCTCAGATTACCAGCAGAGCCGTTGCTGAGCGGACCGTCAGACCGCAGACAACAACATGTCCCTTAGCAACGCCACCGGACCCGGACCCGCCTGGAAGAATCACAGCTTCAGCACCGGGGGGGGCAGAGACCCCCCTCTCTCTGACCAGGGAGAGACTATCATCGGGGTCTACCTCCTGCTGCTGGGTGGGTTCTGGACCAGAGGAACTTTCTGGACCTTCTGCAGGTTCTACAGAACCTCCTGGACCTCGGTCCAACATTCGTTGTCCTCTGTAGCGCTCTGACTGACCCTGATCGGTGGGTTCGCTGTCCTCTCTGTCCCCAGGGTGGATGTCCTGGTTTGGGAACAGCATCGTCCTCTTTGTCCTCCTGAGACAGAGAGCGTCTCTGCAGCCCACTGACTATCTGACCTTTAACCTCGCCGTCTCCGATGCCAGCATCTCCGTGTTTGGCTACTCCAGAGGCATCATTGAGATCTTCAACGTGTTCCAGGACAGCAGCCACCTCGTCTCCTCCGTCTGGACCTGCCAGGTATCTCTACTGGAGTAGATGGACTCCTCTGTCCTGCTTTAGGTAGAAAGGACTCCTCTGTGCTTCTCTTCCAGGTGGACGGGTTCTTCACACTGGTGTTTGGTCTCAGCAGCATCTACACCCTGACGGTGATCAGCTTCACCCGCTACATTAAAGGGTGCCACCCCAACAGAGGTCTGGGCCCAGCAGAACTCATCTCGGTACTGCCAGAACCTCGGTTGGAAGGTGCTCCTGACCCTGTGGCTCTGTCTTGTGTTTCAGCTCATCGCATCACCAGGAGCTCTGTCTTCGTCTCTCTGCTCTACATCTGGGTCACGGCCGGGTTCTGGTCCGCAGCGCCGCTGCTAGGCTGGGGCAGCTACACAGGTAAGAACCCAGTTCTGATCCAAACCCACCTCCGGCGCTGCCCCTCACTGCTGCTGCTCTGCAGATCGGGGGTACGGTACTTGTGAGATCGACTGGTCCAAAGCCAGCTACTCTGCCGTCTACCGGTCTTACATCATCTCCATCTTCGTCTTCTGCTTCTTCGTGCCGGTCCTCATCATGCTCTTCTGCTACGTGTCCATCATCAACACGGTGAAGAGGGGCAACGCCCTTTCTGCCAACGGAGACCTGACCGACCGGCAGAGGAAGATCGAGAGAGATGTCACCATCGTGAGTTCCCACCGGTCTCTGAGTCTCTGTGAGTCAGCAGGTCTAATGGCTCCGGTCTCCTCCTCCAGGTCTCCATAGTGATCTGCACGGCCTTCATCCTGGCCTGGTCTCCCTATGCAGTGGTCTCCATGTGGTCCGCCTGCGGTTTCCACGTGCCCAATCTGACCAGTATCTTCACTCGCCTCTTCGCCAAGTCCGCCAGCTTCTACAACCCCCTGATCTACTTCGGCCTCAGCTCCAAGTTCCGTAAAGACGTGGCCATCTTGCTTCCCTGCACCCAGAACGCCAAAGACGCCGTCAGGCTGAAGCGCTTCAGACCAAAGGCAGAAGGTCACGGCCGCCGCGCCACAGGAGGAGCCAGATTCAAAGGTCCCCTGAACCACTCTGAAAAGAAATACTCCCCGATGAACCAGAGCCCTGCCACCCCGGGCTGTGGCAAGGAGACGCCGCCGCCTGGCACTGCACCAGCTGACGCCAAGGAGGTGTTCTTCATCAACATGGCCGCTGCGCCTGAGGCCAGCTCTGAGTTTGAGTGTGTCAGACTCTGACCAAGACACCTGAACTCTGATGCTGTAACTCTGTCCGACCTTAACCAGCCATGATCGGGAACATTTCCATCCTCTGGGCCTTCAGAACAGAAGAACCAGGTTGCTTTGACCTTTAACCCCATCTAGAGACACTCTTGTAAAAGTACCAAATCAGATGAAGAGGTCAGGTTAAGATTTACCTCTAGAGTCTCAGATTCAGGTTTTCCAACCTTTAGACTGAGTTTGATTGAGAAGCTTTTGGTCTGGCTCTGATCATCAAGCGATGATTCCCTGCTGAGTGAAGTGACCAGTCACTCTTAAAGGGCCGGTGTCGTGTAAAATGTTATCTTTCCAGCATGTTAGAATCAAACCTGGAGTGTTCCCTTGATTCCTTCATGTTTGAGAAATCCCTTCTTCAGCTGTGCAAAACACCAAGGTGGACCTAGCTCCGCCTTCCGGCCGCAGCTCCTCCTCAGAGCTGCGGCTCCTTCAGACTAGCCAGCAGCAATTTGTAAGCATCAGCTGAGTCCATTACAGGAACTGCTGCTGGTTAAAATGTTAGGCGTTGAGGAGAGAGAGCAGGAATTGTTAAAGAGACAGAGGCCCAATTTCAAGGCGCTAAATTATAAAATCTAATTTCTCTCAAGTCATTTTGGATCAGTGCAGCATCTTTATACCAACTGGAGGGAACAGCAGCTGGATCAGGCAATAAATGGCACCATGTGGCTGGAAAACACAGATTACTAGCCCTTTAAATGTTTTTCTGTCTGGTTAGGTCAGTTTTCCTCCTCTGAAGTTTGGGGTACCCCAAGGTTCCCTTTTGGGACCCAAGCCCTTCTCATGCTTCCTCTGGGGCCCATCATATGTAGCCGGGGCATCTTGCTGCGCCCTCTTCCTGTTGCCCATATATGGAAGACGCTGTGACGGAGCAGCTGGCTTGTTAGGGAGACAGACAGGAAATCAGCATTTAGTTTAAAAGCAGGTAGATGCTGAGGTCGGATGCAGGCTGATGACCCGTACAGGTTTGTTTAACATTAACATTTATGTCCGATTCCTCCACTGATGGTTATAGGAAACAAACTTTAGAGACGTCAAGACGCCGTTTACTGGTTTCACTGTAGGGTCAGAGCCGTTTCTGATCATCTGGCTGCTTCATGTTCTTGTCTAACCTGATTTCTGTTGTGTGAAGGTTGGCCTGCTAGTTTACTAGATGGTTATTGTTGATTAAAAGAACTTTTCTTGTTTAGGTTTTATTTAGGGACAGAGTTTCTCCTGTCGCCCTCTGGCCTGTTTTAAACTGGACCTACAGGCCGTTTTATTCAGATTGACACCAGTGGGAGGAAGTTTTTCTTTTCTTTGGGGGTTTTGTGTTTTTGTTGGGAGACTCGGCTACATTTAGTTGTATTTGTGTTTTCCTATTATTATTCCTCCCCCTAACCGTCTAATTTGATCTAATTGGGTTTTAATTCTTTTCAGCTTCAGGGTCCAGCAGACTCCCACCTTTAGATGGTCACTTGGTAGAATAAAATACATCGTGACCATTTTTGCCCATGAAACATTTGTGAATTCAGTAAACTAATCTGCAGCAGTGCCTCTGTCAGTTTTTACAAACTCATCTGTGTGATCTGGTAAAAGAGGATCTAGAGCTGCATCCAGGGCCACGAATAGAAAATCCATCATGTCACTGCAGCAGGTTCTGCTGCTTCCTGTCTCACTGGGTTCTAATTCTTTTATTTCACTGTTTTTGCCTGTTCTTGTGTAAAACGGCTATAAAATAAAGATTGATTGAACGTAGAAGTGCACTGTGTCTAAAGTTTGGTGGAGGGATGATCATGCTGTGGGGTTGATTTTCAAGAGCTGGGCTTGGGATCTTCATCATCTTCATCTTCATCAGTGGCTCTTCAGCTCCGCTAATGAATCAGAAACACACTGAGCACTAAAATCTGATTTCATCATGAATGTTTCTCCTCCGCCTGGCTCCCCCTGTCGGTCAAAAGAGGAACTGCAGTAAAGCTGCAGGTGAATACTAACCAACTCTAAATGAAGGAGCTGCAGCTGCTGTAGCTCAGCTGGCTCACTCCACCAAAAGTAAGTCCACCTCGCTGCAGCAAACAGGAAGGGGCGGACGGACCGCTGACAGTCGTACCTCGTTTGGAAATGGGACCATTGCACTCCGGAAGTGAAGGGGGCGCTATTTCCTATGTTATCCGCGGCCTCCCGTATTAGATGTGCCTCACTGGGATAACTGGGGGATTGTAAAAAAAACTCCAGGCCGCTTCTTCGTTGTTGAAATCATCCATTTAATCCACTTTGTCTTATTTCAGATCTTACAGATTTACACTGACTGACCAGCCAAACCGTCCAATAGGGCCAACAATAAGGCTTTAAACACGTCAACAGAAATCATGACGGCGCACCGTCATACCTTCAGCCACGCCCACCACCCAGGTGTCAAAGGTCAATCATTTCATTCATATGGTTCTTGCATACATCTTCACCTTTAGGAAGGAGTTTCGCTCTCAGTATGTTTTTGAACTTCTAATTTACTTCAGCTTACAGTTTTGTTTTTTAAGGTTTTATTGGCTCTAGTGGCCTTTATTTTATAGTTAGAGAAGGGAAGACATGCGGTCAAGGTCGCCAGGCCGGGAATCGAACCTCTGAGGCCTCCATGTGTGGGCTGTGCTGAACCCCTGCGCCACCACAGCACATCCACATCTGCTCCTTAGTCGCATCTTTTCGGGGCGGCTACCGCCTCTAGTGGCGTGGGGAGGTAACACAGCTAGTATCATTACTAACTCAGAAAACCACAAAGTCTTTATTATTTATTATTGGTTCTGGCTTTACTGGAACTGTAAAATAGAAATCACAAAAGATCATACCTTTTCATTTTCTTAAGGAAGTAGAGCTAATTAAATGAGATTAACAAGACCTGAAAGTTATTCCAGTTTCACTTGATGGAATAACTTCTTATTTTAATAGGCTTTTATTTTGAAATTATACATCGCTTCAGGTTGAGAGTTGCTGGTTGTGTCTAGAGGTGACCCTCTGTCACTGGAAACTGTTTTTAAGCAATAGGCTCAGCAACTTAGGGCGAAAAATGAAAACATCTTATTTAAATAGGATTTTAATAAGATCTTTGAAAAGGGCCACGCAGTTTTTATTTAGTTTGGTTTTTGTTTCGACTCCAGGCTTATGTTCCCTGAAAACACCTTTTAAATAAAATCTATAATTGTTATTATACTGCTTCAAATAAGGACGTTGCCATGGTTACTGCTTCACGTGGCGACCATGTTACACAGAAGAACTTAATGAGGCTGTTAATGGTCATCATTAAACAAACAGCAGGTCCAGATGGACTCAGGAAACTTTTATAAACACTTTTGGGAAAACATAAAAATATTACGCTTTTACAGAAATGTTTAAAAATCACATTATAGCTACTGCAATGAAACAAGGAATTATTATATGTAATAAGACATAATTCTTATTCTATATACTGAGAATAGAAAAACTATCACTCAGAAACTCAGATTATAAATGACTAACATACATATTTACCATGAGTCTCAACAGGAATCTGAACATCACAGGAAGATCAGCCCACAACACTGAATGTAGAGACAAGATTTGATTCTTTCTAAAGCCTTTGACTCGGTGGAACATCGATTCTGATTGGATCAAACTTTATTATCTTAATTAAAGACCTATATCAAAACATTAATAGTTGTAATAGTAATACTGCCTCAGGGCACCACAGCTAGATTCAACATAATGTTGGAATTCACATCTTTCATTTAGGGGCAGAAATGTTAGAAATGTTGCAGACATTGAGAAATGAGGTGATTTCGATACAGAATGAATCGTTAGCCAGTTAGCAGACGACGCCACCGTTTTCTTAAAATGTCACAAGCAGGTTCGACTGTAAATGATCCAATTAAACTTTTCTCAGAGGCTTCAGGTCTAAAGCTGAACTAAAGAAATGTGAGTTTATATATTCATGACACGTCCCTAAAGAAACACCCAGTTAAATCTGACATTAAATACAGGAACTGAAATAACCAAAAACCAAGAATCAGCCGAAACTATTGAAAACAAGATTAAAGAATATAAATCCAAACAAATTATCAAAAATGGAAAGTTTATCAAGATTCATTTATTCAACCTGCAGCACTGCTGTCCCTAATGGTTTAACTAAACTGTTAAGTTTAACTTTAACTGTTTTATGGTTTATGGTTTATGTTTTATGGTTTATGTTTTATGGTTTATGTTTTATGGTTTATGTTTTATGGTTTATGTTTTATGTCTCTTCTATCACTGCAGTCACACCAAAATACTTTATTGCTTAGAAAAGTGGATCATATAAAAAATGTCACTTCCTGAATCTATTTCTAGAGATATGGAAACTATTGGAGTATTATTGAAAACAAAACAATGGAAATATGTTGTAACCTAATATTTAGTTTGGCAAAATGTTTTATTCATAAACAAAGAATGCTGAGATCATCTCGTTTTTAATTTTTCTAATCTGTATTCGTTATATTTCAAATCTCTGAAATGTATTGGATCATATGAAAACCTGACTGAATTATTAATCCATCAATCTATAGCAATGCTAACATATAAATCCCCTTGTTGCTATTTCAGCTGTTGTTTCATTACTATTATTATCATAATTATGTTATTATTTTTCTCTGTATTTCCACTCTGAAATCTGCCTCTACAGCTGCACTGTTGTTTTTGCATTTCTTGTTTGTAACTTGTTTAAATAAAGTTTGATAAAAATAAAAAAAGATCCAGTTTCTAAACGCACGATCTGCTGCGCAGCTGCGAACTTTGCTGTTTTATGTCTTTTCTTTGGTTTTTTCTTGTTTCAAACGTTCAACCCAGTCCAGGCTGCCGCTCCCGGATCTGACGTTGTGCGTCTTCCTGTCCGGTTGCGCCGCTGCACGCCGACGCACGCGCCCCTTTTATTCACTAATTTCAGACACAACCAAATCAGTTTTAAAAAGTGGAAATTCGGAATAATTTTAACAGTAACATAACAGCAACTGTGATACATTTACTCTTTAATGTATTTATAAAATAAATAAAAAACCAGTGGTTATGTTAGTGCTACCACCTCCCCGCCACTAGAGGCAGTAGCAGGCCCGAAAAGACTCAACTAAAGAGCAGATTTAGAAGTAAACCGAAAGCAGCAGAATGTTAAAAACTGAGCTTTGCTGAAGTAAATAAAAGAGAGAAGTTCAAAGACCTGCTGAGAGAGAAACTCCTTCCTAAAGATGAAAATATATCACAGATTTCAAAAGAAAATAAAAACGGGAGACCGCGGATAATATAGGAAATAGCGCCCCCTTCACTTCCGGAGTGCAGTGGTCCCATTTCCAAACAAGGTCTGAGACTGACAGTGTTCCGTCCCGCCCCTTCCTGTTTGCTGCAGCGAGGTTCTTCTCGCGAGGTGTACTAAGTTCTGGTCGGGAGCAGAGCTGACACGATCCTTACCGTTTTCGGCCTGCAGAGGGCGACACCGCCCCGCAGATCCGGGACGGTCAGAAGAAAACAGCAGGACGGAGAAGGAACCGCCGGTTCCGAACTGCGGATCGATTCTGAAGGTTCGGCGTCGGTTTGCGGTGCTTCTCTGCGCATGCGCTTGGACTGAGCGACTTCGATCAAAAACGAATCACCTGGTTTCTTGCAGGCTGACGGTCAGGCGAGGACTTCCGGTCGGGTTCGGAACCATCAGGTGGGTTATAATCGGGTCCATTTCGGGTGTTCTGGATCCTCAACCGGCAGATGGTTCTGCTGAGCATCAACTCCTCTTGCAGAGAGACTGGAAGCGACCAGAACCAGAACCAGAACCGGGCTGTAGAGAAAAATCCGAACCTGGAGTTAAAAGTCGAGACTTCGGACCGGAGAGAAAACTGATCAACTATCAATATAAATTTATCAGTATGACGTAACCAGGAGACATTGTGACGTCATTCTGCTGCAGTGAACGTTTTTTAAGTATTTATTGAATACATAAAGAAAACATCAAATGGTCAACAACAGAAAACAAATAAGCAGTAAAATGAATAATTAGTTTTTGGAAACTGATCGTTTCTGATCAGATTTGTTTGAAAGCAGCGATTAGCATATCGATGTATGGATATCAGATTTTATCCACATTTATGGCTTCAGACATTGATTAAAAAGGAACAAACAAAAAACCACGTTAGGGGCTACAAACTAAAATCTTTCATTAATTTAAATTATGCATCTTTTTTAGACAACTCCTAAAAAAGGAGAGTTCATTTTTAACAGCATTGATTGAGAGGGAGCATTTTGCATAACGACATTTATGGATATAATATTTTGTTGCAATAATCAGAACATTGACTAAAAATTCCAGATTTTTATCTTTAATAAACCGAATTGAATGTTTTGTAAGGAAACAAAATCAAATTTATTGTCTTAGAAGACAGAAAGTTAGGAAGTTGATCCCATAAGTTTAATACTTCTTTACATTCATAAAACAAATGTTTAGTTGTTTCCAAATGATTTGTACAAAAACTACAATTCTCTACATTAAAATTCAATCTCACTTTTAAGAATTCATTAGAAGGATATATTATTTATCCATCCATTTTCTAACACCTGGTCCCTCAGTGGGTCAGGAGGAGCTGCTGCCTCTCCAGCTGGTGTGCCGGGCGAGAGGCGGGGTCACCTGGACGGGTCACCTGGACGGGTCACCTGGACGGGTCACCAGTCTGTCGCAGGGCAACACAGAGACAGACACACACACACCTAGGGAGAATCTGGAGAGGCCAGTTAACCTGACAGTCATGTTTCTGGACTGTGTGATGAAACCAGAGAACCTGGAGAAAACCCACCATGCAGGGAGAACATGGAGACTCCATGCAGAAAGACCGGGAATCAAACCCAGAACCTTCTTGCTGCAAGGCAGCAGCTCTACCCACTGCACCACTGTGCAGCCGCTTATATGTTATTTATAATTTTAAAATGTAGTTCTTTATGTTTGGGAGGAATTGGACATTTCAAATAATTTGTCCTTATTTTGACTCTCATGATTTGTTAAATTTTGTGCTTTTTGTTTTTTCTGGTTCATGTTATTTATTGAATACTTGTTCAAAAACTTGTTATTGCATTTATTATCTCTAATGTCCACATACTCAATTTGAATCTTGTGGAGTCTTGGAATAGAGAAATTAGATAAATTGTTCTTAACTGACAATAAAAGGACATCAGAGATGCTACGTAATACTTTATGATTTGTTAGTGAACAGTCAGTTCCATATTTTCTGTTAAATTCCTCCAAACTGAGAATTTCACCATTTCCATCCAATAAGTGAGTAATTGACCAGATCTGTTTATTCCACCAGTCATTCATGAGTATAGATTTTCTACATAGAATGGCTCTGTAGTTCCACATTATGGGGCTAAAGTTGTGTTTAAACATCATGTAACAGAACCTGCTGATGGAAAGCAGAGATTTTCAGGGGGAGTTTAGATAATTCAAAATCACATTTCAATAACAACTCAATACCTCCAACTTCCTGAAATACGAACGACGGAACCACAAACCAAATAAGATCAGCGTTTTTTAAAAGCCATCTCATTTTTAAAGTCCCATTCATAATTTCAAAATGGACGCCTTAATACCACCTTCCTCATAATCCTTTAACAAATCTCTTTTTCTGATGTAATGGTTTGTTTTTCCAAATGAAGTTAAAGTTTATTCTGTTTTATGAGGTTTGGAGGGACGGCTAAGGAGGTGGGATGAACTTCTGACCTGTGAGAACTGAAATCTCCCATGATGCTCCTCTGCAGCATGGCGGTCCAGATGTGGTGCCTGTCGTTCCGGCAGCCGTACGCCGGTTTGGTTCTGGACGGGGTGAAGACCGTGGAGAGCCGCTGGCGCCCCCTGCTGGCGCCGCTGGAGAACCGCACCCTGGCGGTCCACATCGCCTGGCGCGACTGGGAGGGGGAGGAGTGGAGGGCGGCGCTGGGCGGAGCCTGGGGGCTGAGCGCCGCCCGGGTCCAGGAGCTGCTGGAGTCCGGGGAACGGTTCGGCCGCGGCGTGGTGGCAGGTAGGCAGTGACTTTCAAACAGTCACTTTAATTACTGATTACCTGGTTTGGAGAGGATTAAGAGAGGAAAAGTTCTAGAAGTTTAAAAACCGTTGGACTCGTTATATCCTCTCTATGCCCGGATTCAGAAAATGCTGTTTGCAAAGACTGAGATCACAGAGACGACAGCAATAATCAGCATTTATTCCAGAAAAACACATCAGAAACCTCAGATCACAAACACCTGAATTTACCTGAGAGGGAAAAAGACCAAAGATGGAAACGACAGACAAAAAGCAAAGACGTCCTTAGAGAAATCGCAAAATCTGATGTGTTACTGTGTGTGGAAAGTTTTATCTTCTTTTAATTTATTGAAATAAGGCTCATCCAACCAGGACCCGTCTCTGATCCTCTCTAAAGCCAGTTGTCCCCATTGTCTAAGGAGAGACTCTGACCTCCTGCTGCTTCATGGCTTTAACTGATCAGGTTGAAAAGCTGGAACTTCCCTCTGATCACAGATCTTTCCAAACAATCTGCTTGAACTACAGGTAAAATAAAGGTCAATAAGCCAGAATAAGTTATACACTTTAAAACTATAATTAGGCTACTTCAATCAAGTCATGTTCAATTTTAAAACTAGCTTATTTTAAATATATTTTCTTTTTTAGTTACTTTCAGCATCAGCTGACAACCAATCAATGTAAAAATTACATTTTACCAACACTTATATAATTATCATTTATTTGATAAACAACAATGTGTCTCCGCTTATGAGGTTGAACTGAAGAATAGATTGTTTAATGATTACAACAGTCCAAAAAAAGCTTTTAATAATTTTAGCGTGTTTTTCTTTGTTCCACCGTCTGTAAAACTCTAGATAGGATTTTAGAGCCCCCTTCCAGCCCCCCCTGTGTTACGGCCCTGCAGCTCCACCAATCAGATGGCTGCACACATTAGTGACGCTTATCTCAACATTAATAATGACGTTCAGCGGAGCAACTTTACGAACTCGTTCATTCGGGGCCGTT
Organism: Poecilia reticulata; assembly: GCF_904066995.2. Taxonomy (NCBI): domain Eukaryota; kingdom Metazoa; phylum Chordata; class Actinopteri; order Cyprinodontiformes; family Poeciliidae; genus Poecilia; species Poecilia reticulata. The sequence continues at coordinate 34,430,473 of NC_088830.1, read as the reverse complement.
TCCATGTTTATTGATCTGTTCATGTTCGTCTCGATGTTTAAAGATTTCTGGAGCGCGAAGCTCCAGAAATCAGCAGTTTCAGCAGAAATGAGCAGTTTCACATTCAAAAACAAGCCCAGGAAACCAAACAGCTCATTAAATTTACCAGCAACTTGGAACAAACAAGCCCAAAGTTCCCTTTAATAACCAGACTTGCTGACAGAAACCCAAAGTAGTTCCTGTTCTTCCAGGATGTGCGTTTCCTCCACGGTTCAGCTGCTGCTGAATAAACGGTGGCGAGACGCACAGAGGAGATTACATTTTAATTACCTGTTGCTGAACAGACTGGCTGGATTAGAGTGACGGGTTCCTGACGTCACTGCAGGAAGGTGACCCTGAATGCACCACCAGTCAGCACGTGGTGACCTGTGACTGCTGGGCTTTCCACGCCGCCCTGAACGCATCAGCAGTCCTGGGGACCCTGAGTGGTGGTGCGTTCGAGGCGGCGTGTAAAGCCCGGTGATGAACGCGTCTGTCTGTTCCTGCCAGGCCTGGTGGATGTGGGCGGGACCTGGCAGTGCCCCGCCTCCCTGCCGGAGGCGGAGCTAGCAGAGTTGCAGCGGTCGGCCGTTCTGATTGGTCTAGAGCAGAAGCACCTGACCCGGTTGTCCAATCCCCGCTGGCTGAAGGGGCCCCTGAAGGCCCCAGGAGGTCGTGACCTCTGGACCGTGGAGATTCCCGCTGAGCTGTTCCCATGACAACACTTGGTAATGAGGACGTAGCAGTAGGCTCATCCCTGGTCTCCATGGCAACAGAATTCTGCTGAGACCCGGCTTCCTGTGTAAGCTCCTCCCCCTGACCAGTCGGACCAGAACCAGACAGGGGTTCTGGTCCGGTCCAACATGTTTGTAAATAGTCTGTGTTGATTTTTGTAAATAAATTTCTACTGGTTGAAAATATTTCTGCTCATTTCCAGTTTTTTTTTTAAACAAGTGGGGGAGGGGCTGAGGTCACTCAGGGTCGGGTTCTGGTCCAGGGAGTCAGGCTCCGCCCCCTACAGCCCAGAAATGAAACTGACCCGGTTCTGCTGTGGAACGAACTTTATTCACCTAAAACAAACCGGCACCAGAACTGAACACAAAGAAATCCCTCGCAAAGGTGAGGGACTAGCCCCGCCCCTTAGCCTCGCCCTCCACTGATTGGCTGCTGTTCAGAACAACCCGGTTCAGATTCCGCCATCTTCTGAACAGGAAGTGATTGTGGCAGACATGTTGGAGAAAAACATCCTAGCACATCTGTCATGAGACTTATTTTAGTTTGAACTCAAGTTCTGAACCTGAACCTGCTAGCGACGCTCATTGAAAATAAAGGGAGCCGTTAGCCACAAGCTAACGTTCACATGGAGGGGGGCATGTAGTGCGTGGGGGTGTGATGAAGGTGGGGGGCGGTGATGTAGCCGACCACATGTGGACTGGGGGCGGGGCAGTATACCCTGGGGGCGTGGCCTGAGGTTGACAGCGCTCCCCAGTGGGCAGGAGGAGGAACGCAAGGATGGTAGGAGGAGTGGGGCAGGTGGGGGGGGTGAGGAAGAGGAGGGTGAGGCGCTGCTGGCAGGTAGCCAGCAGGGGGTGGAGCTTCAAACGGCAGGTGCAGCAGAGTGGCGGCAGGAAGGGCGGTCTGGTCCGGGTACAGCAGTCCTGAGGGGGTGGAGCCTGGAGACGCCGGGGTCATGATGGAGGCGGGTCCTTCCGCTGAGGGGGCGGGGCCTGAGAAGTAGGAGGAGCATCAGAGGTTCAGACTTCCTGTTTATTGAGTTCCTACCGTCAGAAGCTGGCGCCGGTACCGACCGCTGGGCTGGGCCTCCGCCTGGACGTCCGATGCCCTGGAGGATTCTGGGTAGGAGGAGGGTGGCTGCTGGGCCCGGCCGCTCTCAGGGAAGGGAGGGGGGTCCACTGGGGGCAGAAGCACAGGAAAGAGTCATCACATCCCAGTTCAGACTGGTTTCACACCGACTCTGGTGTCAGAGAGTTGCCCTCCGGCCCAAACGACCCGGTTCTACAGACAATGTTCCATCAATCAACTCTGGACCTGACTCACCGTGGGGGGGGGGCTCCGGGCCCAGGTAGGGGGGGTAGTGCTGGTAGGGGTAGGCCGGCTCCGGCGAGGTGGGGGGGGGGTAGGCCTGCTGCTGCTGCCAGCTGCTCTGGTGGAACCACTGGGGGGGACGGGGGGGGGGGTGGGGGTGTAGGGAGCAGAGGGTTAATGTGGCAACAACCTAGTTACCCCCGATTACCCACCAGTTACCCCCAGTTACCCACCTGCACTCCCAGGTTGTAGTAGTACTGGACGACCCTGCAGTCTGAACACAAACATCATCAGAACTAGAGCCGACCCCTGGGGTCAGATTGAACCATGTGACCTCTGACCTCTGGGCAAGTCGCTGCCGTTTGGGTCGTAGGAGTAAGGGGGCGGAGCCAGCACGGTGCACAGAGGCTCGCCCGACTCGCCGACCAACCAGGGAGTGGCAGCGGATATCGTCATGGAAACTGAGGAGAGAAAACCAATCAGATCTCCCGGCTGACCGGCGGCCCCGCCCACAGACGGCAGGCGTACCTGGGCGAGTCTGAGCGTGTGCGGCCGGCGGCAGGTGAGGGGCGGCCGGGACCCGGGACGGCGAGGGAGGCGAGGAAGAGGAGGAGGAGGGGGAGGAGCAGATGACCGGCAGCGGCTTCACCACCTGGAACAAACACACCTGAGGCAGTTGACCGACAGTGGGGGGCGTCTCACCTGCGCCCTCTAGAGGTGGACGTCAGGGAGGTCAGAACGAGTCGAAGCATCCAGTCGAGATATTTCTGCTCCAAACTCATCGCTGGAGACGTCGGAGCAAAACTCGATGCACAAGTTCAAAAAGTATTTCAACTCTTTGAAAACGGGTTTTTACGACAGATGACAAAAAAATAAAAACGAGTCAATTTAACAATCTGTCTGACGAGCTTCATATTTTATGTTCCGTTTTGACTGAGTTAGTTTCGCTGTGAAGCTTTTATGTGTTGAAAAATATCAAATTAATGACAGAATATTAATTTCATTTAAAAAAAAACCTGATGCTTCATGTGAAAAATACAAAGACTAATGGAACTAAAATGTCCTTTAAGAGAAACTATGAATGTTGTGACTTTATGAACCAAAATGCTCAATAATTCATCAGTTTCCTCTAGTCTGAGAAGAAAACATGTTTAAAAATCATGACAATCAGAACCAAGCAGCTTCTATTCCACCACAAAAACATTCATTTCATAAATATATATGAAGTTTTCCCTGTAACCACTTTCTGCAGAAGAAACGAAAAATAAATATCAATTTCTGCGTTTTGTGATGAGATTTTCAGACAATAAACATTTTTTAAATTGTGACTTAGTTTTTAGGTTACAGCAGAAATCTATATTTAAGTTTTAATATAATAATTTGGTCTTCTAACCGGGATGAAGAGTTAAATTATGATACATTTAAACCTCTGGTTAGTTAAAAATCACCTCCATTGTTAAAGTGAAATCATTTATTTTACAAAGTGTTTAAACGCTGCAGCATCACAAAAACCCAACATTTAAACCAACATGTTGATATTTAAAACCAACATGTTGATATTTAAACCAACATGTTGATATTTAAACATGTTGATATTTAAACATGTTAATATTTAAACATGTTAATATTTAAACATGTTGATATTTAAACCAACATGTTGATATTTAAACCAACATGTTGATATTTAAACATGTTAATATTTAAACATGTTAATATTTAAACATGTTAATATTTAAACATGTTGATATTTAAACCAACATGTTGATATTTAAACCAACATGTTGATATTTAAACATGTTAATATTTAAACATGTTAATATTTAAACATGTTAATATTTAAACATGTTGATATTTAAACCAACATGTTGATATTTAAACATGTTGATATTTAAACATGTTAATATCTTAAGATCTGAAATTTGTGACGTTTTGTTTCATTATTTTTATTTCTTCTTTTTCCTGCTGTTTATCATATTAAACTTTTTTATTACTAATGTGTCTTGTTCATAATTTTTTCTTTGAATTAGAAAAAATAAATCATTGCCATAAATCCTTTTAACTCAAAACATCACATGCAGCAATGAATTGTGGGTAACACACTTTGCCGAGCTCCGCCTGAATGCAGACTCAGCATGGAAACGGGACCCAAAAGGGGCGGGGCTAAAGCAGGAAGTGGAGAATTTGGTACGCACTACGGTTCTTATGAACTCTGCTACATGAACGAAGTGACCTCACTTGGTGAACGTCTGAATCTGCATCACTCCCACTTCAGTCCATCTGTCTAGTCAAAGTCCAATTCCGTTGGTGTGAATGTTAATTGACCTCTGACCTCTGGTCCTCCAAACCTCAGTCTGGGTTCGGTTTGAATGTGAACACCAAGCAGACCAGAGGGGGCATTCTGGGTAAATCCAACCAAAGCTAACATGCTAGCCTAGCGCTAGCAGCAGAAATGGCTCCTGGTCTTCAGCCTAAAGAGAAATCCTCCAACCGCTAAAGTCTGACGCCTCCATCTTGTTTCCATCTGGTGAAGAAGGAAGTTGCTCTCAGTGTCTTCAGAGGTTTTCGTGTCGTTTCCTGGTGCAGCGCCCCCACAGGCCAGGAGGGGTACAGGCTCCTCAGAGGGTTTGGAGGATGAACCAACCAGCAGGGGGCAGAAGCAGGTGTGCTTACCTGTGGAGTGTAGCTGTAGGTTATGTCTGATCTGCTTGGAGAGTTGGTCTGACCCCTTTCCTGTTTGTCCTTTCACAATAAGACAAAATCAAATATATATTTATGAAGCATGTTTCCAACATGCAGCAGCAGCACAAAAGCTTTGCAAGGACAAACAACCAAAAAGTTCAAAGGTCAAAGAATCAAAGATCAGACAGAAAAAACAACCTGGATGGCTGGGAACCTGACAGCCAACCAGAAAGGTCAAAGGTCATAAAAATGAAACGTCTGGGTTTCATTGGTGAACTGATGGCCATAATGGAGGAAACTCCGAGGTGATTGTGGGCGGGTCTGTAGTGATTGATGCTGAATGTGACGAAGGGCTAGTGTTAGCCCCGCCCATCTAACTGGAAGAAACAGGAAGTAGGCAGGGCAGCTACAGTTTGATTGGCTCCAGCTCCTCCTCCTGATTGGTCCAGGTGTGAGCGTCGTTACCTGAGTGGCGCTGGGCTCATCGGCTGTGTAGACGCCTGGCATCTGGTAGCTCTGATCTACAACACAACACGATGTCACTTCCTGTCCCAGCAGGAAACATGGCAGCAACGTGCCGATCCTCACCCTGGGCGCCGAACACGTACTCCTCCGCGTACTCGGCTGAAATCGATCACATGGCCGTCACACGGCACGCTCACCCAGGCTTTTATTCTGAAAGGTCGGCCACTCACCCTGGTCCTCCACGGTGCTGGTGTCCGCCTGGTCGTCCTCTGAGGAGCAGGCAGGCGTGGCGCCGGGCGGGGAGGCTGGTGGACGGCCCACCGCGGGCCGCTGCACCCGGTAGGAGGAGCCTGAGGACGGTGAGGGGCCCCGGATGGGCGGAGCCACAGCAGGGCCCTGTGTGGGAGCACCATCAGCAGGATTAACCAATCAGGAGCCAGTAATGGACTCAACAGCAGCGCTAATGGCCGCAGCTAGCTCTACTAGCAAATAAGGTTAGGTTGGTAAAAGTTGCTCTAAAGTTGTGAAGTACTTTTGGAAATATCCACGTATGCTACAGTACAAATATTTCCTGATACTCCAATGTACGATATCGGTACGATATCGGTACGATATCGGTACGTTGCCCCTCTGCCTCATTGCCCCGGCGATGCCAACATGCAGCAGTCCTGCTATCAACACCTGGAAAAACCTCAGCCTGAAGGAAATTAAATGACACACTGTCATCATTTCAACCCCACCCACGACCGATGGGCCCCCCGATGGGACCCGCGATGGGCTGTGATCTGGAAGCAACCCGGTTCTGGTTCTGGTTGCTCACCTGCAGGGCGGGGAAGATGGCGTCGCCGGCGTCCTCCAGCTCGTAGAAGGTCATGGGCGGGTCGTGGTCGGCCGCTTCCTCCACCGCCTCGGCGGGAAACCCGTACTGACATTCCTTACTGACGGCCAGCAGGTGGCGCCGACTGCGGCTGGCAACAGAAAGACATGAAGGAGAAGGTCCTGAAAGACCTGCTCGGGTTCTGGTCGTGTGGACTCACCGGGACCGGAAGGCGTAGTTCTCGTAGTCCTGGTAATATCGTCTGCCTGGGTGGTAATAGGTCAGATGTGGACCAATCAGCTGACGGTTCAGGAACCGAGTAGGACTTCAGAGTAGAACCAGAACCCCGAGGTCGGGTCAGGTCGGGTCGGAGAGAAGAGCAGAAACCAACCAATCAGAGACATGAAGCAGCTGAGGGGTAACAGACGGCGGACATGTTGGACGGCGTTCTACCTTGACACGCCGTAGCGTGGGGCTCTTGCTGCAGGGGTGTGGTGGTGTGGGGGGGCGTAAGGGTCGTAGGTCAGGGCCCCTGGTGACGGGGGGAGGGGTGGGCGAGGGTGACCCGCGGGTTGGAAGCGGGGAGGGAGGGGCGAGGGGGCGGGGCCTCCATAGGAGATGGGCGGCGGCATCAGTAGCTCCGTCCCCTTCGACCCGCTGCTACCGCGGGACTTCCTGAAGTAACGATGGCGGTGATGACGCTGACCTCGAGACTCTGGGTCTGCTGAGAGAACAGAGGGGTCACGGTGTACCCCAACAGAACCAGAACCCAAGCAGAACCAGAACCTCACCTGGATCTCCTTTCCTGGCCGGCGCCGCCACGTTCCAGGCAGGAACTGGGTTGACTGGTTTCAGATCCGTCAGCGGAACCAGGTGTCTGCGTCACATCAGCAGGAACTTCAATCTGCTGCCACCAGCCAGATCCAGAACCAGGTTCTAACAGGGTTCTGGTTCAGACCCGGTTCTGAAAGACTTACTTCTCTCCCAGCTCCTCGATGAACACGGTGACGGCCGCCGAGTGGGTTCCCACTTCCTGGATGAAGGCGTTGTAGAATTTCCCTTTGGGTTCCAGACGGACCTGAAATCAGACGACCGAGGCTGATCATAGTTCTGGAGCGTCCAGAACCGGTCCAGGGTCCCGGTCTGGAATTCGACCAGCTGCAGAAGGTCTGGAGAACAGCCAATCAGGAAGCGAGTCGTTACCTGGCACTTGTCTCCCAGGAAGTACTGTCGACCCGCGAACACCATGTAGTCCGTCTTCTGCATCTCTGTCACAGCAAATTAATCAGATTACTACAAACAACCCGACTTCATCCAGGTGCGCCTCACCTGCGATCAGCTGACCGGTTCAACACAGGGCTGGACGATGCATCGCCAGTTTTTCATTTTACGATGGTTATAACGGCTCCATCGCAAAAATCGAGTATAAATTGTTGTTGGAATAATAAGCTAGTCATCAAATTCACTGTATGGGTTTTCCGACACCCTATGAATGCATCACTTGACCCTCGGCCCCCCAACCTGAATATTTTCTGCCAACCAAACACGAGACAAGTTGTGAAACTGAAGAGGCGTCAGATGAACTAGTCGAGTTCTGAAGAGACGCTGGATTAATAATCTGGCAGTAGTTTGGATTTTATATGGAGGATGTCGAACAAAATGAGGTAACCCCTCCCCAACCTTTCAACCAATCAGAGCTCTACTGATCTGATTGGTTGATTTCTCTGTTGGCCTGGTGACTTCCTGCGTTACCTTTGCAGGTGTCCTGCCACACGTCAAACTCCAGGTTCCTGTAGACGTCGCCGTCCAGAGACTTCAGGACCTTGTAGGGCAAACAGAGTCTGGAGGTGGGCGGAGCCTCAGCAGGTGGCTAAACGACAGCAGACACAACATCACCACAGGTATAGGCGCCATTTCATCGTCTGACCTTCCCGATGCGTCCGAGTGAGCCGGACGCTCCGCTTCGGTCAGACTGCCAGGGAAAAAACCATCTGACAGTCAGCAGGGGGCGCCACGATGCAGGCCTGGCGGGCTTTTCCTGATCCAGTCCTCCAGAACCGGTCCGATGGAATCGCTTCCTTGGCATGTTCCCGGTTCAGCAGAAACCGGGCCAGACCTGCGGATCCGGTTCTGGAGATTCTGTACCAGACCTGCAGAAGCCGCCATCTTTATTTCTTCCTGCATTTAAACGGTGACATCATCACTCCTCGACCGTCTTCTTCAGACTTCAGGGCCTCGTTTGTTGTCATGGAAACGGGGCTAGCTACATGTGGGCGGAGCCTAAGGCTGGCAGCCTCACCTTGGTCTCCTCTGCTGCTCCACCCGCCTCCGCCTCGTCCCTGCAGGTGAGACCAACGCTGACATCATGTGACCGCAGACATCCAATCAGGACGTTGGAAGGTTGGCTCACCTGTGCACCCGATCCTCAGGTGCGTCGTAGCCCACGTCAACGTCGCTGCACACAGACAGGCTGTTTCTATAGCGACGACCTCCGGCCCTGAAGGCCTCCATGGCCTGCCAGAGCTCCGCCCCCTCCACGCCGAACACCTGAGTGTAGAGCAGCTCGTAGAGCAGAGCTGCACACAGAGACACACCTGAGCAGGTAGACACACCCACACTCCCTCCCCACCTGAGGCCACGCCCACTCACACTGGCACAGCGCTGCTGAGGCTGGGTAGCTCCGCCCATAGATGATGTCATAGTGACCGTTGATGGAGCAGCACAGGGTTACCTAGGCAACAAGAGCTTGAGGTCACCAACAGCCAATCAGAGGCCAATCTGAACACCTGACCTGAGTGACCCCACCTTGTCCACAAAGTCGTTCTCTGAGATGATGGTGGCCGGTTTCCCGGGGTAACGGTAGATCAGGAAACACCGCCTGCAGGTGGACTGGAAGTTACCTGCAGCCAGGTGACTATGTGACCTGCAGCAGTCATGTGACCTCACCTGTAGAGCTGAGACAGAGCCTTGATCTCCACCTGACCCACCGTCTCCTGAAAACACACACACACACACACACACACACACACACTGAGCTGGTGGGATCCAGGTGAGCTCAGGTGAGACAGCAGCTCACAGGGACTCACCTTGGGATCCTCCAGGCGCTCCAGGTACTTCTCAAAGGAACCCTCCACAAACTGCAGGGACAACAGACAGGTGACCTGTCAGGGGGCGGGGCTCAGCAGAAAGGTGAGCACCTGGCAGGGGGCGGGGCTCCGGTTCTGTCAGAACCACTGACCCCAGCCCAAACAATCAGAACATGTCCAGGTCAAAGGTCAGGAAGGTTCTCCATCTCCAAAAGCAGAACACACCGACCCAGTTCTGGATAGCACAGCTCCCCCCGGAGGTTTGCCCCAGTGGGAGCTTAGGTTCGGTTCGGTTGGACCCAACTCACCGGCTCAAAGTTGCACCTGTTGGAGCGCATGAAGCTCGCGCAGTCCAGTCGGATCTTCTGATGGTAGTTCTGGGAGAAGTAGAGCTGCGGGACAGAACCGAACCGACTGGGTCAAATCGGAACCGTCACAGAAACACTGGTCCTGTTCCAAACCTATCATTTCCATTCGGTGACCTCTGACCCCACCCCCCGCACCGGCTCACCTGCTCGGAAACGGCCCGGAACAGGCTGGACGCGTCCCGCGCGACCATCTTCCGGTACAGACCCAGACTGGACAGGTACTCGTCCATGTTCACAAAGTACTTCTTCAGGCCTTTCTGCATCCCGCCGAACCGAACCGCGCTCCACGTGCACGGAACAGTTCCTGACCTCAGTGACTTCCGCTAAAGCGGTCGCGCGCGCCTCCAGGTGACTTCAATCAGGTCTAATGAACGCCAGACCGCGCATTGTCTGCGAGGCGTTCACGGACGGAGAGAGGATCGGAAAGAACCGTTCACTGGTTTGGAACCGCAGTACTGAATGAACCGGATCATTATGACGTCAGAGGAATCAAACATTGTTGCATAGAAGGTTACCAAATTCACAATATGTTCAGATTAATGGCGTTAATTCTGATTTACTGAAGCTTTCGGCCGCTGGAGAGAACCGAGCAGGGGGCGGGGCTTAGTCGGAGTCGATGTCGGCGCTTCCGGTTTTATTCCCGCCTGTCGCTGCTTGACTCTGGTTCTGGCTCTAACTGTTTTTGGGTTCTAACCACAACCCAGAGTAGGGCTGCTACCCGTCCCGTATTTGACTGTTAACTGTTGCGTCCCGTATTGAGGCGATACGGGACGATTTGTTCCGTATTTCTATAAATGTCCGATAGACTCGCCCATCATCAGCACTAATAAAACAATAATGACTAAATAAAACAGGAAACATGAAGGTCAGCTAAATTGTCGTGGTGGGAGCTAAAGGCCCCCTGAACGCTTCGGACCGACGCTGTTGCCTAGAGACGGACACTACGCAGCCGCGGTGAGCTGCTATCAACCCGGGTCTTTTTCAAACCCTCAACCCGATTCTTCACCGTCCCTGGAACCAAAACCTCTTCTAAAGATACAGACGTGAGAAGGAAGACTGGAATCCCAGGCTGAACATGTCAGTGAGGACGAACACAGGCAGTTGGTCCTGGTGCTGCTGTATGAATGGATCAGGAGGAACCGCAGACCCGTTGGAACCTAAAGAACCAGAACTCAGCATCTCTTCATCCCTCAATCACCTCCTGAGGCTGATATGGTGCAGAACATTTAGCTATGATTCAGTTTCTTTCAGTCGACTAGATTGCTTTGATTATTTGATCATCAATTATTTGCTTATAGTCGTATCAGCCGAAATAACAGCAAAATGGCCATTTAAAGAACAAATCACAGGTGACCTGGCAGGGGGCGGGGCTCAGCAGACAGGTGACCTGGCAGGGGGCGGGGCTCAGCAGACAGGTGACCTGGCAGGGGGCGGGGCTCAGCAGACAGGTGACCTGGCAGGGGGCGGGGCTCAGCAGACAGGTGACCTGGCAGGGGGCGGGGCTTAGCAGACAGGTGACCTGGCAGGGGGCGGGGCTCAGCAGACAGGTGACCTGGCAGGGGGCGGGGCTCAGCAGACAGGTGACCTGGCAGGGGGCGGGGCTCAGCAGACAGGTGACCGGGCAGGGGGCGGGGCTCAGCAGACAGGTGACCTGGCAGGGGGCGGGGCTCAGCAGACAGGTGACCTGGCAGGGGGCGGGGCTCAGCAGACAGGTGACCTGGCAGGGGGCGGGGCTCCGGTTCTGTCAGAGCCACTCTGGTGGTTTTACTTTATGAATGAATTAAAAATGATGATGCTGCACTTTTAGCTGCTGTATTGAGACATGATCAGACTTTCCATCTGCAGCCTGGATCTCTGGAGACATGTGGCTCTTTGGCTCCATTAATATGTTAAATCATGAAATATTGCTCTGGTTTATTGTTTCGTTCTTTTTCAAGTGTTGCCCTGGAAAGACACTGACTCACTAGCGGAACAAGTCAGCGTCGGGCCGGAGGGCGGGGCCAATTAGATTTAGGGCGGCCATCTTGGAGCGAGATTTAGGGCGGCCATCTTGGAGCGGGCGGCCATCTTGGAGAGGGCGGCCATCTTGGAGCGGTCCACCACTCCACTCAGCGTTATGTGTTTAGCAGCACAATGACGTATCAGCGCATTTAATCGATCATAACAGCTTTTTTGTTACTGGAAACTTTGTTCCAAAGCACACAGCCGTTCAGAATTTATTTAATGAATTATTTAGTAATATCAATACAAATTTATATAACTATACAAACACAAATAAATAATACATGTTTATATATATATATATATATATATATATATATATATATATATATATATATATATATATATATCAATGAGTTCTATCTTCCGAGACTCAGTAGCTGAGATTGAGTCCAAACTCCGATGTGATTCATCCTGCAGTGAATCGTCTCTCTTTATAGATTCTCCCTCTTCTTCCTCACATCGTGTCTTTAGGAAACCTTCAGAACAAAAACGGAAGATTTGGGATGAATTACATATAAATAATAGTCTTTACCACCTGTGTAAACTTTGCTGGTGAATGTTATAACACATAATATAAGTTTTATAATATGTTACATTGTTTCATTTCTAATATAGGCTCTTGTGCCAGATAATCTAAGTCAATGTTAGAGAATAATTAATTATTTTAGATTTACAGAATCTCAGTTATCCTTCATAGCGGCTGAACCCGTATTACACCGAGCACTGTAGCTAATATTAGCTGGTATCTCGCCGGTGGACATAAATACAGTAAAGTAATATTATAATCACAATATATACACAATAAAATGTCCATCTTACTTGTGACATGTTGTCTGTGGAGCCTCACATCAATAGTCCATCGATCAGAACAACAATATCCTCAGTGCTGAGGCATCTTCTGCTGTTTGGTTGAGCAAAGTAGGAGGGACGACCTCTCCAAGATGGCCGCCGTATTTCCTGCTACGGAGCAGCCAATGAGGGGTTTACTCTTACATTATGTCTATGATCCCATGAAAGTAGGGTGACACTCCGTGGTGGGCGTCCCTTGTCTTGATTTCTGAAAGATGTCAGAACCCAGAACCAAAAGACACTAAAGCTTCATAAAGTTATTGATGATTCATTTCAGGTTCAGTTTTATTTTATTTAGAAAGACAGATTTCCATTACATTCGTTAATTACAGCTTAACCCATTTAAGGTTGTACATAAAGATAGAAGTGGAGAGTCAAAGTAATTTTGTACATACATACTGCCTTTCTGGTATTTTCTTTTACAGACTGTTACTAATTTTAGTTGTGAACGATAACAAAAATTAACAACAATGAACAAAGATGGGGATGGCACCAACTCGAGCAATAAAAACCACATGAACATAAAAGGGCAGGACACATAATTCACAAGAATAATCAAATGAAGTCGGATCTAATTGGTTCTACAGACTCAGTCCATTTGGTCCAGATCCTATAAAATGTTCCTATTTCAACTTGGAGGGAAAAATAAATCTTTTCCATAGCATAAATCTGGTCACTAATCTCAATCCATTCATCAATAGTGGGTGGTTCTGGTTTTAGCCATTTCCTTGTGACGGGTTCCTTACTGGCTGCCAGCAGTTTGTCCTACTGGTCCATGAGTCCAACTGCAGGTTCCCCAGGTTCAACGCTTCACATCGAATGTTTACGTTTCCAATATGTCTGTGGAGCTCTTCCCAACATGGTTTTATTACCTGGCAGCCCCAAAGACATGGAAGTGTTTGGCCCCTCAGACCCAGAGTCTCCAGCAGACGCCCCGATCCGTCAGACCCAGAGTCTCCAGCAGGCGCCCCGATCCCTCAGACTCAGAGTCTCCAGCAGGCGCCCCGATCCCTCAGACCCAGAGTCTCCAGCAGGCGCCCCGATCCCTCAGACCCAGAGTCTCCAGCAGGCGCCCCGATCCCTCAGACCCAGAGTCTCCAGCAGGCGCCCCGATCCCTCAGACCCAGAGTCTCCAGCAGGCGCCCCGATCCCTCAGACCCAGAGTCTCCAGCAGGCGCCCCGATCCCTCAGACCCAGAGTCTCCAGCAGGCGCCCCGATCCCTCAGACCCAGAGTCTCCAGCAGGCGCCCCGATCCCTCAGACCCAGAGTCTCCAGCAGGCGCCCCGATCCCTCAGACCCAGAGTCTCCAGCAGGCGCCCCGATTCGGTGATATCGTCTCTGAATGGCTGTAACTGAACATCATGTGATGTTTTTCCAGCAAACTCCCGCCAGGTGTTTGATCCGGTCGAGGCCCACGGCGGTGGACGTGTCTCCTCCCAGCTTTCTGGTGAGATTATTTCCTTCGTTTCCTTTTCCCATTTCTCCTTATATACCCTGTATTCCCGTGTTTAGACGGCTGTACGGCATTAGATAGAGATAATTCTGCTGTCTGATCTGGGCCTAATTAGAAATACCCCATGGAACTCAAATCACTTCTTCTCAGCACCTCTAACATGTTTAATAATGTCCTAAAACAATCATCTTTTCCAGTCCAAATCCTTCTGCAAGGTCTCAAAACTCTGACAACGTTTCCCTTTGTGAGCGAATGAATAATATGAAGTTGATCCTTTTGGGATCCATAACTTGAATCAGTTATCGATTCTATTTGGTGTAAAATCTGAATCATGGGCACAAACCTCATAATTTTGGATGCTTCTCTTGTTCTGCACATTTTAGCCACTTCCTGCCAGGACTTGAGAAAACTCCCAGTTATGGAATGTTCTGGGATCTGCTGCTCTTCCTGTAGCCTATAACCACTGAGGTGGGCCGTTATTCCTGTGCCGTGCGCAGCATCATCCATGCTGCAGTGTGATGGCGCACACAGGCCGACTAACGGTCCAGCTGGGCTGCATGGTGGCAGGAAGCCCCACTCCACCATTTACTTTGTTTAGTTGCAGAGTTTAAAACGTGATTCTGGCCTTTTTTCCCCGTCAGCCACAGAAACCTCGCTATCGATCGATGCCATTCTAGGAACTGTTCAGCTGGGATTCTGACCGGGAGGCAGAGGAATAAGCACAGCAGCTGGTTTTCATCCTGATGGATTCCATCCGGAGCTCAAACTTAGGAGGGGAAAAACTTTCCATCCATGTAAATCTGATTTCCAAATGCAGTAATAATTGATCTCATCAGCTCAGAAGGCAGTGAAAGCCCCAGATATTCCAGCCTCCCAGTCCCAGCAGCGTTAATGGAGACGGTGGATCATAGTTAAATTTTAATACTTCAGTTGTTTAATTTTAATTTTCTAACCAGAGATTAAACTAAAGTCTTCGAGCAACTGCATCAGTTTGGGATCGTCTGTTTGCTGCGTCATCAATAAATCGTCAGCGAACAGTTTTTGCTCCCCAGATGTCTGTGACCTCTGACCTCTGATCAGTTGGCTCATGTTTTCTCTAATGCTGGAATTAGTTGCATCATTTTGTTCCATTCTGCAGTGAATCCATCAGTCCTGGAGGTTTTCCCTTTTAGTTCTCCTGATTGCGGATCTTTTGTCATTTTGGATATTAATTTCTTATTTTGCTCATCAGTGATCTTTCCCAGAAAAGCATCGATTTGGGTGTCGCTGCCCGTCTGTGACTGGGTATTTACCGTTTTATAGTATTTTTGGAAGCAGTTTTTGATTTTCTCCTGATTTCTGTTTCCTTTGCTACATTGTTCCTAATTTTATGCAGTGGTGGGAAGTAACAAAGTACAAGTACTTCGTTACTGTACTTAAGTAGATTTAATAATGGATACTTTCTACTTTTACTCCACTACATTTTACAGTAAGTATCTGTACTTTCTACTTCACTACATTTCTACAAAACTGTCGCGTTACTCATTACATCCAAGTCTCGTTGCTCTTTTTACCGTTAAAATGTGAAGTTCAGGGATTTAAGGTGGCGCCGTAAAATCCCAGCAATAACGTGACGTAGTGTCTGTTGTCACCCATCGGCTCCACCTTTACTCGCTGCGGAGCTCCAGACATGCGCAGTGGTTTCCTCTGAGCGTCAGTAATATAATAGCTGCATAAATCATAAGATATGGCGACATGTAAAATCAGCAGCGCTTCGCTTTCACAGACGGTGGGACTTCGTCCAACTTTTAGCGTCACTTGGAAGGAAAGCTTAAAGAAAGGTAAGATCTGTGGACGTGATGCTAGCTAAGCTAGCTGTACAGAGACACATGTTACATCTGATGAAAAAAAGTTGTCACTCATGCGCTGAATTACTGTGTGGAGGTTTTGACTGAGGTGTTGCATATATGGGACAACGCTGTGACCAAAGTCTGCAATATAGTGATATGACATTCATGGACGATCCGATTCTTCTGGACGGATCTTGACTAAGTCCTATAGTGCTGAAGCCTCACTGAGAGCCGTTCTTTGTTCTTGTAATGCTCTGCGTACACTGCAGTAGCTATTTTATTTCATTAAAATATCTTTATATTTAATTGGTGAATAAATAAAACAAGAACGTAGCAACACAGAACATGCTCATTGCTCTTTGTTTTCATCTCCTGTCATGGTGGCAGACGTTGCAGCAGGAGGGAGGATGAGAACAGTCACGGTGCTCCTCCTGCTTGGTTACTTCTTGCTTATTGGGCCTTGGACAGTGTTCATAGTTGAGCGTTGTTAATTGCTATGTTTAATGGTGCAGACAATTATTATTTCTGACATTGGCAATATGGGCAACCGCCCAGGGTGTTATTTCTTTAGGGATGGCAGGAGACCTCTGTGTATTGTGGCACAGAGATGAAAGCAAAACAGAATGAAGAAGAGTTTGAATTGATACTGGTTACATTTATTTCAGCTCTAAGTATTTAATATCTAGGTGGGAAAGTGAATCTTTCAGATCAATTTGAGAAGCAGTTTTGATAGGTGCACTTAATGTTATTGTCATGTAGCACGGGGTGCTGGTTTTGATTTGGTCTTGGGTTCAGTGGTCTAGACTACAACTCTGCTACGTGGCTCCTTGGTTCCATGTCCTCCTCTGCCAGTTGGATTCTTTCAAAATAAATGTGTGGAAAAAAAGTGAAGTGCATGTTATGTTAGGACAGGAGACCAGATGTTTCCATCCCTGAAGTTATGATGCATAGATTCATATATCTAAGTCTAAACTATGTTACAGAGTAAACACAATAAAAACATGTTTTATCTGTATATGATCATATGATCGGTCCACTTAATGATATTAGCGATTAGGTAATGCATTCAGCAAGTACTTTTACTTTTAATACTTAAGTATTTTTAAAAGCCAGTACTTTTTTACTTTTACTTAAGTAAAATGTTAATGTGGTACTTTGACTTTTACTTAAGTACATTTTTTGAGTACTTTCTCCACCACTGATTTTATGTCTAGTTCTGCAGCCTGTTGTTTTCTGAACCTATCTGATAAAAGTGTCAGGATTTCCCACCTGCCTCATAGTGTTGCTTTATAAAAATAAGTTTTTTTGATTTCCTGAGTATTTATTTCTTCTATTTCTTTTTTTAGTTTTATATCTTATGTTTGGTTTTGTCATCTTTGGGAAACTTTGCATGTTCTCTCTGTAGTCTTTTTAAATCCTCTTCTGGCTCCTGGAGCTTTTCCTCTGATTCTCATGTGAGTTTATGGATGATTTTACCTCTAATCACTGATTATAGGAGGAGTTACTTCCTCATTATCGGTATTTTCTAAATATAAATGAATTTAGTTTTTCTCTAATGACAGATGTGTTCAGAGTTCAGCCTCCAGAGTGGATCTCCTCTGATCTGAATGGGATCCACAGCTGCCTGCCCTAAACAGATCTCCCTACATAAAGAGGTGATCTCTGCAGGATGGACGTTGTGAATAATCTTCAGGTTTCTTTCTCTCCAAACGTCTCCCACCTCATTCATCCAGGTATTTAATCTTCTGACAATGTTTTTTGCGTCTGGTTTCCCATTTGATGATTTTCGGATTCAATCGGACATTAAAATCTCCGCCACATATGAAAATCCTCTGACTTTTTGTTGTCATTATATGGACTAAAGGACCGGCCACTTCCAGGAGGGATTTTCACGGTAAGCAGAGTTTTATCACGATTCCTTCTACTTTGCCTGTAACCAGAACAAATCTGCCTTCATCGTCGTTTTATCCTGAATGTGCTCATGATTTACGGCCTTGGATATGAGGGTCTCCTCTGCTCTCCGCCTCCCAGATCCATGTGAAGAGAAGTAAACATGTTTAAATCCTGGTTTATTTCATTTGGCATGTTCTGAGTCGTTGAGGTGCGTCTCTTGCAAAAAGCAACTTGAATTTTATCTTTCTTTAATTTTGATAAGATTCTTTCCCTCTTAACTGGATTAAATTCTCCATTTATATTAAATGATGCTATTTTTAAAGATCGGTTTTGCATCTATGTGATTCTCCCCCCATCAGGTGCATTCAGGGAATTCCCCCTTATTGTTATTAGTATTATTACTATTTATTTCCCGCAAAAACGTGAAGGAAGTGACAACTTTGCCGAAACATGTTGTTTGAGCTTTCACGGTGTCCGTAGTTCCCAACGCGCGTGCTTTCTCAGTGCTCATCACGAGCACGCGCGTATTTTGCCGCGTGGGCGGAGCGGCAAGAAGACGCAGGAGGAACCGGATCTGATGGGAAACGCGGATTGACGTAACACCGGAAGTCCCAGATTCCGTTTTTTATTGAGTTACGATGCAGTTTCGTTTATTAATAGAATAAATCCCGGTTCCAGTCATATCAATCAATCAATCAATCAATCAATCAATCAATCAATCAATCAATCAATCAATCAATCATAGCTCAGATATTACGGGATGAATATTAATATTTTAAAAGTGTATCATTATTATTTCTGGATCACTCAACCTCTCAACGACTGAGCAGCAAATCCTGACCTTGTAAATTCTAGCAGAACCGAGCCGAACCTGTAAGCCGAACCTTCTTGAAGCTGCAGTAGCTTCACCCTGACAGCAGGCGCCGCTACAGCGCTGACTGTTCAAATTGTCTGAGGTAGAAGTAGAACTGCGTCGCAGTGCGCCTGCGCAGGGAAGCCGCCTGTAGTCCTTGAGGCTGTGCGTGGTTCTGGTTCGACCTGGTTCGGTGTCGCTGTGATCCAGATGATGCGGCTGCTGCTCCGGAGGCTGCGGCGGCTCTCCGCCGCCTCGGAGCGCTCCTTCAGCGGCCTGCCCGCCGCGCAGGTCCGGCGAACCTTTCTGGACTTCTTCCGAGATCAACACCAACACCTGCTGGTTCCGTCCGCTCCGGTTCGGCCCAGAGGAGATCCCAGCCTGCTGTTCGTGAACGCTGGAATGAACCAGGTCAGTCTGGTTCTGCGTGTTTTGGTTCGGCTCGGTCCAGTCAGGATGAAGGAGACGGATGTTCCGGTTCTGACTGCTGAGCGCCAGAAAGGTTCGGCTGTGAAACCATCACACAGAAAGTCCAGTTATTGTATTCATATTAAATAATAATAATATTTATATCAGTGATTTTCTATTAATAAAACCAAAAACACAAGAAAAAACAAAACAGCAACAAAAACAATAAACCTGATGACATCCGGGAGTTTTATTTTAGGTCCAGTCGTGAATAAAGGTGATTAATGATCCACCAATCAATAATCCGACTGTTTTTACTCCATGATCCAAAGCGAATATGTCAGAATGAGAAAGTTCAGTTCATTTAACTCCAACCGCAAAACTGCAGTGATCCGGTAGATCATCACCATCATCATCATCATCATCATCATCATCATCATCATCATCATCACCATCATCACCATCATCACCATCATCATCACCATCACCATCCTGGGTTCAAACGGGGTGGAAGAGAACCTGACCTGAACGAGGTCATGGATAAAAACAAGTTCACATTTAAACAGTTTAAACTGTTACACAAAATAACTAAACATTCAATGACTACAAAGAAAAATGGAGAATTTATCAGGAATCTTTCAAATGAATTTCATGTTACAGATCAAATTAAAGTTACAGATCAAATTAAAGTGCACTTTTATGTTGTACCCAAGTTTAATTGACAGTAGAGTCCATCCATAGAGTCACCTGGACTGGTCACCTGGACTGGTCACCAGTCACTAGAGACAGACAGGACACACTCACTCACACACACACACCTAGGGAGAATCTGGAGAGGCCAGTTAACCTGACAGTCATGTTTCTGGACTGTGGGAGGAAACCAGAGAACCTGGAGAAAACCCACCATGCACAGGGAATCGAACCCAGAACCTTCCTGCTGCAAGGCAGCAGCTCTACCCACTGCACCACTGTGCAGCCCTGACAGTCGAGTCAATTAAACTTAATCGACTTCAGTATAGTTTCAATAAACGATTGTTTTTCTTTTGTTGCCTGAAATGAACCGAAACCAGGTTTCTATAGGCCGTCACCAAATCATCCAGAATCTGCAGGGACTCAGGCCCAAAGAACCAGAACCACCCCTGGACCAGAACCGTCCTGACGGAGGTGGTCCTGGTTCTGCTGCGATCCTAACCGGTTCTGGTTCTGATTCAGTTCAAGCCGGTGCTGCTGGGCACGGTGGACCCCCGCAGCCAGATGGCGCTGTGGCGCCGCGTGGCCAACAGCCAGCGCTGCGTGCGGGCCGGAGGGAAACACAACGACCTGGAGGACGTGGGGCGCGACGGGACGCACCACACCTTCTTCGAGATGCTGGGCAGCTGGTCCTTCGGGGACTACTTCAAGGTGGGCGTGGCCTCTGCTGCAGGGGCGGGGCTTCCGAGGCAGAGTGGGCGGGGCTTCAGCGTGTCTGTGTGTGACAGGAAGAGGCGTGCCGCATGGCGTGGAGCCTCCTCACCGAGCATTATGGGATACCGGCAGACAGGCTGTATGTGTCGTACTTCGGAGGAGACGCCGGCTCGGGTCTGTCGGCGGATCGGGAGACTCGGGACATCTGGCTGCACCTGGGGTAGGTCCGAGCGGGACTGCGGCTGGTTCTGGGCCATGTGACCCGGTTCTGACCCGGTTCTGTACTTTGCAGAGTTCCTGCGTCGCGCGTGCTGCCGTTCGGTCTGAAGGATAACTTCTGGGAGATGGGGGACACGGGCCCCTGCGGCCCCTGCACCGAGATCCACTACGACCACGTGGGCGGCCGCCACGCGGCGGCGCTGGTCAACGCCGGCGGCGCCGAGGTGGTGGAGATCTGGAACCTGGTCTTCATCCAGTACAGCAGGTGTGGCTTCACTCCACCTCAGCCCAGTTCAAACCAGCTCAGACCCGTGTAAACTGGTCCCAGTCTGCCTCAGGGAGCCGGACCAGAGCCTGCGGCTGCTGCCCCAGTTCAGCGTGGATACTGGGATGGGACTGGAGCGACTGGTCGGCGTTCTGCAGGGGCGGCGCTCCAACTATGACACGGATCTGTTCACGCCGCTGCTGGACGCCATCCACCAGGTGAGTCGGGTCGGCCGTCGACATGGCGACCACCCTGTCGTCATGGCAACCTGTCTCTGTGTGCGCAGCGGTCGAGGGCGGGGCCTTACGGCGGCAGGATGGGCGCGGCGCCGGACGCCCAGGTGGACCGGGCCTACCGGGTCGTGGCCGACCACGTCCGAACCCTGGCGGTCTGCATCGCCGACGGAGTGCATCCTGGGATGTCTGGTGCCGAGTGAGTGTGCGGCCCATCGGCTGGCGGCGCCGTGATGTCACGCTGACCCGTTTGTTCGGTCCAGGTTGGTGCTGAGGAGGATCCTGAGGCGGGCGGTCCGGTTCTGTGCCGAGGTTCTGCGGGCTCCGCCGGGTTCGCTGGCCAGCCTGGTGCCCACCGTGGCTCAGACTCTGGTACTATACATTTCCCATCATCCCTCTGGCTGGCAGCCGCGTGCTTACATTGGCTGACCTTTGACCTCTGCCGGCAGGGCGACGCGTTTCCGGAGCTGTTCCGGGAGGCGGACCGGGTGAGTGTTGGTCCACAGGAGTAGCACATGAATAATGTCACAGGAAGTGGTCACCAGCGGCGGCGTCTCTTTCAGATCGCCGACATCATCGACGAGAACGAGGGTCACTTCCTGTCGTCCCTGCAGCGCGGCAGCCGGCTGATCCAGAGGACCTGCCTCCGGACGGGCGGCGGCGCCTTCCCCGGTCCGCCGCCGCGCTTCGCACGGTGATCTGCAGCTGTGGGTCTGCGGGTGAGCTAACTTCCTGCTGCTCGTCCACAGCGGCGGCGGCGTGGTCGCTGCACCGGGACCTGGGCTTCCCTCTGGACCTGGTGGACCTGATGCTGGAGGAGCGCGGCGTCCAGGTGGACCGCCAGGAGCTGGACCGCCTCGTCTGCCACGACCAGAAGGTGAGGGACTCCCAGGATGCACCTGCTGGTCCTCTGTAGGTCAGAGGTCAGACTGGCACTTCCAGCATCATGGCAGTTATTTGGCTTCCTGTGAAAAGCTACATGGGAGCTTTTATTGTGAAGGAGCTGATGTCAGTGGTGATGTCACCTGCCCAGATGCGGGCGGAGCAGCAGGCGGACTCGCGGCCCCGCCTCCTGCTGGACGTCCTGAGCCTGGCGGCGCTGCAGCGCGCCGGCGTTCCTCACACCGACGACGGCCCCAAGTACGGCTACCACCTGGAGAACGGCCGATACGGTAGGCGCCGCCCGCACAGGGAGGCAGCCTGGGATTGGCCGACGCCGTGACTCCTCCCCTCTCCCCTCCCAGTGTTCCCAGCATGCCGAGCGACGGTCCTGGCTCTGTACGACGGCCGGGCGCTGGTTCCGGAAGTCGGCCCGGGTCAGCGCTGCGGAGTGATTCTGGACCGGACCTGCTTCTACTCGGAGCAGGGCGGCCAGTCGCACGACCGCGGCTACCTGATGCGCGACGGGCTGCAGGTGAGCCGAGCATCATGGGAAACATCCGCAGAGTCTCCAGGTGACTCCAGGTGTTCTGTCCCCCAGGAGGTTCTGTTCTCAGTGGAGGCGGTGAACCGGGCCGGAGGGTACGTGGTCCACCAGGTGACGGTTCCGGACCACCTGAGAACTGGAGACCAGGTGGAGCTGCACCTGGACCAGGTACCAGCAGAACCAGAACCAGAATGTCTTTACTGTCACTGTACAGAAATCCAGCCACAGGAAGATCCGCCTCTTCTAGGTGTGTGTGTGAGTGTGTGTGTGTGTCTCTGTGTGTGTGTGTGTGTGTGTGTGGGTTGTTCTGATCCCCACACAGAAACTCACATCTGAGCTTCACTGAGCTGCACCAGCAGAGCCATGTCCCCTCAGGGGGTCCATGTCCCCTCAGGGGGTCCATGTCCCCTCAGGGGATCCATGTCCCCTCAGGGGGTCCATGTCCCCTCAGGGGGTCCATGTCCCCTCAGGGGATCCATGTCCCCTCAGGGGATCCATGTCCCCTCAGGGGATCCTCGTCCCCTCAGGGGGTCCATGTCCCCTCAGGGGATCCTCGTCCCCTCAGGGGGTCCATGTCCCCTCAGGGGATCCTCGTCCCCTCAGGGGATCCTCGTCCCCTCAGGGGGTCCATGTCCCCTCAGGGGGTCCATGTCCCCTCAGGGGATCCTCGTCCCCTCAGGGGATCCTCGTCCCCTCAGGGGATCCTCGTCCCCTCAGGGGATCCATGTCCCCTCAGGGGATCCTCGTCCCCTCAGGGGATCCTCGTCCCCTCAGGGGGTCCATGTCCCCTCAGGGGGTCCATGTCCCCTCAGGGGATCCTCGTCCCCTCAGGGGATCCTCGTCCCCTCAGGGGATCCTCGTCCCCTCAGGGGGTCCATGTCCCCTCAGGGTCCTCGTCCCCTCAGGGGGTCCATGTCCCCTCAGGGGGTCCATGTCCCCTCAGGGGGTCCATGTCCCCTCAGGGGATCCTCGTCCCCTCAGGGGGTCCATGTCCCCTCAGGGTCCTCGTCCCCTCAGGGGGTCCATGTCCCCTCAGGGGGTCCATGTCCCCTCAGGGGATCCTCGTCCCCTCAGGGGATCCTCGTCCCCTCAGGGGGTCCATGTCCCCTCAGGGTCCTCGTCCCCTCAGGGGGTCCATGTCCCCTCAGGGGATCCTCGTCCCCTCAGGGGGTCCATGTCCCCTCAGGGGGTCCATGTCCCCTCAGGGGATCCTCGTCCCCTCAGGGGGTCCATGTCCCCTCAGGGGATCCATGTCCCCTCAGGGGGTCCATGTCCCCTCAGGGGGTCCATGTCCCCTCAGGGTCCTCGTCCCCTCAGGGGGTCCATGTCCCCTCAGGGGGTCCTCGTCCCCTCAGGGGGTCCATGTCCCCTCAGGGGATCCTCGTCCCCTCAGGGGGTCCATGTCCCCTCAGGGGGTCCATGTCCCCTCAGGGGATCCTCGTCCCCTCAGGGGGTCCATGTCCCCTCAGGGGATCCATGTCCCCTCAGGGGGTCCATGTCCCCTCAGGGGGTCCATGTCCCCTCAGGGTCCTCGTCCCCTCAGGGGGTCCATGTCCCCTCAGGGGGTCCTCGTCCCCTCAGGGGGTCCATGTCCCCTCAGGGGATCCTCGTCCCCTCAGGGGGTCCATGTCCCCTCAGGGTCCTCGTCCCCTCAGGGGGTCCATGTCCCCTCAGGGGGTCCATGTCCCCTCAGGGGATCCATGTCCCCTCAGGGGGTCCAAGTCCCCTCAGGGGGTCCATGTCCCCTCAGGGTCCTCGTCCCCTCAGGGGGTCCTCGTCCCCTCAGGGTCCTCGTCCCCTCAGCTGGTCCAATAGGAGCGATCCGCGCCGAGGCCAGCGGTCCGATTGCATCAACTATTAACGCATCGTTCTTTCAGGAGCTGCTCACAGCTTACAGTCCGACTTATTTAAAAATATATGTATAAAATTATTCAATAGAAACAAACGATGCTGAGCCTGGCGGGGGGAGGGAGGATGTAAAGCATGGCGGCCCGCCAGGCTTATGACACACTGGGGGAACCTTGATACAAAATGTGTAATAAGCTAAAAGCAGCAGCGGAGGAAACCCGGTCCGAGGGATCAGTGGACCTAAAGTTCTGGACACAGAACAAAGTTTCAAAAGATCCTGAAGAAACGGATCAGTTAAAGTCTGTTGGATGTGAAGCAGGAAGCCAGAGGGCCTAATATGGCCGACTTCCTGCTGATTCATCACTGGGTCTGATTCCTGTAGCTAAAAGTGATGGACCTTGATTTGACTCGGAGCCGGGTCGGTCCATCTGTCCGTCCCACAGGAACCGCTTCCTGCTGGCGCTACGTTAGCATAGCATGCTGCTAACGTAGCATGTTAGCATTGACGCTGATGAGGCAGCCCGACCAGAACCAGAACAGCTGCTGCCCAACAATCTTTACAATATGCCAGGAAACACCAGAGAAAACTGATCCTGCTATCGACCCGACCCGGTTCTGCTCTGCTCTGGTTCGGTCTCTGTCTTCTCCAACCCGGTTCTGGTTCCGATCCGGTCCCCAGGCCCACCGGCTGTCCTGCATGGTGAAGCACACGGCGACCCACGTCCTGAACTTCGCCCTGCGGTCGGTTCTGGGTCGGTCCGTCCAGCAGAGAGGTTCCCACATCTCGGCCGACCGCCTGCGCTTCGACTTCAGCGTGAAGGTTCTGACCCGATCGACAGCCCGCCGACGGGGTCTGCCGGTTCTGAAGGTTCTGTTGCTTCTCCGCAGGGTCCGCTGAGCTCCGCCCAGCTGCAGCAGGTGGACAGGTGCGTTCGTGACGTCATCTCGGCCAATCAGGACGTCCACACCCTGGAGGTTCCTCTGCGGCTCGCCGGCGCCATCCAGGGCCTGAGGACGGTGGACGAGGTGAGCAGAGACGTCGTCCTGATCCCACCTGCTGTCCCGGGTTCTGATGCTCCGCCCCCTGCAGGTGTATCCGGACCCGGTCCGCGTCGTGTCACTGGGCGTCCCCGTCTCTGAGCTGCTGGACGGCGGGACGGACAGAGAGACGTCGGTGGAGCTGTGCTGCGGGACGTAAGTCAGAACACACCTGCCCCCCCAGCTGCCCCTCCCCTCCCCGTCCCTCCCCCTCCCCACCTCCCCTCCCCACCTGCCCCACCTGCCCAGGTGAATCCCCCATGTCTCTTCCAGCCACCTGCTGCAGACGGGCTCCATCCAGGATCTGGTGATCGTCTCTGAGAAGCAGCAGGTGAAGGGCATCAGCCGGATCGTCGCAGTGACGGGTCAGGACGCCGTCCAGGTGGGATGTGGCTCTGAATGGTTCAGAACCAGCTGGACTCCAGCTGAGATTCTGTGGGACTGGACCGAACTGGTTCCGTTCGTCTCTGCAGGCGAGGGACATGGGACGCGCGTTGACCCAGGAAGTGGACTCTCTGTCAGCCAGACTGTCAGGCTCCGCCCCCTTCAGCCTAGGCTCCGCCCTCCAGTTCTCCAAGGAGGCCGGCGCCCTGTCTGATGTAGGTGACCTTCCCATGATGCCGTGCGGCAGCGAGGCCGCGGTTTAACCCTCAGCTGTGTCTGACAGGCTGTGGACAACACGCCCGTCCCCCAGTGGCAGCGCCGGGAACTGCAGGTCCGGCTGCGGGCCACGCTGCGCTCCATCAGCACCGCCATCAGGAAGCTGGAGGCTGAGCAGGTGAGAAAGCACCTGGACGGCGCGGCGCCCGGAGACGCCCGCCGCTCACGCTGTCCCATTATGCTTTGCTCAGGCTGCTGAGAGAGCGGCGCTGCTGCTGCGGCGGCGCGGACAAACGGAGCTGCTGGTGGACGCCGTGGAGACGGACTCGCCGTCGGTGAGTAGAACCGGGCCCGACGGGTTCTGACCCGACTGGAACCGGGCCTGGTTCTGGTTCTGATCTGGGATCGGACCGCTAACGCGACCGGATCCGTTCTGGTTCTGTTCCAGGTTCTGATGAAGACCGTCAACCAGCTGAGCGCCGCCGCCCCCCTCAGTCACGTGATGTTGCTCGCTCACCAGAGGCATTCTGGGAAAGTTTTCTGTGCCTGTCAGGTACCCAAGGTAACTGCTGACATCATAGGGGGCGGGGCCAACACCGGCCACCTCTGATTGGCTGTGCTCCTCCTCCGCAGGACTCGCCGGCCCTCGCCGCCTCTGATTGGGCGGTGGCAGTGTGCCGCCGCCTGGGGGGAAACGCTGGGGGATCGGCGCTGGTTGCCAAGGGAACCGGAAGCAGCAGTGACATCACAGAGGCCCTGAGGTGGGCCGAAGACTTTGCCCTCAAGAAGGCAGGGCGATGATGTCACAGGCTCCGCCCCCAGGAGGCGTGCTGTGATTGGACGGAGAGATTTCTTTGTTTTAGAAGAAATAAAGGCAGAACTGAGTTGATTTTTTAAAATTTTTATTCATTTATTGATTATTGATCCAGAGCCGGTTCCAGAGCCGGTTCCAGAGCCGGTTCCAGAGCCGGTTCCAGAGCCGGTTCCGGGCGGTCTGGAGCTCCTCTTGTTTTTAAATCCAAAACTTGACCGCTGTGGTTCTGTTCAGGTTCTGGTCTGATTTAACTGGACCGGTTCTAACAGAACCTGATCTCAGATCTGTCAGCTGGGTCCAGTCAGGTGGAACCAGCCAATCGGATCAGAGCATCACCTGTTCGGTCCGGATGAACAGAACCACCGTGGGAACCACCTTGTCGGACTTTGGGCCCAGAGAGGAGCCCAGCGCCGGGAGGCCAGGCAGCGCCGCTTCAGAGCCTCGTAGTCCTGGTCCAGGTACCGGACGGCCTGGCTGTTGGTTCCGACGTCCTGGGTCTTGTGTGAAATTCTGCCCCCTGTGTCCGGAGCGCGCATTGCAGCCAGAGAGGTGGAACCGGCGGTTCTGATCCATTTCTCGGTAAAAACTCCTCATATAATCATGTCAATGTTGTAACTGTCAGTTTAATCAGCAGCTATCAAAATAAAAATACATAAATAAACGAGGTGTTTTTACGCTGTTTGTGTTATTTTAGAGAATCGATCTTTGATCAGAACAGATTTGATCAGGCAGCTGAAATATCCTCTCTCCCCCCATAACCCTGAGAAATAAAAAGCAACTGTTTCCAAATTCTCAAAACTATATATATATGGCCCAGGTGAGTGATGCCAGGTGAGGCCGGGCCCTCCAAAATAAAATCTACTTCCTTCTTGGCTTGGAGGACGGTCAGAAAGCCTCAGGTCCGAACCGGAACCAGAACCACGGTTCTGCATGAAGAAGTGAACCCAGGGAGGAACAGAAAAACCAGAACGAACTTTGAACCAAAAGTCCAAGAGGTTCCGACCCAGAAGGGCTTCTTCTGCGCGCATGCTTTTATTGTGAAAGGCGCTGGCAGCGAGCAGCAGGAAGGGACTTCCTGTTCCCAAAAGCTGCCTCGTTCCTGCAGCCTGAGTCATGGCGTCTCCACCCTGCAGTTTACTGCATCATTCCCAGTTTGTTACTGGGCCCCATCGTTTCGGACACACTGACCAGCAGGGGGCGCCCTCGGTCCAGGTGAGCCGCTGGAGAAGAACGTTCTGGAGCAGTAAGTGGCTGCACTGCGATGACCTTTGACCCTTCACCCCCAGGAAGTATTGACACCCTGAATCAGATCTGAGAGGAACCCGAACAGGAAGTGATTCATTTGCATCGGAGAGTTCTGGATCTGATCTGGTTCTGGTTCTTCAGCTGTTTCCTGTCTGGTTCTGCTGAATTGGACCCGGCGAGGCCGAGGTTCTGCTGGGCCAGCATCAGACAGTAGCAGCAGTGAGGCTGTGTGTGTGTGTGTGTGTGTGGTGAGTAAACAGCCTGCAGAGCAAACAGCAGCTGAAAGAGGTTCTGTCTGACCCGACCCGACCCGACTCCTTCATGGAGACACTGAGGGATTGAACAGAATCAGAACCAAACATGGAGAAGCAGCTTTCAGCTTCTATGCTCCACAGATCTGGAACAAACCGGAAATCCTGAGCTGGTTGGAGTTTGATGATAAATGAAGAATTGACCAACATGTTGATCAGGTATTGATCAGGTATTGATCAGGTGTTGAAAACTCTTTGAAGTGCCTCGTGGCTCATTGTTCTAATAAACTGATCGATCTGCAGCAGCTCGCAGTGGCGCAGCCAGAGGGGGGGCCAGGGGGGCCAGTGCCCCCCCCCCTGTCATCTGATTGGCCCCCCTGTCATCTGATTGGCCCCCTGATGATTGACATGTAACAGCTCCAGGTTATTCCTGCACATTATTTATAATCATTCTAAGCCAACCTGATATCTAAAGAAGAAAAACAATAATAAATATATGAAAATAAAATGTATAAAACTTTATATAAGTCCATGTGACATAAATAAATAGATTTTCATCACCAGCCTCCATAACAACAAGCTGATCTTCTTCTCCTGGTGTTTCAGTTGCTGCTGTGGTGAAACTCAAAGCCTAAAGCGCTTCATACCTGGTGGTGATGGTGAAACACCAATAAGTTATTTATTGATCCTCCACAAAGAGAAAAACCTGAAGAGGAACCACAATGTTCTAGTTTGGATCAGAGGTTTAGAGGTTTTTATTGTCCGTCAAAGAAAAAATCATTTTATTTCCGTTTGTAGTCATTAAACGAAACATTTATTATTTATCTGTTGGAACGTTTTTGAAACCAGGTAACATTTCAGGAAATGAGGTGATAATCAGACGGCAGAACTCTGATCGGTTCCTGATTGGTTCCTGATCGGTTCTGATTGGTTCCTGATTGGTTCCTGATCGGTTCCTGATTGGTTCTGATTGGTTCCTGATCGGTTCCTGATTGGTTCCTGATCGGTTCCTGATCGGTTCCTGATCGGTTCCTGATCGGTTCCTGATCCCGCATCACTTCCTCCAGAAGCGGATCAGCTGCTGGACGCTCCAGAGCCTCTGGTCCGTTAAAGCGTCCAGATCAGAGGTGATTCTCTGACAGATATTGTTCTAATAATGATTAATAATGATTAATAATGATTAATAATGATTAATAATGATTAATAATGATTAATAATGATTAATAATGATTAATAATGAGCTCCACGATGTTCTCTGTGCGTAAAGTTAAACTGTCTGAGCACCAAGTGGTCAGCTGACTGGACAGAAACCAGTGAACTGCTCTCTGTTCTCATCAAGACGAGGTGAGGAGGGAATCTGACATGTTAACTCAGTTTCTACTGGTTGGTTTTAAACACCATTAACTCAGCAGTGTAACTATATATTGTATGTTTGTCGCCTCATGTGTGATTAACTGGAGCGTTTATTGCTCTGCGCTGGTTTCTAACGGATCTTTAATGTCTTTCCTCTCAACAATCAGCTGTTATTCCTCTATTTAAACTACAATAAGTAGATCAGAACTTTCTGTTTAGCTTTTCTCTGTTTGCTGCAAACTCATTAAATATAAACTCATTAAATATAAACTCATTAAATATAAACTCATTAAATATAAACTCATTAAATATAAACTCATTAAATATAAACTCATTAAATATAAACTCATTAAATATAAACTCATTAAATATAAACTCATTAAATATAAACTCATTAGAAGCTGAACCTCCATCAGGCCAACAGTTCTGGTCTATTGTTACCTGTCCAATCAGAGCTTCCTAACCAAGGTGTCCATAACTCTTCAACTCGCTGTCAGCTCCGGTCAGAAAGACGTTGAGTTCAGTCCATGAGATGATATTCAGAAAGGATCTTTTATTGATTCTAGTTTCCTCTGTGATGAATCTGTGTAAAGTCCATCATGTCTCCATGTGGCCAAAGCTGTTAATTATAACATGTCAAATGACAGAGGGGCTTCAAACATAACCACATATTCAGTTTGGTTATGTTTTTTAATTATACATATATATGCACACACACATTTAAAATGTTGCCCCCCCAGAGGTAGTCCTGGCCCCCCTCTGGCTCCGCCACTGGCAGCTCGTGTCTCTGTGGAAACTTGGAGCATCCAACCGGTTGGATGCTGGATGGATGAGCCTCGGTGTTCTGACTGAGCAGCAGACCTGCTGGTTCTGGTCGGGATCCGATTCTGGTCCCGGTTCCGGTCCTGGCTCTGGCTGTTTTGGCAGCAGACAAGCAGAGATAGGCTCCTCCTCTCAGGGAGGAGGTCTCACTCTGAGTCAGACTCCGAGTCCAGCAGCAAAACTTTTTCCGCTTAGTTGCGACCCGGTTCGGTTCTGTTCTGTTCTGCGCCATCATGTCCGGAGTCGCCTCCACTCTAGCCAAGAAGCGGGCCCTGGCCGCGGGGTTCGGAACCAACTCCAACGCGGTTCGGTACCTGAACCAGAACTTCGAGGCCCTGCGCGCGCAGTGCCGCTCCTCCGGGCAGCTTTTCTGCGACCCCACCTTCCCGGCCGAACCCGAATCTCTGGGCTTCAAGGAACTGGGTCGGAACTCCCACAAGACCCGCGGAGTCACCTGGAAGAGGCCCAAGGTAAGAACCGAGCCCGAACCGGGGCGGATGGGGAATCCGGGAGGAAGGAGAGGGGTGGGGCCGGACCCTCCCTGCTCCGAATCTGACCGAACCATCCGACTGGGTCCGGGTTCTGGTTCCGGTCCTGTCGTAGAGAAAATGGGAAGACATGAACCCCGAGGGTTTTTCTGCGGATTGGACCGGAACCTGAGAGAGAGTCTGAGCAGGATGTCAGACAGAACCAGAACCAGGTCAGATAGACACACCTGGGTCAGCAGCAGACTTCAAGGTGGCCCAGTTGGCTGGCTGATCCAGAACCAGAACCTCTCAGGACTGTAGACATGGAGAACCGGGTCGCTCAGAACCGTCCAGAACTATCAGCCTGCAGCAGCAGGTCTCTGGTTCTGGTCTGGTCCATTTGGAAGCACCTGGAAGTCATTAAGAGGCTGACCCGGTCCGGCTTTCAGAACCGATCCGGTCTGGTCCAGATGAGTCCATATCTAGAAAATGATTATTAATGTTTGAACTAATAGGAGCAGCTCTGCTCTGATTGGTCCAAGAGGAGGTCAAAGGTTAGCCTGTCTCAGGGTGGGTCCACTGCTTATGGACAGGTTGGACAGAGACGTCCAGCCGGTCGTCATGGCGATGACTGTGACGTCACCAAACACAGACAGGAGATGGGCCCCGCCCACTCGATGTCCAGCTGAGGGCAGATGGGTTCTGATCAAAGTGTTTAATCCTGTTGGACCGGAACCAGCCCGGTTCTGTCCTCCTGTCTGACCCGGTTCTGTCCTGCTGCAGGAGCTGGTCTCAAACCCGGAGTTCATCGTGGGCGGTGCCACCAGAACCGACATCTGTCAGGGAGCGCTGGGTGAGTTTTTCACGCTGGTCCTGAATGCAGAGGTCAGAGGTCACCGATTCCTCCCCTGGGTCCAGCCATGTAGAACCGGGCCACGGGTCCACAGAACCGAACCAGCAATCCTGCAGGGGGAACCAGATCCAACCAGCAGAAGCTTCACCAGGTTCTGGATGGTTCTGATCTGATTCGACCCGGGTCCAGAGGGCAGCAGTGGCTGCTGGTTCCGGGCAGATTCAGCATCAGCTGCAGGCTGCGCTCTGATTGGCTGACAGGAAGAGAAGCGGCGTGAGACGGAGCGCGGTCGGCCAATCAGGACGCGCCGTGTCACGTGCTGAGTGAGTCACGCCGCAGCCACGCTGCAGAGTGAGACCTCTCCCAAACTGGTCTCTGTGGAGCTGGACCGGAACAAACATGCTGGGCGTCTGATGGTTCCGGTCCATCACTTGCCATCCTCCTGTCTCTTTAAGAAGCTCTTCCTCCTCTGATTGGCCAGGAATGATGGAGCTGTTTGGGAGAAGCTCTGAGAAAAACACCAAAAGGCTAAAAACCCATCAGAACCAATCACATCGCTGACAGGCAGGTTCTGGTCCGGAACAGAACCTGGCTTCAAACTTACTTCCAAATCAGAACCCATGAAAGCCGGGGGCCAGCAGGGGGAGACAGAGAGCCTGGCTGGGTGTGGGGGGTGTGAAGGTGTTACTGAGCACTTCCTGTAGGGGGCAACAGTGAGTTATGGTCTCCTTCCTGTCCAGGTGATTGCTGGCTGCTGGCCGCCATTGCCTCTCTGACCATGAACGAGTTTGTGATGGAGCGAGTCGTTCCCACAGACCAAGGGTTTGGAGACAACTATGCAGGAATCTTCCACTTCCAGGTATTCCAGGTGTTTGGCTTCTTCCGCCATCACAGGAAGTTTGTGTTGTATCTCAGACGTCTTCCTGTTCTGGTCTCAGTTCTGGCAGTTTGGGGAGTGGGTGGATGTGGTGATTGACGACAGGCTTCCGGTTAAAGACGGGGAGCTGCTGTTCGTCCACTCAGCGGAAGGCCGGGAGTTCTGGAGCGCCCTGCTGGAAAAGGCCTACGCCAAGTAAGAGCACGCAGAACCGAGCTGGTTCTACTGGAGCGGATGGGAGGAGGTTGGATCCACAGGGACCTGCTGGGGGGTTTTCCTCCTGGCTGAGTCCTTCTTCCATCATCTGCATAGAAACAGCTGAAGGAATGAAACCTTGCATGACACGGCGTCAACCCGTGGCTTTACTGCTGTTCCTGCAGGGTGAATGGCTGCTACGAAGCCCTGTCTGGTGGCTCCACCACCGAGGGCTTCGAGGACTTCACTGGAGGTATCGCAGAGAACTATGACCTCAACCGGCCACCATCCAACATGTTTCAGATCATCAAGAAGGCGCTGGAGGCCGGCGCTCTGCTGGGCTGCTCCATCGACGTGAGTTCACCGTCACTCCTACTGTGCACCACCTCCAGGGCTGCTGAGGGTTGACTTCCTGTCAGCAGAACATCAGCTCTCTTCAGCTGAACCCTGGCATGATGATTTGCTTGTTGTTGCTGCAGATCACAAGTGCTGCAGACTCGGAGGCGGTGACTCGACAGAAGCTGGTGAAAGGCCACGCCTACTCGTTGACGGGGGCCGTGGAGGTAGCCGGAAGTCCTGGAATGGAGATTCTGTCAAGCAGAAACAGGAGAAAACTCTGTGTTCTGGTTGCAGGTGAACTACCGGGGGCGTCAGGAGAAGCTGGTTAGGATGAGGAACCCCTGGGGTCAGGTGGAGTGGACCGGAGCGTGGAGCGATGGGTAAGCAACCAGAACCGGACTGTGAGATTCTGAAACCAGCAGGTGTTGTCTTCAAAATGAGTTCAGATGATCAAGAACTAAAGAGCCAGTTGATCTACATAGAAGGTAGATCTTCTATGTAGATCTTCTATGGTCTAACTGGTTTCAGGACAGAAGCAGGAGCCTGACCACTGACCAACTTGTCAGTCTTTGGTCCTGCAGCTGAGTGTCTAACAGCAGCATCTCCTTCTATGCAGGTCTTCTGAGTGGAACTACGTCGAGGGAGACTGTCCCCACGCCAGATCAGAGGACGGAGAGTTCTGGTAGGACGAACAGAATGTCCCAGTGACATTCATGAAGTGATCTGAGGACGGAATGAGATCCGTCTCTGTTCCTGTCTCTGTAGGATGTCGTTCAGTGATTTCCAGCGTAACTACTCCCGAATCGAGGTGTGCACTCTGACTCCCGATGCGATAGACGACAACTCCGTCAAACACTGGAGCGTCAGCACGTTCGACGGCACCTGGAGGAGAGGCTCCACGGCTGGAGGATGCCGGAACCACCCCTGTTAGTAGCTACGCAACACTACAGACCTCTGGTGGTACCGATGGACCGGATGGTCCTGACTGTTCCCTTAGGAACTTATATGAATCTGGATCATAGAAAAAGATCAGTGTCCTGCCTAAAACGCATGACTGGACCAGAACCAGAACTGCTCAGGACAGGTTCTAATGGGAGCAATGACTTTCATGACCCACTAGGTTCTATTGAGTCAGAGGGAACCAGAGGGTGATTCATGTCTGCTGGTTTTTCTCCTCAGACACGTTCTGGACAAACCCTCAGTTTGTGATCAAGCTGGATGAGGAAGATGATGACCCTGATGACGGTGAGGTGGGCTGCAGCTTTGTGGTCGGTCTGATCCAGAAGAACCGCAGGAAGCTGCGCAAACAAGGCGAGGACATGCACACCATCGGCTTTGCCATCTACGAGGTCCGAAACCTTTGATTCCAGCTTCAGATTCTAACATGAGTCCAGGATCTAACTCTGCTTTGTCCCTCCAGGTTCCCCCCCAGGTGAGTCTACCTGGAAGCCTTCAGCTCCTCACCTTCTTCACATAGAAACATGGAAACCTGCTGGCTGGAAAGGATTCAGTTCAGGTTCTCCCTGGCCAGGGTTGGGCTTACGGCCTGATAGACGTGTTTGTCTGGTAATTTCAGGGTTGTTTGCAACCTCTGACTTCCTGGAAAGACAAACAGACATCAATGTTGATGACTCAACCTGCCCGGCAAGCTAACGGCTGGTGGGCGGAGCCTAATTAGGCTACAGGAAGGGAGGCAACACCTGGCCTGGCCTGATCCAACAGGAAACTATTAACATCTTAGCAAAACACAAAGTTTCTCTTTGTTAGAAAGCATCACTTTCTGGTTTTAGAGTATTTTCAGTAAAACCTGATGAGATCGCAGCAGGTTGGTTTCAGCTCCGATCTGTTGGTCTCACTGACGTCCTTGAAGGTCTTCTTGAGCCATTAGTGTCAGTTATTGAACCCTCATTAGGACGAGTCTGCAGAACCTCCTGAAGGTCTTCCTGGACGTTCTTGCCTTCATCAGCTCATTTCTGAACGCTTCTCCTGGACAGGTACAGGTGACTTTAAGAGCTTTCCTGATTGGCTGTCTGTCTGCAGTTCCACGGACAGAGGGAGGTCCACCTGGACAAGAACTTCTTCCTGACCCACGCTCAGACGGCGAGGTCAGAAACCTTCATCAACCTGCGGGAGGTGAGCTCCCGCTTCAAGATGCCACCTGGAGAGTACCTGATTGTCCCGTCCACCTTTGACCCGCACCAAGACGGGGACTTCTGCATCCGAGTGTTCTCCGAGAAGCAGACTGAGACCGTGTAAGTTCTGCTGGACCAGAACCTCTTCGGTTCTCCGTCTGACCCGTCCCCCCCTGTAGACTCTGTGAGAGGTTCCTCGGAGACTTCCTTCAGTCCAGAATCCCGGTTCTGTTCTGTGGAAGGTGCAGAGGAGGGGAAGAGGGTCCGGATCAGAGAGCGTAATCAGAACCGTTTGTTCTGTTTCAGGCCCTGTGACGACCCGGTCAGCGCCAACCTCAGTGATGTGAGTGATGATCCGCCCACATCTGGTAGCTAGCGCATTCCAGCTGCTAGTGTTACAGCTGTTAGCCAGCTGTTAGCTACATGCTAGTACATGTATTTAACTTTGAAGATGTTAAACTTTAGAGTTCTGTTGAAATATGTTGCTGTACAGTTATGATGTTTCACCTGCTGAAACGGAAAGAACGTTGCACCATCGTGACCTATGAACCCTGGCTGGAAAAGTTTGGATAAAATATGAAATATAGATTATTACATTCTGCATAGTGGTTTTACATGATCGCTCATGCCTAGGTGGGCCCCATGTGGGGGAAAGGAGGGCTGATATATGGGTCCCATATGGGTTTGTCCGCGGGTTCCACGGTGGCCCCACATGGGTTTGCCCATGTGGGGCCCATGTAGACTGTGGCCCTACACGGACAAACCCATATGGGACCCATCTGGTCTGCCCTCCTTTTCCCCACATGGGGCCCACCTAGGCAGTCATGCAGACATGTGGCTTCCTAAACGCTCCCCCAGCCTTTAAAACGGTTCCTGTGTTCATCCCAAAGTATGGAATGATATTCCACACCATCTAACGTCCATCAGTGCTGTGAGGACGAGCCGTCTGCAGGACGCTGCCCTCACGGTCAATTATGTCTGCCCTGTTTTCTACGTTCTGCAGAAAAGGAACCTGCTGTGAAACTGCAGTTATGCTGGACTTGTTTTAAAAATGTAAATCTATAAAATATTATGTAGCAGGTCTGATTTACATCACATTTTATTATTTACAAAAACTTCTAATAATAATATGATTGTTAATTTAGAAACAGGATCATTAATGCTGGCTGGTGTTGCTGGTACCAGTTGGTACCATGAAAGCCCAGATCTTTGCACTGTTATCTGGTCTGTTGTGATGCTCTGACTGTTGCCATGGTGACTGTGTCTAGGAGACGGTGTCGGACGGAGAGGTGGACTCCGGGTTCAGGAACCTGTTCACTAAACTCGCGGGAGCCGTAAGTGTCGCCGTGGCTGGCCCCGCCCAGCGGCTGCTTCCTCCCTGCTGATTGGCTGCCTCTGTTTCAGGACATGGAAATCTCCGCCTACGAGCTCCGGACCATCATGAACAAGATCGTAGCCAAACGTGAGCCGCTTCGCCACGTTCAACACGCTGCGCTGGAGCGGCCGCAGCCATGACTTCCTGTTTGTTGTTGTTTTAACAGGAACTGACATCAAAACAGACGGATTCAGCGTAGAGACCTGCAAGGTCATGGTCAACCTGATGGACGTATCCTTCACCGCCTGGGGGGCGGAGCATCAGGGTGGAGGCTGGAGGGCGGAGCATCAGGGCGGAGGCTGGGGGACGGAGCATGTGGGCAGAGCCTGGGGGCGGAGCATCAGGGCGGAGGCTGGGGGGCGGAGCATCAGGGCGGAGGCTGGGGGGCGGAGCTTGGGGGGCGGAGCATGTGGGCGGAGCATGTGGGCGGAGGCTGGGGGGCGGAGCATGTGGGCGGAGGCTGGGGGGCGGAGCATGTGGGCAGAGCCTGGGGGGCAGAGCATCAGGGCGGAGGCTGGGGGGCGGAGCTTGGGGGGCGGAGCATGTGGGCGGAGCATGTGGGCGGAGGCTGGGGGGCAGAGCATCAGGGTGGAGGCTGGGGGGCAGAGCATCAGGGCGGAGGCTGGGGGGCGGAGCATGTGGGCGGAGCATGTGGGCAGAGCCTGGGGGCGGAGCATGTGGGCGGAGGCTGGGGGGCAGAGCATCAGGGTGGAGGCTGGGGGGCGGAGCATGTGGGCGGGGATTAAGAGGGGTGGGGTCTGTGAGGGGGCGGGGAATTGGGCTGGAGCCATGGTCAGGAGGTTCTGGGGCAACATACCGGTTCTGGTTCTGGAACTCTGCAGCCTCAGCAGGTCTCAGAGGGTCCATGAGGACCCAACCAGTTTAAATGCCTTTACATGATCTGTGATTGGTCAGCTGATCAGCCAGCTGATTGGTCAGCGGTCCCACCTGTCCAACACCTGTGAGTGACCTTTAACCTGCAGCAGGACAGCGGGAACGGCAAGCTGGGCCTTGGAGAGTTCGCCACGCTGTGGAAGAAGGTGCAGACATACCTGGTGAGCTGTGACCTTTGACCTGTGACACCTGCTGTTTTCTTGATGTTGAATTGTGGAAAATCTCAGTGTTTGCTGTTCCTGCAGTCGATCTACAAGCAGAACGACTCGGATAACTCTGGAACCATGAGCACTCCGGAGATGAGGGTGGCCTTCAAGGACGCAGGTGGGTCGCTGTGGTCAGAGGGTTAACTTCCTGCCTGGCGCCTGCCTACTTCCTGCCTGGCGCCTGCCTACTTCCTGCCTGGCGCCTGCCTACTTCCTGCCTCTGCTTGCCTACTTCCTGTTCTGCTGCAGTGTCTCTGCCAGCTTTAACCGTGTCAGTTCGATGTTTGGTGCCACTTTCAGACGGATCAGTTCTTGGTTTCGGTTCTGGCTCCGACCCGCTTGCTGCTGCAGTGCATGCTGGGACAGCGCCATGAGGATGCTGAGTTTTCTCGTGTTGCTACGACCAGCTTCCTCCTCTCCTGTCCCATAATGCAACACTGCCAGCTGGTCGGGCCGAGTCGATCCGATGAGAGTGTGGAGCGAACCGGGTCGCTCTGAACACAGCAGGAATCCGTCACCATAGTCTGAGAACATGTGAGATTATCAGATCGGGTTCGAAACCGGGCCGGAGTGAAGCGGCATGTCGAACCATCAGCAAAGATTTAATCTGCTAATCTACCATGCTACTGGGTTTAGACCAGGGGGGGCAGCTCCAGGTCTGGAGGGGGGGGGGGGGGCAGCTCCAGGTCTGGGGGGGGGGGGGGGGGGGGGGGGGGGGGGGGGGGGAAGCTCCAGGTCTGGTAGGCCAGACTCCAGGCCTGGAGGCTTTAGACCAGGGGGGGCCAGACTCCAGGGCCTGGGGGGCCAGATTCCAGGGCCTGGGGGGTCAGACTCCAGGGCCTGGGGGGCCAGACTCCAGGGCCTCCTGCAACCTGTAGATTCGTCTCCACTCACACCTGAGTGACATCATGAGGTCATCAGCAGGACTCTGGAGACCTGCTCTCAGGCATGTTGGACCAGGGAAACATGGAAAAGCTTGCAGGAGGCCTGGAGCACCCCCCCCCCCTCCAGACCTCCGTGCCCTAAATGCAGGTGGACAGGTGTCTCAGTGTCCTCCACGTCTCCGACTGTCCTTGCATGTCTGACGTCTAGCTGCTTCCGCCAACATCTGCAGTTTGTCCCTCTGATGGAGACGCCTCCAGGATGGACGCAAACAGCCAATCAGCTGTTAGTGGGCGGAGTCAATGCTCCCTCTGTGGAAAAACCCCGGCTGGGTGGGAGGGGCCGCTCCCCCTGACATTCCTGGGCCAGGCGGCGCCCCTCTGTGGTCGGGATGAGTCACGGTCCGGGAATCTGTCCCGAGGTGCTGTGTGTGTGTGTGTGTGTGTCTGTGTGTGTGTTTGTGTGTGTGTGTGTGTGTGTCTGTGTGTATGTGTGTATGCGTGTGTGTGTCTGTGTGTGTGTGTGTGTGTGTGTGTGTGTGTGTGTGTGTGTGTCTGTGTATGTGTGTGTGTGTAAACTGAGGAGAACTTCCTGTTTATCTCTAACGTCTCCTGCAGTGTTTGTATCTAACGGGTGTTTCTGTTTTCTGCTGCTCAGCCTGCTGATGGCGATGGTACGTCTGGTTCTGGTTCTGGTTCTGGTTCAAACTGTCCATCTGTGTGTCTTTCAACATGAAGCTGGGTTCTGTTCAGGTTCTGTTCAGCTGACAGTGAGTTGGACTCATGCTGGTTCTGTTTGTTCAGCTCAGTTTTACAAATGTTTTCAGAATAAAGACCATTTAAGGATCCAGAACCCGTCCAGAACCCCTCCAGAACCCGCTTCATCTTTGTTTGGATCATTTTAAATGGGTTCCTGTCTCTTTAACTTAATTTATCTTTATTTTCCTGTTTGGACTTCAGATATTTCTGAACTGTATGAACTAAATTCTGCAGAACCAACCCGGTTCTGGAACTCAAGAAGTTCTGTCCTGGGATTACTGCGGCGGCCATGATGGATTAATGTCAGCAGGAAGAAGCCGTTGAATCAGGAAGTCAGTGGTTGCCATGGTGATTCCCTCCTTTTCTCAGGAGGAGGCGTGGCCTGTAGTATCACTGGTTTCATTGGCTGGGCCGACAGAACCGTTGACCCGTCTCTGCGGTCCGGCCCGGTCCAACAGGAAGCTGTCAGACGTCCTCCAACCGGCCGTAATGTGTCGTGTTGGCGCTACATTTGAAGCTAGCCCAGTTAGCTTCATCAGATGTAGCAGTTTAACAGTCAGAAATGTTGACATTAAACTTTATCTGTAACTCCAGTCCTCGACGCGGCTGTCGCAGGTTCGATTCCCGGCCTGGCGACCTTTGCTGCATGTCTGTCCCGTCTCTCATTACCCAATTAACTTCAATTAACTATCAAATAAAGGCCACTAGAGAAAAAAAGATAATTTTCTCCTGTTGTTCAGTTTACTCTTTACGTTAGCATCCTGTTAGCATCGAGTTAGCATGCTGCTAGCTAACTGCTTCCTGGTCCTTCCTAAGGTTTCTCCCTCAACAACACCATCTACCAGCAGCTGGTGGCCCGGTACTCGGAACCGGACATGACCATCGACTTTGACAACTTCGTGGCGTGTCTGACGAGGCTGGAGATGATGTTCAGTGAGTCTGAAGATCAGCGGCGCGGACCAAACTTCACTGCTCTGCATCCAGAGTGGTTAACATCCCCCTGATTTCAGCCGAGCAGACATGCTGACCTCGTGTTTTTCCTCAGGGATCTTCAGGAAGCTGGACGCCCACCAGAGTGGCTCCATCGAGCTGGACCTGAACCAGGTGAGGCAGGAAGCGGAATCGGTTTATATCAGTTCATCATCAGAGTTCAGGAGTCTAACCCGGAGTTTAACCCTCTGCGTTCGTGTTGCAGTGGCTGAACTTCGCCATGATCTGAACCAGAACCTGCTTCTCGCCATCAAAGCCTTTCCAGCTGCAGCTTCTCTCATTGTGTTGTAGCCGCTCCTCCACCAGCTGACCTCCCTGGACCCGCCTGCTCTGTGCTGATGTTCTGCAGGTCCATTTGGACCGGCGCCACACAGAACCTGTTAGTCAGGCTTTTATCTGCTGGCTGCTCTTTACCGGATCATTAAAGTGTTTCCACTCAGTGTTTTACAGTTTCATTTGAAAGACATGAAGAACCCGGAATCAGAAATGAAATTTCATATAATACAATAAATATAATTAGTATAATAAATATTAATATAATTAATATTAATTATATTAATATAATTAATATTAATATAATTATATTTATTATTAATTACATTAATATTTATTATATTAATATTTATTATATTAATATAATTAATATTAATATAATTATTATAATAAATATTAATATAATAAATATTAGTATAATTAGTATAATCCTGTTTCCATTATGTTTACAGTAAACTACTGTAGAAAATAAAGGACTAATTTCTAAATATCAGTTTTCTGCAGGTTCAGTTTGGACAGATTTCACTGCCAACAGGAAGTTCTGAACTTTCACAATAAAACTATTTACTCTGACAGAAACACAAAATAAAGCTCAAAGTTCATACATTAAATATGTAAATACACATTATTACTCCTCAAAGCACAAACCCGGTTCTGACCCGGTCAGATCCTCCAGAACCTGAGCACGTTTCTGCTCGTGCTTCCAGAATGTTCTTTTTCATCTCAGCCGGTTCTGATCTGATGCTTTTGGACCAGAACCCGCCTTCTGGGTCAGAACCAGAAGCATAAGTTCGGCTTGGACCGCTGTCCTCCTGCAGGGGGCGCTCTCTACCTCCCCCCGCCCCTCCGTGGTGCGGTGACGTCATGCGGAGCCCCGCCTCCCCCGCCGGGCGGGGCCGGTGCTGCAGTGAAGCATCCTCAGCATCATTCGGAACCAGAACCCGACTGCAGAACTCAGAGACATCCCGACACCGAGTCGCCGGAACCAGAACCGCAGGTGAGTCACACTTCAAGCTGCGGTCCGACCCGGTTCGGACTGTGAGTTCTGGACCGGACCAGCCGCTAAACTGATGAAAAACATTTCATCCAATCAGAGCCGTCCTCGTCACAGCGTCCCGGTCGCGCGCACAGACAGGTGTTACTGCATGGCGAGGTTCGGAAGGAGAACCCGGTTCTGGTTCCGGTTCTTAGGTCAGTATGACAGCATTGTTTGGTCCGGTTCGGTTCGGGCAGAACACCCAGAGCTGCTGAGCTGAACTACTTCAGAACCAGTCGGAACCAGTTAAAGAACTCTGGTCCACTGAGCTCTACTGGGAGCAGAAGGTTCCGGTGTTACTGGTTCGGACCAGCATGAACTGGACCTGATAGATCTGCTGATCCGGACAAATTAATTTGTTAATTTCCACTTAATCAGAACCGGAACCAGAACCAGAACCAGGGAGCTAATCAGCTGATGGTAAAACAGGCTTTGTTCGGCTCATATCCGGGTCATCCAGTCCAGAACTTTGACCGGAACCACTGGGTCCAGTTCCAGTGGCGGAGCTAGACTTTTAAAGTTGGGGGGGGGGGGCCAGGACTACCTCTGGGGGGGCAACATTTTAAATGTGTGTGTGCACATATATATATAATTTAAAAAAATAACCAAACTGAATATGTGGTTATGTTTGAAGCCCCTCTGTCATTTGACATGTTATAATTAACAGCTTTGGCCACATGGAGACATGATGGACTTTACACAGATTCATCACAGAGGAAACTAGAATCAATAAAAGATCCTTTCTGAATATCATCTCATGGACTGAACTCAACGTCTTTCTGACCGGAGCTGACAGCGAGTTGAAGAGTTATGGACACCTTGGTTAGGAAGCTCTGATTGGACAGGTAACAATAGACCAGAACTGTTGGCCTGATGGAGGTTCAGCTTCTAATGAGTTTATATTTAATGAGTTTATATTTAATGAGTTTATATTTAATGAGTTTATATTTAATGAGTTTATATTTAATGAGTTTATATTTAATGAGTTTATATTTAATGAGTTTATATTTAATGAGTTTATATTTAATGAGTTTATATTTAATGAGTTTATATTTAATGAGTTTATATTTAATGAGTTTGCAGCAAACAGAGAAAAGCTAAACAGAAAGTTCTGATCTACTTATTGTAGTTTAAATAGAGGAATAACAGCTGATTGTTGAGAGGAAAGACATTAAAGATCCGTTAGAAACCAGCGCAGAGCAATAAACGCTCCAGTTAATCACACATGAGGCGACAAACATACAATATATAGTTACACTGCTGAGTTAATGGTGTTTAAAACCAACCAGTAGAAACTGAGTTAACATGTCAGATTCCCTCCTCACCTCGTCGTGATGAGAACAGAGAGCAGTTCACTGGTTTCTGTCCAGTCAGCTGACCACTTGGTGCTCAGACAGTTTAACTTTACGCACAGAGAACATCGTGGAGCTCATTATTAATCATTATTAATCATTATTAATCATTATTAATCATTATTAATCATTATTAATCATTATTAATCATTATTAGAACAATATCTGTCAGAGAATCACCTCTGATCTGGACGCTTTAACGGACCAGAGGCTCTGGAGCGTCCAGCAGCTGATCCGCTTCTGGAGGAAGTGATGCGGGATCAGGAACCGATCAGGAACCGATCAGGAACCGATCAGGAACCGATCAGGAACCGATCAGGAACCAATCAGGAACCGATCAGGAACCGATCAGGAACCGATCAGGAACCGATCAGGAACCGATCAGAGTTCTGCCGTCTGCTAATCACCTCATTTCATGAAATGTTACCTGATTTCAAAAACGTTCCAACAGAGAAATAATAAATGTTTCGTTTAATGACTACAAACGGAAATAAAATGATTTTTTCTTTGACGGACAATAAAAACCTCCAGCCTCTGATCCAAACTAGAACATTGTGGTTCCTCTTCAGGTTTTTCTCTTTGTGGAGGATCAATAAATAACTTATTGGTGTTTCACCATCACCACCAGGTATGAAGAGCTTCAGGCTTTGAGTTTCACCACAGCAGCAACTGAAACACCAGGAGAAGAAGATCAGCTTGTTGTTATGGAGGCTGGTGATGAAAATCTATTTATTTATGTCACATGGACTTATATCAAGTTTTATACATTTTATTTCCATATATTTATTATTGTTTTTCTTCTTTAGATATCAGGTTGGCTTAGAATGATTATAAATAATGTACAGGAATAACCTGGAGCTGTTACATGTCAATCATCAGGGGGCCAATCAGATGACAGGGGGGCAGTTCTGGCCCCCCTCTGGCTGCGCCACTGCCGGTTCCGTGTCAGGGGCTGTTTCGGACAGCAGGGGGCGCCGCTGCTGGTTCTGACCCGGTTCTGGTCCGGTTCTGTGTTTGGTTCTGGTTCTGCTCAGGATGTTCAGCAGCGTGTCGGGTCGGATCCAACACGAGCGGGACCGGGCCGGGGGCCTGGGCTCGGCCCAGCAGGCGGTCCGGTACCAGAACCAGGACTTCTGGGCCCTGAGGGAGGAGTGCCTGCAGAACGGAACCGTCTTCCTGGACCCGCTCTTTCCGGCAGAACCTGGCTCGCTGGGCTTCAAGGAGCTGGGTCCGCTCAGCGCCAAGACCCGGGGCGTGGAGTGGCGCCGGCCCACGGTAAGAACCGGAACCGGAACCGGGCCGGGAATCGAGGGCGTGTCGATGACGCAGCTCGTCTCTGATTGGCTGTTCAGGAGCTGGCGGCGCAGCCGCGGTTCATTGTGGGCGGAGCCACTAGGACCGACATCTGCCAGGGGGCGCTGGGTGAGTTACCATGGCAACCTGACCATCTACACCTCATTCAGCCGGGCCTGGTTCTGGACCCGGTCCGGTTCTGGACCCAGACCAGGCCCGGAACCTTGCTGGTTTGGTTTCCTGTGCTGAGGCGGAACCAACCGGGTCAGAACAATATTAACAACATTCTCAGTTTTTCTGTTAAACTAAATGACCAACAAAATGTTGGCAAGTGAATTATTTTAAATTTGTAGATAATAAAATAAACTGGTCCAAAAAGGGAAACAGACGCTGCGAACCGAACCGGTACCGGTACCAGCGTCACTGAGTTCAGAGCGCCGCTAAACTATGACGTCATCAGAGAGGCTGACGTTCCTGATATCGATCATCTAACGACATCCGGAGCTTTAGGAGGAAAACCTGATCAACTGGTGACGCTTTCAGTCTGAGTGAAGATTTTAACTGTTTCTGATGGAAAAGTAAATAAAATAATTGTTTTT
This sequence comes from Poecilia reticulata, assembly GCF_904066995.2. Taxonomy (NCBI): domain Eukaryota; kingdom Metazoa; phylum Chordata; class Actinopteri; order Cyprinodontiformes; family Poeciliidae; genus Poecilia; species Poecilia reticulata. The sequence continues at coordinate 34,385,665 of NC_088830.1, read as the reverse complement.
TCTCATTCGGTTGAGAATTACAGATGAAAAGAATAAAGACGTTTAGTTAAATTACGAGAAAAATAATAATGAAGAAACGACACAGATCTGCGGTAGACATGTCTGTAGATGAGCTATGAAATAAAGTTAACATTACAGAAACAGTTAAAAACGTTTCGTTATAGTTTCTGTTGGTTTAGTCTTGCTGCTTTTATTTCATACTTAAGCTAATTTCCTTCCCACAATGCCTTTCTCTTCAGGTTTCTGGAATTAATCAGTCTTCATAAAAATCTACTAATAATCATTCAGCTCATCATCATCACTGCTGATATGACCCATAATGTGTCTTCAGTCATCAGCCGCAAGCAACTCTGTCATTTAGCTCCACCTGCTGGACGATCCTGGTGACACACTGACCCTTTATAGCAGTGGTCCCCAACCCCCGGTCCGCGGACCGGTACCGGTCCGTGGACCAATTGGTACCGGGCCGCTCAACAAATAATTCAATATTTCCGTTTTATGTATTATTTGAGTCTGGAGGATCTTTTATTTTGAAAATCCTTTAACTGGATTCTCTCGGTTACACTGAGTCACAAGCAGCAAAATGAGTCAGAAACAGATCAGATGTCTTTGGAAAGTTTCTCTGCAGAGAGGAAAAGGCCCAGAGAAGAGACAGGAGGATGGATTTATCCCGGACCGGTAGGTGAGTCCCACATTACAAGCCGCTCTGCGTAACATGCGGCGACCGGCTGCTAATGAGGCAATGAAGCTTCAAGCTGCTTCACCACGTAGAGACCAAGCAGGCTGTGGATATAAGCAACACTTCAGGTGTTATTGTCTCTCATCACTCCCAGATGGACCGTCTGGTTGCAGAGAAACAAGCTCAGGGCTCCGTTAGTCATTATCGTGAGTTAAAATGTTCACCAAAGTAAAATGTTGGTTTTTGTGGGGCATCTGTATCTTATTTTGAAGGGATATGTAAACGTTACCATAGCGACCAGAGTCAGAGCGTTTGGGTCGAGAGGAGATGAGTAGAGCTTGTGAGTCTTAAGTCTGGTTTAGACAGAAAGATTTCAGAATGTCGGCCGATTCTCCAAACCTCTGTGACCACAGAGCTGATAAAGTCCAACAGGTTCGATCGGTTCGTGTGTCCAAGGCAGGAGCAACACGAACCGATTCCAGTCAGAACATCCCGATTCCAGACGATAATCCAGGAAAACCCCAACATGGCGGGAATTTAGAATAACCAAACACGGATGATGATGTAGAAACAATAGTGATAGTTTGTGGAGTCATTTTAATAAAAGACGTAACAAAAAGAAAAGGAGGTGGATGAAAGACGACGGAGCAGCCGCTCTATTTGCTGCACTATGATTTGGAGGTGAAAATGTTTTTTCATAGTTAACATTTTTAACTGAATAAACATAATAATGACCTTTAGATTTAATAATAAATCTACATATCATCCACATATCATCTCCGATATGTCAGCTGTTTGGGATTCCCCTCTGCTCTGACGTCACCGTGCTTTGTGATTGGCTGCCGTCACATTCAGCTGGTTTTATTCTCGTTCCCAGTCAGGAAAAACCCACAGGATGAGATAAAAGGGCCAAGACAACCGAATAGGGAATATTCAGGATTTAGCAGGAACACCAACACGCAGGAGCCTCTCCTGAAAGTTAGAACCTCTCCCCCCCTCCGGGCCGCAGACATTCCTCAGTCTTGGTCGGTCTGATGTATAAGACAACAGACTGGAGTTAATGATTAATGATTCCCAATAATCATTAATCATGCATCAGCCGTTTCCCAGCAGGAGCCACTTCCTGTTTACCTGCAGCCTGAAAACGTCAACATCTGAGAAAGACAGGAAGCAGCAGGAGGACAGGATGATGGAGGGATGGATCTCTCCTCCTCTCTTCTCCCCTCTCTCTCTCTCTCTCCTCTCTCTCTCTCTTCTCCTCTCTCTCTCTCTCCTCCCCTCTCTCTTCTCCTCTCTCTCTCTTCTCCTCTCTCTCTCTCTCTTCTCCTCCCTCTCTCACCTGGCCAGGTGACGGGTCAGCTGACTGCTCTCTCTGTTTCTCCAGGTGACTGCTGGCTCCTGGCTGCTATCGGCTCTCTGACTCTCAACCAGCAGCTCCTTCACCAGGTGGTCCCTGGTGGCCAGGACTTCAGCCACCTGTACGCCGGCATCTTCCACTTCCAGGTGAGGTTCTACCTGCCGGCAGGCCACGCCCCCTGAGCTGGAGGAGGAGGGCCTAGACCAGGCCTGCAGGGCCGGTGTCTCTGCTTCATCTTCAGGTCATTAGCAGGTCTCCGGCCCCGCAGGCCTGCATCCTTGGACTAGGCCGTCACAGAGGTTCAGATCTGAGTTTATTGGACAGGATTGGATTCGGTCTGTCCGTCCTCCTCTCTGTCCTCAGTTCTGGCAGTTTGGCCAGTGGGTGGACGTGGTGATTGACGACCGGCTGCCAGTTAAAGACGGAGAGCTGCTGTTCGTCCACTCAGCTGAGGGAAGCGAGTTCTGGAGCGCCCTGCTGGAGAAGGCCTACGCCAAGTAAGGACCGGAGCCATGGACACAGGTGGACAGGTGGACATCTGCTCATCTGTCCATCCATCCTCTCAGGCTGAATGGTTCGTACGAGGCCTTGTCCGGCGGCAGCACCACTGAAGGTTTTGAGGACTTCACTGGCGGCGTGGCGGAGATGTACGAGCTGAAAACGGCTCCCAGAGATCTGTACCGGATCATGGGCAAAGCTCTGGAGAGGGGATCTCTGCTGGGATGCTCCATAGACGTGAGTCCCTGCTGGACTGTCTCCAGTCAGCCTCCAGTAACTCCGGGTCCTTTGGGCTCCTTTGGAAACAGACCAAGTCTCTGTCCTCAGATCACCAGCGCCTTTGACATGGAGGCCATTACCTTCAAGAAGCTGGTGAAGGGCCACGCCTACTCGGTGACCGGGGTCAGACAGGTGAGCTCACACGGTCTGGGTGTCAGGGCTCACTGATGCTAGTTGTCTCCTGGCTTCTCCTGCAGCTGGAGTACCGCGGGCGGCAGGAGCGTCTGATCCGGATCAGGAACCCCTGGGGTCAGGTGGAGTGGACCGGAGCCTGGAGCGACAGGTCAGTGCTCCACAGAAAGGAAGAACAGGAGGTTTGAGTTGGATCATCCATGGGAATCTTGATGTTTCAGCTCCTCGGAGTGGAACGCCATCGACTCTGCAGAAAAGGATGAGATGCTGTGTAAGATGGAGGATGGAGAGTTCTGGTAGGTTGGTACTGGGCAGTCCAAGTCCTGTCACTCCGAATGTCCCAACGGGTTGATGTTCTTCTGTCAGGATGTCCTTCCAGGAGTTCCTGAATCAGTTCTCACGTCTGGAGATTTGCAACCTGACTCCAGATGCACTGAGTCAGGATGCCACCAGCTTCTGGACCACCGTGACGTACGAGGGCAGCTGGAGGAAAGGTAGCACAGCTGGAGGCTGCAGGAACCACCCCAGTGAGGATAAAGGGTCTAGAACCTTCAGCCGCACCACAGGCATGAACCCGTCTCTGATCAGACTCCATTTCCCATGATGCCTCCCTGCAGACACCTTCTGGATCAACCCTCAGTACAAGATCACTCTTCTAGAGGAGGACGATGACCCTGAGGATGACGAGGCCGCCTGCAGCGTCCTGGTGTCTCTGATGCAGAAGGACCGCCGCCAGTTCCGCCGCCACGGCCAGGACATGCACACCATCGGCTTCGCCATCTACCAGGTCAGAGCTGCTGGAGTGTTGCTGCGTTTCCTAAAGCAGCACGTTCTCTGAGAGCTGCGTGGAAACTGACCGCCCTGCCAGAAACGGTTCCAGTAGAACCGTCTACCAGTCGACCCGGTTCTACTGGACCCCCACTGCCACTAAAGCAGCACGTTCTCTGAGAGCTGCGTGGAAACTAACCGCCCTAAAGCTGTTTCCCTCCTGATGGTCCGGTCGACCCGGTTCTACTGGAACCAGAGCTCCAGCTGCTGAGGTTCTTTCTCTGTCTGAGTCAAGCCAACCTGGTACCAACGGTACCACCTGGTGCCGTTGGTACCGTTGGTACCGTTGGTCCCCCTTCAGCCTTTCGCTGGAACGCAGCAGGAATATCTGCTGGTGATTGATTCGATCAGCTGCTGTAAGATCAGATTGGAGCAAACATCAGAACCTCTTGTCAGTCCTGTCGGACCGCCCTGAGGTCCGGTTTCATCATTACAGACGTTCTGTTGACTCTCAGTGTTTCTTCTTTCTGTCTCATCCACAGATTCCCAAGGAGGTCAGTTCGTATCATTTGTCTCACATGTTCTGTTTCTGGGAACGACGTTGATGCTCCGGGTCCGGTCACCCGGCAGGTCCGAGGTTCTGCAGGTGTCCACATGAAGAAGGACTTCTTCCTGCGCCGCTCCTCCTGCGCTCGCTCCGACAGCTTCATCAACCTGCGGGAGGTGAGCTCCAGGTTCCGCCTCCCGCCCGGAGAGTACCTGATCGTCCCGTCTACGTTTGAACCCTCGAAGGAGGCAGACTTTGTCCTCCGGGTTTTCACTGAGAAACAGTCTGAGACCGAGTGAGTGAGAGACAGTGAGACGGTGTGGTTCTGGTTTCAGCCTCTGATTGGTGCTCATGTGAACCTGCAGGGACCTGGACGACGTGTTGGTGGCCAACCTGGATGAGGAGGTGAGAGATGAGCAGTGGAGCCTAGTCAAAGCAACTTTAACCGGATTACTGATGACTTGATTTGGAAAGTAACTCAGTTACATTAAAAGTTACGTTTTAGTGACTTTCAGCAGCTGCTGGCAACAACCTGTGAACTTTGATCTCTGCCTAAACTTAGTAGCAGGTTATTTTGTAATAGTAGCATCAACACTGTGTCTCCATTATAAGGTTGGACTGATTGTTTAGCATCAGATTTGAAAAAGCAACGCGTTGGATTAGTGGTTCCTGGAGAAAGGGGTCAGTAACGCGTTACTGTTTCTTTAAGATGTTCTGTTGGGCTGATGCTGCCTTTGGTGTCCATAGGAGGAAATCTCTGAGCAGGACATTGACGACTCCTTTAGGTCCTTGTTTGCTCAGCTGTCCGGAGACGTGAGTTCAGCTCCTGCGGCTCTGATTGGCTGCTCAGCGCTGAGCTCAGGAACCTGCTCACTGTTTGCTGTCTGTCCTCAGGACATGGAGATCTCAGTGCGGGAGCTCAGAACCGTCCTCAACAGGGTCGTCTCCAAACGTGAGTCTGCACATGTGGGGCGGGTCACCATGTTTCTGCAGCCAATCAGGTTCCACATAACAGAATGTACCAGGTGTACCGTGGGTGGAGCTGGTCTGGGTCCAGAACCTGAAGGTTTCAGGTTCCACTTCCTGAAGATGCTTCTTGCTTCTTGTTGCAGACAGAGACCTGCAGACGGACGGATTCAGCATGGAGTCCTGCCGGGCCATGGTCAGCCTTATGGACGTATCCTCCCTCTGAATGACAGGGTCGGTTCTGACCCGGCCTGAACACATTACCGGGTCTGGATCAGGTGGACCTTAACTGGATCTCAGAAAGACGGCAGCGCTCGGCTCGGTCTGCTGGAGTTTCAGATCCTTTGGAACAAGATTAGGAAGTGGCTGGTGAGTCAGTGGAGTAGTCAGGCTGGTTCTGACCCAGACGGGTCAGGGTTAAGGACCGTTGGGTCCAGTTGAGATTTTCAGGGGATAATGTCGTGTTCCAGGGGATCTTCAGAGAGTTTGATCTGGATAAGTCCGGCTGCATGAACTCTTATGAGATGCGTCTGGCGCTGGAAAACGGCGGTGAGTTTTATGTTCCCGGAAGAAGTTTGGGTTGGACCGGGCTTGGTTCTCCGGACCTGACCCGGGATGTGCTCCATCTGCAGGGTTCAAACTGAACAACAAGCTGTATCAGATGCTGATCGCTCGATACGCCGACAATGAGATCATCGACTTCGACAACTTCACCTGCTGCCTGGTCAAACTGGAGACCATGTTCAGTAAGTCCACACCCTGATCCAGGAGCCGGTTCTGTTCATGTGGTTCTGAACTGACCTGTTGGAGTCTGTTGGTCAGGAATCTTCCAGGGTCTGGACAGAGACGGGACTGGAACTGTGGAGATGAACCTCATGGAGGTACCAAACCTTGTTCTGTCCTTTTACTTTACAGCTTGGTTCTGGCCCTCTGGACTTGGTCCAGTTAGCCGAAGTCATGTCCTGTATTCTGACTGATGATTCCAAACCACTCTGGTCATTCCCATCTTGGATGAAGGAACCTTGTAGGTGTTTCCACCTGATTGGAGGATATTAACTTCTTCCTTCTGTTACTTAAATATTGCTAGCATAAATATCGCTAGCATAAATATTACTAGCATAAATATTGATAGCATAAATATTGGTAGGTTAAATATTACTAGCATAAATATTGCTAGCATAAATATTACTAGCTTAAATATTACTAGCATAAATATTGATAGCATAAATATTGGTAGGTTAAATATTACTAGCTTAAATATTACTAGCTTAAATATTACTAGCATAAATATTGATAGCATAAATATTACTAGCATAAATATTGGTAGGTTAAATATTACTAGCATAAATATTGCTAGCTTAAATATTACTAGCATAAATATTGATAGCATAAATATTGGTAGGTTAAATATTACTAGCATAAATATCGCTAGAATAAATATTGGTAGGTTAAATATTACTAGCATAAATATTGCTAGCTTAAATATTACTAGCATAAATATTGATAGCATAAATATTGGTAGGTTAAATATTACTAGCATAAATATCGCTAGAATAAATATTGCTAGCTTACTTCTCCAACATCAGACTTTCATTTATTCATCTAGTTTCACCAGCTCACTGTTAATTTATGAGATTTACAAAATCCTTTTTGTTACTGGAATAATGTGAAACTTACATATGTAATTGAAAACAAAAAACATAAAAATATAATTAATAATAATGTTACTTGGCATTACAGTCTTGGACACGGTGCGAACTTATTTTCTTCTTAAATTTTTTAAAGCAGTCACCGCCGATGAGTGAATGAACTGAAGCGAATCACTTCACTGGATTATTCAGTCTCAGTTGGGAGGCGGTCGGCGTCCTGCTGGGCGGGTCTTCCGGGTTCTGGTCCCGGATCCGGTTCTGAATAATGCAGTACACAGATTGTGCTGGAGGAGGCGCTGTTCTGTAGAAATGAACTGTGATCTGATGAACGGATCATTCTAATGAACTGATTATCCAGTAAGACTCAAATGAACTGACGTTTCCATGACAACAGACAGGAAATGCAGCCACCAGGGGGCGCCTGACATTCACCGTTTGTCTGTTGCTTCTTCTCCACAGTGGCTCTTTGTGACCATGTGTGGCTGAAACCCAGAGCGCCCCCAAGAGGACGGATGAGAGCAAAACACCCAGACAGAAGATGCTGCTGCTCCACTGAGCTGCAAAATGTCCACAATATTAGTTACTACCATAATCATCATCATATAATAATTAGGCTACAGTGTGGAGTCTGACTTTAATGTATTTATTCATATTTACCTGTTAATTATCATAACCTTCACTAACATGCATGAATCCACCAACTCAGTGTAACCTGAGAGGACTCACCTGGTCAGGTGAGGCGGCTCGTCCATCAGCAGCCTCTCATTGGTACTCAGAACTGGTTCTGGTTCTGGTTCTGGTGTTCAGTTGCAGTCAGAAGTCATTCACTGTGATCAGCTGCTTTCATTTCAGAGGTTATTTAACAAATGAAGAAAGTTTCATCCTCAAATTGAGAACACAGATTCATTCATTCATTTCTTCTGACCTGCAGCTGGGCTCCACCGGGTCGTCCAACCCAGAACCGACCAACAGTCCTGAGCTCTGCCTCCCTCCTGCTGTACCAGTTTGACCTGACAGAGGGCGCTGTAGCTCCTCGGTATTTATGCCTGTGAGAACCTGCTCAGGGTTTATTGAACCCACAGCTTTAATAAAGTGGCGCAGATCAGCTGACTGTGACTGTCTGTATACTTCAACCTGGATCAGAACCTAAAGCCCGGTTAATAAATAAACCGGGTCAGAACCAGGTCACTACAGGTCCAAACCCAGTCCACTGGTTCTGGTCGATGGGTCAGCTCACCAGAACTCCCACAGATTGACCCGTTAACGGTCTTTCACAACATGCTCTGAAGGTTTACCCAGGTTAGGATTTAATGTTTAGAGGAGATATTTTTATCTTTGTTTTGCTAAGACACCAGTAATTAACCAGTAATTACACCAGTAACTACACCAGTAATTACCCAGTAATTACACCAGTAATTAACCAGTAATTACACCAGTAATTACATCAGTAATTAACTAGTAATTACACCAGTAATTAACCAGTAACTACACCAGTAATTACATCAGTAATTACACCAGTAATTAACCAGTAATTACACCAGTAATTACATCAGTAATTACACCAGTAATTAACCAGTAATTACACCAGTAATTAACTAGTAATTACACCAGTAATTACATCAGTAATTAACTAGTAATTACACCAGTAATTAACCAGTAACTACACCAGTAATTACATCAGTAATTACACCAGTAATTAACCAGTAATTACACCAGTAATTACATCAGTAATTACACCAGTAATTAACCAGTAATTACACCAGTAATTAACTAGTAATTACACCAGTAATTAACCAGTAACTACACCAGTAACTACACCAGTAATTACACCAGTAATTACACCAGTAATTACACCAGTAATTACATCAGTAATTAACCAGTAATTACACCAGTAGTTAACTAGTAATTACACCAGTAATTAACCAGTAATTACACCTTACACCAGTAATTACATCAGTAATTACACAAGTAATTAACCAGTAATTCCATCAGTAATTAACCAGTAATTACATCAGTAATTACACCAGTAATTAACTAGTAATTTACACCAGTAATTACATCAGTAATTACACCAGTAATTAACTAGTAATTACACCAGTAATTACACCTTACACCAGTAATTACATCAGTAATTACACAAGTAATTAACCAGTAATTTCATCGGTAATTAACCAGTAATTACACCAGTAATTAACCAGTAATTACACCAGTAATTACATCAGTAATTACACCAGTAATTAACCAGTAATTACACCAGTAATTAACCAGTAATTACACCCGGTTGGTTTATTCATTTGAACACCATTAGTTACATCGACCAGACACAGAGTGATGAGGTCCAACGCCTCAGCCTGACCTGCCACTGGGAGAACCAGACAGACGGAGAACTGAACCACAGACTGCAGCCCAGATGGGGCCCATTTAATCTGAGGACAGTTTCGATCCTCAGTTTGTAAAAGTTTGGAGCCACAAACCTCTGGGGCCTAAAAACATCCTTTACTGGAACATAAGATCCTAATGTTGATTACATCAAATGTTCTTTGCCCGTTTATACATTTATGTGGCTTTAAAATAACAATTCAATTTGCTCAAAGTTGCATTTCAACTTATTTCTGTAAATGTACTGAAAATCTGCCTCTCCATGGGTCTAGTCCAAGTATTTCGCCTCTCCATGGGTCTAGTCCAAGTATTTCGCCTCTCCATGGGTCTAGTCCAAGCATTTCGCCTCTCCATGGGTCTAGTCCAAGCATTTCGCCTCTCCATGGGTCTAGTCCAAGTATTTCGCCTCTCCATGGGTCTAGTCCAAGTATTTCGCCTCTCCATGGGTCTAGCCCAAGTATTTCGCCTCTCCATGGGTCTAGTCCAAGTATTTCGCCTCTCCATGGGTCTAGTCCAAGTATTTCGCCTCTCCATGGGTCTAGCCCAAGTATTTCGCCTCTCCATGGGTCTAGTCCAAGTATTTCGTCTGTCCAAGTATTTCGCCTCTCCATGGGTCTAGTCCAAGTATTTCGCCTCTCCATGGGTCTAGCCCAAGTATTTCGCCTCTCCATGGGTCTAGTCCAAGTATTTCGCCTCTCCATGGGTCTAGTCCAAGTATTTCGCCTCTCCATGGGTCTAGTCCAAGTATTTCGCCTCTCCATGGGTCTAGTCCAAGTATTTCGCCTCTCCATGGGTCTAGTCCAAGTATTTCGCCTCTCCATGGGTCTAGTCCAAGTATTTCGCCTCTCCATGGGTCTAGTCCAAGTATTTCGCCTCTCCATGGGTCTAGTCCAAGTATTTCTGCTGGATAAATCAACTGAAGATGTTTGTTAATCTCTGATCTGCCGGATTATTGATTTATTGACGTTAAAGGACTCCGGTACTAACGGGTTCATCCCCGGTTCGGTCCAAACTGCTCCAGGTATTAACGAGCCGGTTCCGGTCAGCTGTTCCCAGTCGGTCTTGGACCACAGAACAGGAACTGCTGGTAAAAGTTCTGGATGACCCACATCGTAACAGCAGTGGGTCCAGAACGTCGGTGCTGGGTTTGACCCATCAGAACATCCCGGTTCCCTGGTTCTGGTCTTACTGGCTTAGTTTGGGCCACAGTCCAGCAAACTGGGTCTCAGAAACTGCAGACAGAAACACTTTAATACTTTATAAATATTTATTCTGATCATTTCACACAAACTTGACTGAAAAGATTCACTCAACGGTCCAGAACCAGATCTGTTCTTGGTCCCGGTTCTAGTCCTGCTTCTGCACCCGTCCCTGGGCCTCCCGTTCCTCCAGCGGACCCAGCAGCACCGCCTGGGCCTCCAGCAGGGTGGTGTCGGTCTTGGCTCCGAGGAACCGGGCGGTGAGCTCCGGGTCCAGGACCTTCAGCCGGACCCTGGAGCCCCGCTGCAGCCTCTCTCCTCCGGCCGCGGGTCTCCGGCAGACGCAGTGAAACTTCCCTCCGAAGTCGATGTACAGGTCATCCCGGACCACATGGAAGATGTTCCCAACCACAACCTTGTCTCTGACCGGAACCGCCTGGAAGAGCGAGGCGAAGGTCTGCTCCTGGCCGGAGATGGAGCCGCTCTGAGCGGGCGCGGAGGTCTCCGCCTCCCGCTGGAGCTCCGTCTGCCGCTGAAAGGCTGCCGCGAAGCCGGACCCGGCTCTGGTTCCGTCCTCACTGTCTGAGCTGAAGGAGGTCCGGACGGAAACGCTTGAAGAAAAGCGGAACGCGGACCGGCACCCGAACCTCAGTTTACACAGGGCCGCCATGTTGTCCTCCAATACCGGAAATAAGCGAGTTCCCTTTGACTTCCTGTTGGGCCACAGCGCCGCCCCCGGCTGATTTAAGAAGGTTAATGCAAATCTGACTAGAAATCTTTTATAGCTTCATAAACGTTTAAAGTTTAAAAGTTTGTTTGTTTATTATTGTCTGTTCGAAATGAATAGAAATGTAAGTTTATTACTTTATGTATTTACTGGTTCGTTTCACCCCAAGAGCATCGATTCCAACCCTATGCGCCAGGAGGCGCCTATGAGACGACCCTATGAAGTCCTGCGCCTGCGCAGTCTGTTCAGTGGTGTAACAAACGGAGCCAAGATGGAGGTCTTTGTTGTTGCTCCGAGCTTTAGGTGCTCAAGCTTCGAGTTTCCACCTGGTTCTGTTGTCAGAGATGTTCTGGAACGGTTCGTCCCGCACCAGGTGAGTGATTATATCTAACAGAACCGGAACCGAACCTTAGCGTGGGGCTAAAGGGTTTAAATCGGAGCTTGAAGCCTGTTAGCTGCTGAGCTACCGGAGGCTAACAGGGATAAAAAAAAATCTGCGCAGTTCTACATGACAACAAGCTTTAACTTAAATCTCCTATTTTACTTCGGAGCTGTATTAAAGTTAAGATGTTACAGTCCCCGGAGGTGATCAGTTGGGTGATTTGTTTTCTTCTAACCCTTTATTGTTTGCACGATTGTAAAGAAGTACAACAGAAAATAACTAAATGCAAAAGAAACATTAAATCAGGGAAACTGGTTCCTCCTGGACCGCCTGATACCAGAACTTCCAGTTTCAGTGGAACTGGGAGTTCAAACGGTTAAACTCTGAGAGCGAAACTGAACAAATAAAGTTTCGTGTTTAGAGAAGATTTATTCTAAATAAATGTATTTAATGATTTAGATTTATCCACCATTTTGCGACAGGCCCACAGCGCGGTGGCTAAAACCGAACCAGAACCATCCTGAAGTGGTGACGGGTCGTTGGTTCTGTCTCGGTCCAGTTTGTAGGAATCCTTACTGATCCAGTATTTCCCATCAGGACTGGTACGTCACCAGTAACGGCCGTCTGTCCGGGCTGGAGGAGCGGCTGCAGGATGGGGCCGTCTACCGCCTGGAGCCCCGGCTCCGTGGAGGGAAGGGAGGTCAGTTCCCGGGAATGTTCCGATTCCATGACCAGGGTTTGGGTCCATGTTTCATTGGTTTTCCAGGGTTTGGGTCCATGTTTCATTGGTTTTCCAGGGTTTGGGTCCATGTTTCACTGGTTTTCCAGGGTTTGGGTCCATGTTTCATTGGTTTTCCAGGGTTTGGGTCCATGTTTCACTGGTTTTCCAGGGTTTGGGTCCATGTTTCACTGGTTTTCCAGGGTTTGGGTCCATGTTTCACTGGTTTTCCAGGGTTTGGGTCCATGTGTCATTGGTTTTCCAGGGTTTGGGTCCATGTGTCATTGGTTTTCCAGGGTTTGGGTCCATGTTTCACTGGTTTTCCAGGGTTTGGGTCCATGTTTCACTGGTTTTCCAGGGTTTGGGTCCATGTGTCATTGGTTTTCCAGGGTTTGGGTCCATGTTTCACTGGTTTTCCAGGGTTTGGGTCCATGTTTCACTGGTTTTCCAGGGTTTGGGTCCATGCTCCGGGCTTTGGGAGCGCAGATCGAGAAGACGACCAACAGGGAGGCCTGCAGAGACCTGAGCGGCCGCCGCCTTCGAGACGTTAACCATGAGAAGGAGTAAGCTCCTCCTCCTGCTCTGGATGTTGTTTTGTAGTGAAGGGTCCAGACAGGTTCTGGTTCTGGTTCCGGTAGGATGGCGGACTGGCTGAAGAAGCAGTCGGAACGCGAGGCGGAGAAGGAGCAGCGGCGGCTGGAGCGTCTGCAGAGGAAGCTGTCGGAGCCGCGGCATCAGTTCGCCGACCCGCAGTACCAGCAGCAGTGCCACGACCTGAGCGAGCGTCTGGAGGACTCGGTTCTGAAAGGTGACGGGTCAGAACCGGGCAGTGGGCCAGCCCAGCTGCAGCTCTGGGTCTTTAAGGTGTGTGTGTGTTGCAGGCCTGCAGGCGACCTCCAGCGGTCAGGTGAAGGTCGGAGCCGACCCGGATCAGAACCGAGCCCCTGCGAGGAAGAGGAGGAAGACTGCAGCAGCAGCAGAGTTCTGGTCGGTGTGTGAGGTTCTGACCCGGTGAAAGGAGCACAGCCCGGCTCTGACCCTCTGTTGCCATGGTTACAGGACGGGACTGGAGGAGCTGCTGAGCTCTGAGGATGAAGATGAAGAGTCTCCACCCAGCAGCAGAGGAGCCGTCACCATGACGACCCAGAGGGAGGAGGCGGAGCCTGGACCCAGCAGCAGAGGAGCCGTCACCATGACGACCCAGAGGGAGGAGGCGGAGCCTGGACCCAGCAGCAGAGGAGCCGTCACCATGACGACCCAGAGGGAGGAGGCGGAGCCTGGACCCAGCAGCAGGTCTGTTGATCCGATATCTGGATCGATATTCAGGGTTAGTGAGGACGTTCCTGATCCTCAGAGGTCAGAGGTCAGCGTTAGGTCAACATGTTTTGATCAGCTGGAGGCGCTGCAGGTTCAGCCCACTGATCGGACCGGCCGGTTCTGGGCCGATCCGTGTTTAGCTTCAGGGTGGGTTCTGTTCCTGGGAGCGCTGGCTAAACTGGTTCTGATGGTTCTAACTGGTTCCTCATAATCCGGGGGTCCAGATGGTCCAGCTGTAGAAACCCGTCCAGCGCCAGTCCAATAAGCTGAAATATTCTCAGTTCTGATGGAGAACCAGCTGGTCACTTTTAGCAGAACTGATCCGAACCAGACCAGTTCACCATCAGAACCAGAACCAAACCGGTTTCCATGACCCGGCTCCACATCCTGACTCTGCTGTCTCCTCCAGCACCGCTTCAGCCGCTCCAACCGCCAGAACCTCAGAGGTCCAGAACCCCAGCCTCCCGACGGAACCGGCCGAGGTCCAGAAGCCCAGCCTCCCGACGGAACCGGCCGAGGTCCAGAAGCCCAGCCTCCCGACGGAACCGGCCGAGGTCCAGAAGCCCGCCCACCCGACGGAACCGGCTGTTGAACCGTCAGGGGACCAGAACCCTCCTCGGGGCTGCAGGGAACCAGATCAGGTCAGAACCAGAATCCAGGTGCTTAAAAGTGATTTAGAGCAGAACCCTCTGCTGGGTTCTGACGGTTCTGGTTCTGCCTCAGCAGTTGGACCTGTCCTCGGTGCCGTCCGTCCAGCAGCTGGAGTCTCTGGGTCTGGAGGTTCTGAAGGAGGAACTGATGCGCCGCGGCCTGAAGTGCGGGGGAACGCTATCGGAGCGCGCCGCCCGCCTCTTCTCAATCAGAGGCCTGAGTCCAGACCGGGTCGACCCGGCACTGCTCGCCAGAACCAGGAGGAAGTAGACCCAGCTCTGGAAGGCAGAACTTCCTGTCTGGAATGAAGCGGCCGGGTCTAAATGTTGGAATCGTTTATTTGAATCGATGATCAGATTTGTTTTCATGAAATATTAATAAAATGTTCCAGAACCAAACTGAGTTGTTTCTCAGTCTGAGGGTCCGGTCCGGTCAGAACCCGGGGTCCCAGGAAGTGACCCGAGGAACTTCCTGCTCCTCGAAGCACTCGATGACATCACCAGCGCTGAAGTCCACCTCGCCGTCCACCGACACGCCGCACTCCATGCCCGCCTTCGCCGTCGCCACATCGTCCTTATGGTGCTTCAGCGCCAACACAGAACCTGCAGCAGAACCAGAACCGGCTCATTAAAGCTGCAGAATGTAACTTCTGTACCTAACCGTCTCCATGGTGATGCAGCGGTCCCGAGCTGTCAATCATCCTTATGCATCTGCTGCCAAATGTTCTATTGGCAGAAACGATTACTGCTAATGGGGAGGCTTTGGGCAGCGCGTACATAAGGATGACTGGCAGCGTGGTTTAATGATGTCTGACCTCTGACCTCCTGCTCAGCCAATCAGAGAAGCTCCTGACCAGGAGAACTAGTTCATGTGAACATGAACCAGTTCATTCTGACCAGGATGAACTGGTTCACCATCAGGACCCAAACACATAAATCCTCAAGGTTCAGAACCAATTGGGCCCGGCCCGGTTCTGGTCTCACTCACCCTCCCACACCGTGTCTCGTCCTCGGATCAGCCTGAACTTCAGCCGGCGGTCCAGCTGGCCCTTCTGGACCCGGCAACCAGCCACCAGAACCTCCTTCTTCCCCACAGAGACGGCGAAGACGGCGAGGACCGTCGCCTCACCTGCAGGCGGGGGCAGAGTCGGTTCAGATGGAAGCGGTCTGACCCGGTTCTGCTGTGGTTCTGGACCTGGACTCACCCACGGTGCTGCAGCGGCGCTGCGGCGGCAGCTTGCTGCTCAGCTCGTGGCGCAGCGTCTCCACCAGCTGGTAGATGACGCGGTGCAGCTGCAGGGCCACGCCCCTCCGCGCCGCCAGCTGCGTCACGCCGCGGCTCGCCGCCACGTTGAAGCCGTACACCGACCCTGAGGAACAGAACCGGAACCTGCTGCCGTTACCAGGGCAACACCGCTTGGCCCCAGGTCGCTCTGGCACCAGAACACCTACCTCCGAACGTGGCGGCCATGTTGACGTCGTTCTCCGAGACGTCGCCGACGCCGAAGTGGATCACGTCCAGCCGGCACTCGTCCTGGGCGTCGTAGCCGTCCAGGATGTTCAGCAGCGTCTTCACCGACCCGTCCACGTCACCTGTAGGTCAGAGGTCACCGGTCAGTGACGTCACGGCGGGAGGAGCCGCCGGACGCCGTCCCCACCTTTGATGACGAGCGGCAGGCCGGGCTCGTCGCTCTCCGTCCGCTCGCTGGGCCGCATGGAGAAGCGGATCTTGTCGGCCCGGTACAGCGCCGCCCTCCTCTGGCGCCAGCTCAGGTGGGCCAGCGGCTCGCGGTCCCGCCGGTACTCCTCCAGGTGGCGCTGCTGCTTGAGCTGGACGGCGCTCTGCTCCCCCAGCAGCTTGTGCTGCTCCGCCTGGTGGCTCCTCCACTCCACCACCTCTCTGGCCCGCTGCTGCAGGCGGGACAGGCTTTTACTGCAGCGGTCCACACAGGAAGTAGCTCACACAGCTCTGACCGGACCATGTGGGGCTCCTAGCAACCAGAACCAAAGCTACCTGTTCTGATCCGACCCCGGTTCTGGCCCTCACCTCTGACTCCACCTCCAGCACCGTCTCTCCGGCAGACGGCAGCTCCTTCCATCCGACCACCTGGACCACGGCGCTCGGCGCCGCCTCCGGCACCGCGCGGCCGTTCTCGTCGAACAGGAAGCGGACCTTGGCCCAGCAGCGGCCGGCCACCAGAACGCAGCCGCGCCGCAGCGTCCCCCTCTGGACGATGGCCGTAGTCACAGGGCTGGGAACAGGAAGTGGGCCCATCAGCAGAACCCCCATCGGAACCGGACCCGGTTCTGGAGGACTCACCCTTTGCCCTTGTCGGTCCGGCTCTCGATAAGGACGGCCTCCACCGGGCCGTCCGGGTCCGCCTTGAGCTCCAGAACCTCAGCCAGCGCCACCGTGGCCTCGGCCAGAGCCTGCAGGTTGTCGCCCTGGAAACAGCGACATCATCGTTGAGGCCGCGCCGTGGGTCGGCCAGACCGGGGCGGCCCGGTTCGGGTCGGATCACCTTCAGAGCCGAGATGTGGACGGCCTGAACGTCGCCGCCGAACTCCTCGCAGACGACGCCGTGCGCCAGCAGCTCCTGCTTCACCCGCTGGGGGTCGGCCTGCGGCTTGTCGCACTTATTCACCGCCACGATGATGGGGACTGGGCCGGGCCGCAAGCAGAACATCAGAACCAGAACAACCCGGCGCCGCCTGACGACGCCCGCTCCTACCTTTGGCGTTCTTGGCGTGCTGGATGGACTCCACGGTCTGGTTCATGACGCCGTCGTCGGCCGCCACCACCAGCACCACGATGTCGGTGGCGTGGGCGCCGCGGGCCCTCATGGAGGAGAAGGCGGCGTGGCCCGGCGTGTCCAGGAAGGTGATCCGCTCCCCAGTGGGCAGCTGGACTGGAGGTCAGAAAGACAGAATCTGATCTGGGGTTCGGGGGCGGAGCCCGCCAGCTGGCCCCGCCCCCGGCGGCGCCCGTTACCCAGGAAGGCGCCGATGTGCTGCGTGATGCCGCCGGCCTCCGTGGCGACCAGCTGGCTCTTCCTCAGGCTGTCCAGCAGCGTCGTCTTCCCGTGATCCACATGGCCCATGATGGTGACCACCGGGGGGCGACTCGCCAGCAGCGTGGGGTCAGCAGGGGGCCTGGGGTCACAGAGGGGTCACAGACAGGTCAGTTGGATGATGGTCGGGTCCGGTCCGGTCGGGTCCAATCCGGTACCTCCTCTGGGCGTCTCTGTTGGGCCGCTCCCGGCTCTCGCCCAGCTTGGCCCATCTGAACTTCATCCCGGACCGGATCACCGCCTCCTTGATCCAGCTGTCCTCCAGAACCGAGTTGGGCTGGAGCGAGTCCAGGTCCGCTGGCGTGTTGAGCAGCGCCTCCACAACGTGGTCTGTAGCAGAACCGGGTCAGTAGAATCTGCAGGAGGATCGGGTCATCGGCGTTGGCTCACGCTGCTCACCAAAGTCTCTGTTCATGGCCGCCGCCAGCGCCGCCGCCGTCATGCCCTGTCTGATCTCCACTTCCTGTTTGTCCACTTTGGGCTTCAGGTTGGGCTTCTTCTGCTCCTTCCTCTGACCTTTGACCTGCACCAGGTGAATCATCAGCCTTAGACCAGGACACCAGCTAAGCTAAGCTAACATCCACAGCCTTACCTGCTTGGAGGCCAGTCGTCTGCTCTGAGGCCAGGTGAGCAGGGGGGCGGAGCTCCGCAGCAGCACCGCAGCCCGCATCATCGATGACATCACACTCATAGCTACAGACAGGTGGAGGAGGACAGGCAGCAGCACAGAGCCGCAGTTAGAGTCAACATAACTGGGCCAGAACACACACAACTACACACACACACACACAACTACACACACACACACACACCCAACTACACACACACACACCCAACTACACACACACACACACCCAACTACACACACACACACACAACTACACACACACACCCAACTACACACACACCCAACTACACACACACCCAACTACACACACACACCCAACTACACACACACCCAACTACACACACACACACCCAACTACACACACACACACACAACTACACACACACACACACACACACACACACACACACCCACACACACACACACACACACACACACACCAACTACACACACACACAACTACACACACACCCAACTACACACACACACACAACTACACACACACCCAACTACACACACACACCCAACTACACACACACCCACAACTACACACACACACCCAACTACACACACACACACAACTAAATACCCAGGCCCCCCCATCAGGGCCTGGGTATTTACCCCCCCCCCATATATATATATATATATATGTGTGTGTGTGTGTGTAGTTGTGTGTGTGTGTGTGTCTGTGTGTGTGTGTAGTTGGGTGTGTGTGTGTGTGTGTAGTTGGGTGTGTGTGTAGTTGGGTGTGTGTGTGTGTGTAGTTTGTGTGTGTGTAGTTGTGTGTGTGTGTGTGTAGTTGTGTGTGTGTGTAGTTGTGTGTGTGTGTGTGTGTAGTTGTGTGTGTGTGTGTAGTTGTGTGTGTAGTTGTGTGTGTGTGTGTAGTTGTGTGTGTGTGTCTGTGTGTGTGTGTGTGTAGTTGTGTGTGTGTGTGTGTGTGTGTGTGTCTGTGTGTGTGTGTGTGTAGTTGGGTGTGTGTGTGTGTGTGTGTGTAGTTGTGTGTGTATATATGTATACAGACATGAGATGTACGGCGATAAAAACAGATCAAAAAGTAAAATAAAGGAGTGAAGAACTAAATGTGTGTAAATCTGACCCTCAACCCACAAACACAAGAAAACAATAAATAAATAAATTGAAAATAATACATTTGGTGCCAGGAGATACTTCTGTCAATACATCAGTACAGCTAAAAGAGATGATAATAAACACCAGCATCACCTCATCAGTCTGGAATATTAGGGAAATTAATCTACGGCTCCACAAACGTCTCAGAAGAGCCTCTAAACCAGGTTTTCTCCAGTTTAATGAAATGCAGCATATCTTCCATTTCACTCTGTGCCAAAAGCCCAGGAGGATTCCTGACCGGAGGACCAACAGTGCAGCTCCAAACAGCAGTCAGGGGTCCAGATCCAGGTTCTTGTCAAAAATGTCTGGCAGAATAGCAAAACCTTTGGAGCAATAATTAAAAACCAGACAGTGGGTCAGATTAGCTGGAGTATAAAACCTGCTTTAGTGCATTAGATCATTCTGGTACGACTAGAGGACGAATGTCCAAAGGTCCTCTGACCTGTCCCAGGTTTTCCTACCAAAGGTCTAAAGGAATTCCAGGTTAGTGGCGTAGAAATGTGATTTGATGGTAAATAAAAGATAAAGCCCCTTTCAGTCTGACGGGAGGTTTTAGAAAAGGCAAATCTGAATAGGAAGAAAAGACGAAGCTGTGCAAGTATCTAAAAAATTGATATGAAACTTCAGAGATTTGTTGGAACGAGGCAAAAGTATCAATATACATGTCATGAAAAGGTGAAATTCCTATTTTCCGCCACGACAGGAAGACGGTGGAGAGGCGTGATCTGAAGCTATGGGAGCACAGACAGAAGGAGACTGCAGGCCAAAACGCCGTCTAAACGCATCGACGGTTCAGTTGGAGCCAGTAGTGGTGAATGCAGTCAGGCTGCCAACCACACAGGTTTTGCAGAGTTGGCCTCCATAACAAGCCAAGCTGGAGAAGAAGGGCCATCAGCATCGAGCCAATATCTAAAAAGTCTGATATCTGAGGCCCAATAATAATATCTAACATTTGGAAAGGCCAAGGCCTGGGCATTTACCCCCCCCCCCCCCCCCATCAGGGACTGGGCATTTACCCCCCCCCACCCCCCATCAGGGCCTGGGTATTTACCCCCACCCCCCATCAGGGCCTGGGCATTTACCCCCCCCCCCCATCAGGGCCTGGGCATTTACCCCACCCCCCATCAGGGACTGGGTATTTACCCGTCAGGACCTGGGCATTTACCCCCCCCCCCCATCCCCCCCATCAGGGACTGGGCATTTACCCCCACCCCCCATCAGGGCCTGGGTATTTACCCCCACCCCCCCCCCCCATCAGGACCTGGGCATTTACCCCACCCCCCCCCCCCCATCAGGACCTGGGCATTTACCCCCCCCCATCAGGGCCTGGGTATTTACCCCAACCCCCATCAGGGGACTGGGCATTTACCCCAACCCCCATCAGGGACTGGGCATTTAACCCCCCCCCCCCCCCCCATCAGGGACTGGGTATTTACCCCCCCCCCACCCCCCATCAGGGACTGGGCATTTACCCCCCCCCCCCCCCGCAGAGCCTTAACTGCCTCGCTGAGTTCAGAGATGACGATAGGTCACCTATTTAGGAGATGATTTCCCCTCTGATGGAGCTTCAAGTGTCTCCCAGAGTAGTGAGGCCGACGCCTCAGGGCCTCGATTATCTGCTAGACGATGAGCTGTTTGTCCTGCCACAAAGACATTTTTCATTTGATAGCAGCAGACGGGTGGGGTGAGTCATATTGGCACCCAGTCACAGAGGACAGCAATCTATTATCAATCAATGAAAATCAATACGTGTGAAGCTGTGGTGGACTGGGGGGAAACCAGTAAACCTTCTGGGAGGGTGAAGAAAGCGCCAGGCATCATGAACATCGGACATAAAGGAGTTAATCATTTTGGATGAGCGTAAAGGTTTTGTTTGTTGACCAGGCTGAGGGTCAGGCAGTGGTAGTGGGCAGATTGGGAAAACATTTTATTTTATTTTACTTTTATTGTGAAAAGTGGAGATGATGACGATGTATTTCACATGAAATAAAGAAATTTAAGGACAACTCTTTATGAAACGGTGTCAGTCAGAGGCGTCTTCCAGTTCAATGTAAGACAGACTGCTACAGCAGATCATCTACAATAACTGAAAAATGTTGAGTTACAACATTTTATTTTCCTTTAGGATCAATAAAGTATTTCTTAATTAACTTTGAAATGACAGAAACACGAAGGCTCCCCTCAGCTGATCTGAGAAATGCAAGAGAATCTTTCAAAATAAAAGTACTTGGAGATGAAACCGAAGCCGAATGAAAGAAAACAGCTGAACTAAATCAGCAGATTAGAAAATAATAATATTCAGACTGATGAACATCACCGTGACCAAACTGCGTAAACTTGAACAGAATATCTCTTAAGTTCGTGCAGGACAGTAAAAGCAGTTCCTCACATACCAAACTGATCAGCCGGAAGGATTACCGAGGAGCTGCTGTCTAATCAAAGCCCACACGTGAGTTTATCTCAGGTCGGTTCACCTGCCGAACAGACATTTTCACTTCTTCAGACTGAAGTCTGGTTCTGTTTTTCTGCTGCTGCTGCTAGAAAGGCGGACAGGAAGTTCTCAGCTACCAAGAGTCCCGCCAGCTCGCGCTCTGTGTGTCTCACCTGAGGCAGGTAAGCTCTTCACCTCATCCTGCGTCACCGAACCACGAACAACCTCACCGTGAACGACACCTGCAGCTGGGAGCCGCCATGACGGATGGCAAACAGGGGAAACAGGACGGGCACGACGCCGCCGCCTGCCGGTCCGGAGTAGAACTGCTGCTTCTGGAGCTGTTTACAGACTCTGGACCCGAACTGAGTCCAGAACCCGTAGAGACGTCACTTCCCGAGCAGATCTGACTCTCTTTATTTCTAGTATTAACAATTATCCAACGAACCTGAGTGGCGTAATTAATCCCGTAAGAGTCTCCTGATGACGCAGGAAGTCACATGACTAGCTTCAGGGGCGCGGAATAGGGGGGGAAAGGGACGACCATTCTAGGGGCCCTGACCAGCAGGGGGCCCTCCACAATTATTTATTTATTTTTTGTTCATAGAAATAAAATAAAAAAATCGGGTCCCTGTCAATTACACAATTAATCATATTGTATTTTCAAAGATTGTGTTTAGCAGTAAAATGTAATGTTCCCCCTCCCAGATGAGAAACAAACATCCATATCTGCCCTGAACCCCCCTATCTGGGCTAAATGGTTCGTTCCTGCTGGGAGCTTCAGAGTGACGCTGTTAGCAGCAGACAGTAGGAAACACGAACGACTGGCTGTTACTAAGCTGCTAAGAAAAGTTAGAAAATCAGGTTTTCAAAAAGAGGAGAGAGAGAAAAAGACAAGAGTGTTAATTTATAACCCAGTTTTTCTCCAAGAGAGGTGAGTAGACTGAGACTATCAACCATTTAGCATAGTTAGCTTAGCTACAAACTACTGTTTGCCTCCATTTCACTAGCATTTAATGAATTAAGGAAAAAAATGACCAACATATTCACTTAATATGTTGACCACTTAACAAGTCAGTCAGCAGCAGCTCTAACCCACGTCCCTCATGTGTGAAATTAAAGCTGCAGTATTTTATATAAACATTTTTTACACATATTTGTTAAAACTGTCATCATGTTGTGACAGTATGATATGAGAGGTAATCTGTAAAAAATCTATTTCCTCTGCCTTCTCTCAGTGCTAGAAACAACCAATCAGAGGCAGGAGAGTTATAGTGCTGTCAATCACAATCTCATGTGGTGCTGCTCATCCTTCCTCCCCCTTGATTTGTGCTGTTCTGCAGCTAGCATAGCACAGAGCTGTGCTGCAGCTAGCATAGCACAGAGCTGTGCTGCAGCTAGCTTAGCAGCTAGCATAGCACAGAGCTGTGCTGCAGCTAGCATAGCACGGAGCTGTGCTGCAGCTAGCATAGCACGGAGCTGTGCTGCAGCTAGCATAGCACAGAGCTGTGCTGCAGCTAGCATAGCACAGAGCTGTGCTGCAGTTAGCATAGCACAGAGCTGTGCAGATTCAAACTGAATGCTAAGTTTAGTTAGCATAGCTACCAATGACGGCAGATAAACGGTTTCCTGTAATGCTAAGTTGTTTCTCCACCATTAGCACATTTAGCAGTGAGTGAATGAGGATGATTGACAGCACTAAGACCCTCCTCCTGGTTCTGATTGGTTGTTTTGGTCAGAACGGTGCATCACTTTAACCAGTAATTCAGGAAGCAGATGGAGGAGATTGATTGTTTTCAGATTATCTGCCTCATAACAAACTGCTACATGGTGACAGCTGTAACAAATATGGAGAAACATATTTTATTAAACTGCAGCCTGAATAAAATGCAGCTACTAGCATGTTTAGAAGTCTGGATTGCTTCATGTGTGTTTTGCTCGTTGCTATAGACTGTTGCCATGGAGACGTTTCAGTATCTAAACTAATGGAAAACATTAACAACCTACCAGCATCCTGGATGTGGACTGTTGGATGTTAAACTCATGAGCAGTAAATATTGAGCTAATTATCAGTATTGGACCAAACAAAGCAAAGCAGATGCAGCCTTTAAAACTGTGACGCTTTTTATGGGTCAATTAGACTCAAAACGTTGGAACAGCAGCTGCACAGGGGGCCAAACTGGTCTTTAGTCAGGGGCCCAGGATTCCTGGCGGCGCCCCTGCCTAGCTTGAAGGAGTTTGCTCTGATCTGACTCCTCCCACCACAACAAGACGTTCCTAAACTGGCTGGGATCCTGGAGTCCATGTCCCACCTGCTCCTGTTTTCCCCAGGCTTTAAAAACAGACGTTATCAAACCACTGATGAAAACAATCTGGGCTAACGCTGCAGGCCAAATTCAGAGTTTCATCATCCTGGATGCCTGGACCAGTCCAAACAACACGGTTACCATGGTGATTCCCGTCTGGACTTGTTTTA
The DNA here is from genome assembly GCF_904066995.2 of Poecilia reticulata. NCBI lineage: Eukaryota > Metazoa > Chordata > Actinopteri > Cyprinodontiformes > Poeciliidae > Poecilia > Poecilia reticulata. The sequence continues at coordinate 34,361,684 of NC_088830.1, read as the reverse complement.
CTGAACTGGGAGGAACTGGTTCTGAAAATGGACCCAAACATGGCCACAATCAAATCATTCAATAAAACAACAGAAACGCTCAATTTGTGCTCTCATGTGACTGTTTTATTTATTTTTGATTAAAGGTTCTGTCCCGGTTCAGACCCGGTTCAGATTCGGTTCTTCTGAATCGGGAAGCGATCACTCAGGAGCCACAAAGGTCCAGATGGTTCTTCAGCTCGGGTTGAACCACAGAGACTCTTCCAGGTTGAAATCGGAACCGGATTTGACCCGATCGGAGCTGGACTTCAGCAGCGCTACGTGAGGCCGTGTTGGATCAGAACTTTGGTTCTTCATATTTTCAGACAGAACTTCTTCTGTCCACAGCAACATGAGGAGTTTATTTAGGCAGCATTTAGACCAGAGGGAGGAAACAGCACCACCGTGTGGCTCAAAGCGTCACCTACATCTGTTCGCTACTCCGCAGTTTTCAGAGGTAGAAATCTTTACTAGTTTCTACAGATGATCTCAGGTTTTAACGGCTGGGATCAAACACCGATCCATCTTCTTCATTTTTACTGATCATCATCATCATCACATGACACAAACACAACAGCATCCACATGTAAAAGCCCTAAAAGATTATAGCACCACCAGTAAAATAAATCTGTATCAAACGTTTGGTCAGAGATTTTAAAAAAGGCACAAACTGACACCAAAACACGTCACATGACAGCTACAGGTGGAGATCAGACGTTTCTCCACGGATCTACAGAGAACAGAAAACCTGAAACACACACAGGGTTTCAGCCAATCACAGGCCTGGAGGCTCGGGGCCTTCATCAGAGGAAGAGGAGGACTCAGTGGCACCGCCACACCAACAGGCTGAGGAGAAGAAGAGCAGAGATCCAGATGTCGCCATGGTTACCAGCCTCAATATTCACTTTTAGTAATGAACATTTAATACATTTTTCCATCGTTATAATAAAATAAAATGATAAAAAATCATTTTTCACTATCAAACATAAAATGATCCTATTGCGTTACACTCGGATCACGGCATGTTTCTGAAAGCTGCTCCGTGTTTATAATCAATTATTATTATCAATGTACTATTATTAACCCCTTAACCTGCACCAGAACGCCGGGATGGGCTGAGATTTACGGGTTCGGACCGCCGGGCCCGTTATGATGCTGCTATTGGGTCCGGCTAGATCGACGTTCTGGCTATAAACCCAACTGCTCAAACTCTAAACCCGAGAAAATCAAAGGCAGAATGGAGCAGCGGAGCTGCTGGTTCTGGTTCTGGTTCTGGTTCTGGCCTCTTTTTTTACAGTAATATGTACAAGTTACATAAACAGTAACTAAAAGAACGACGAGGCTTCAGGAAGGTTGGATGATTACAGGAGAAACTCTACAAACTGAATTCATCTTTATTGAAACATGAAGAGACGAGAACAAAAAGTTCAATTTGGGTTGAAAGTTGTGGATATTAAAATTAATGTTAAGTTTATAACAAAGACTATTTTTGGAGTGTTTAAACAGAAAATGTAGTTTTAAAGTTAAACGTTTCCAATGTTGTAAAGTTATCTTTGTGAGACCAAATGACCATTAGGTGATATTTACAGGGTAACTAACAGGACCCGGTCAGCTACGACCCGGTTCTGACCTGCAGTCGCTGCCTCCGGCGCTGATGACGTATTTGTCGTCGCAGGAGAAGCGAACGTTGGTGACGTGAGCCGAGTGGCCGAAGTAGCGCTTGTGCTTCGCCTGCAGGGACAGAGAGAGGACGGGGTGACGGGTCGGCCTGGTTCTGCCGGGTCCGGTTCCGGTCAGACTCCGTCTCTTACAAATTTCTCCGGGCAGGGAAAGTCGAAGAGCTTGACGAGGCCGAAGTCGTCTCCGGTCACCAGGTTGAGGCCGGCGTGGGAAACGCAGGCGCAGGTGACGTCTGCCTTCTCGGCGTTTCGCGGCCAGACGCCCAGAACCTCATCACCGAACATGCTGCAGAACCAAGACAAACCAGAACCGGTCAGAACTGGACAGAACCAGTCAGAACCGGTCAGAATCAGTCAGAACCGGTCAGAACTGGTCAGAACCGGTCAGGACCAGTCAGAACTGGTCAGAACTGGTCAGAACCGGTCAAAACCGGTCAGAACTGGAGGACTGCAGCTAACATTTGTCCCCCTTCTGTCCAGACATGTCCAATAGGGAAGCTGAAGAGGACTGGGGTTTGTAGATTGTGTTTCTGGTGGAATCTCAGGGCGCCATCTCCGTCAGGGGGAGGAGCTGCTCATGTTTCACAGGATGATGAATGTTATGTTTCTGTTGAGAACTTTGTTTTCCTGCTGCCTTCAAAGCAACATGAAGCCTGTCTTCTCATTGGCTCCTCAGCAAGCCTATCAGAGTCATGGGGAACCTTCAGGTTTGTCCAGAACCAAGTCAGACATCAAGCTTTCCAACTACACGCACCAGATGGATAGAACTGTTACTAACCCACCAAACGCTGCATTTCCCAACCTCAGCGTCAGTCTTACCTGGTCCAGGTCGCCCAGGTGATGCGTTCAATGACGTGCAGCTCTGTGACGATCTTTCCTGAGGGGACCTCATGGACCTGACGAGTGTAGGTGCTGGTGGACACCTGACAACCAGGTGAACATGTGAACTATTAGAGGCTGCAGAGATCAAACACCCAAACCTGGAACCCAGATCACCTGGATGTGTTTGCTGTCAGCAGAGAAGTCGATGTGGATAACGAAGCCGGGGATGTCCTTACAGTAACCGATTCGGTTGAGTGACGGGCCGAGAGTCAGATCGTAGAAATCTACAGCACTTTCTACTGAACCCACTGCCAGGAACCGGTTATCTGGACTGAACCTGGACCACAACAAGCCTCAGAGTTTCAGACACCACACAGAGGAGTTCAGCTCTAATGCACTGCCTTACTTACCGGATGTCCTGGATGGAGACACTGCGGTCTCTCTTTTTGCCCCAGACAGTGAGGGAGTTGACCAGCAGCACGATGAACTCGCCATTCTCCATGCCGATGGAAACCATCTCCCCATTGGGGCTGTAGCATGTGCACTTGGCAGGGTGACCCAAACTCACCTTGTTCAGGAGTTTCTAAAGCAGAAGAACAAATTAGTTTGCGCTGCAGGAAATCTGACGGCTAGACTGGACCCTGGAGGTCAGTACCTTGTCAGCCAGATCCCAGATGCGTATGGTCCCATCATCACTAGCAGAGATGAAGACGTCTTTGAAAGGATGCGATGCTAAACCCCAGATTCCCCCCTTAGTGTGACCGTTGATCATGGTGTTGGAGGCAGCATTCTTCTCTCCAACCTCGATGATCTCCCCGTCTTTGGTTCCCACCAGAATCTTACCCTGCAGCAACCAGAGGCAGAAAAGATTAGAGGTTACAGAAGATTAGGACCTTTGCTTGAGCATGGCAAGATAAGGTCAGGTAATTATATAGCAGATTTTCAGCAACAAGGCAGTTCAAAGTGCTTTATATGAACTACAAACAAAATAACAAACCAAAAGGTAAAAGCTATATATTGGTTCCCCATGTTTAATAAGAAGAAGTTGTCTAATTTATAAACTAATAGAAATTTTCCTGGATCTTAAATTTGTTCTAACTAATAATAATTAGTAGAATGAAATGACAACATTGGGAAGGATATGTCACACATAGCAAGATACGGCTCAGACATGAAGCCAGCAAAAGGCGGTGACATCACAGAGTGAATCTGTTTGCTGTGTCTGTGTTGCATGTGTATGACCAGGAAACCATGCAGCTCGGTCTCCCAGGCAACAGTCTGATATGATGGCGTTATCTAGAGCCAGTCCTTGGGAGCGCTCTGCTCCAGCCACACGGAGGATTTCAGAAGGAAGTGAGGAGAGAAGGAGCGTTACGCTCACTAATCTTCCAGGAGATGTGAGATCGCCAGCCAGTCCAGACACAGAAAGCTTTAAATGTTAACCTGCCCTAAAGTCTCACCGATACATCTCTGTTCATCCCAGTCATCCAAATTAGTGTGGCCGTTCCACTGAACCGGAATCAGCAACTTCTCCAGGATCGATTCCTTCCTGCTAGAGTTTCAGAGTCTGCAGCTGAGCTGCGAGTCTCAGCAAGAATCACATCCAACCTGCATGTCAGTCTGAGTGTCGCTAGTCGGCCCAATCCGTCACCAATTTGTGGACATGCCAGGTATCTGCCAACTCCAAACAGGAATCCTGTTATCAGGAATCCAAATAAATCCAGGATATCTCCCTCTGGGTGTGTCCCCGTAGGACAGGAGGGCTCTCCTCTGTCCAGTCTTTGCCTCGAGAAAATTTGATCAACTGCACTGAGAGCAGCTGACCAGATCTATAATTTGTAGATTTGGAGGATGTGCAAAGAAAGGCTTCAACAAAGCAACACAAAAACAAAGCAAGCAGGGAGAAGATGGGAGCAGAGTGAAAAAGAGTCCGCCTTCACTGAGAGCAAGAGAGAAAGGCCTCTCTTGTCTAAAGTCATGGGCACGATGAAGCGACTGTCCTTACATTCTTAGCATTGCCTGCCGGTCAGAAGCAGACTGTGGGCCTTACCTTCCCTCTGCAGACGGATCGAACGTTCTCGACTGGCTGACCGGTCTCCAGCTGAAAGGCTCTGCAGCGCTTCATCTCCTGGTCCCAAAGCTTCACAGCTCCCCCCTCTTTGGTCCTGTGAAACAAACACCCTAATGGAGTACACAACCTGCTGCTCTGCAGGCAGAGTTAGTCTTTCTGAATAAAGGATCTGGCCTTCATATCCTACACTGACAAACACAGAGCCAATGGGACTAACGGCTGGATCCCAGAACAATGAGGATGCAGAGGAACTGGACCAGTTTTAGGTCCTCAGAGGTGTTTCTGTCTTCTAAAGTATCTGCAGAACATTGATGATAGCCAGGGGTCTTGTTAATAGACCAGATTTAATGAAATAAGAAAATCTCCACAACTCATAGAGCCATGTGTAAAACAACATTATGATAACCTCCTGACTGGGAAAGTCTCAGTACCCTGACTACAGCTCTAAAGCTCAGTTCCTTACGGCCTTTCCTTCCCTCCAGTGACGATGAGTCCGTCCCTCAGCGTGGTGTACATGGTGAAGACGGGACCGCTGTGCGCCTTCGCCACCACTCGGACCAGGAAGTGCTCCCTCCAGACGTACACGTCTCCGTTTATTGCACCAGTGAATGTCAGATTATTCTGGGAAGAAAACATTGATTTACAATAAAACTAAAACTTGGTAGACATAAATGGACTACATGTAAGTAGGACTTACAGCACCAAAGGCGACAGACAGCATGGTCTGCATGCGGCCGTCCTCCACCGAGCCAATCACACCTTTCTTATACATGAGGGAACCACCAACCAGTGTCCAGAACTTGATGTGTTTGATTCCCACCGACACAAACTGAGTGTCTGAGTCGGGTCTGAACTCGACCACAAAGATCCGCTCAGAGTGACCGCCTTTACTGGTCACCTTGCTGCCTGCCATGGAGGTAAAGGGTCAGGTTGTCCGCGCTTCAGACGCAGCAAAAGCAAAACAGGTAGCGTTTCTGCTCTACTTCAACAGATGCTTTTTTTCTAACTGCAGTTGAGTTTTCAGATGTTTAAATGTGAAATCAGGCAGCAGAGAGATGCGTCCATGTTTCCACCTCCATAACTTACCTTCCTGCCATCTCCACACCGTGATGGTGTGTTCAGGCTCCACCCCCACCGACAGCAGTAACTTCCCTGTTGCACTAAAGTTGACATAACCTACGCCTTTAGCATGGGAACAGCGCAGGATGGACAGAGTCTGCTTGGTCATTGCATCCCACACATGGATGGATGGAGCAAGACCTGTGAGAAGACAGAGAACCAAAGTCAGAGCCTGTAAAATCTGGATCTAGAGTCACAGAACTTGTGCTGGAGTCAAGGAACCACCCGATCTAGGAATCCCAGCAAGGCCTTAACTTCCTTGTAGCGCTAAAAATGATCTGTTAGTTAAAGAACAGATCCTTCTGTACTGGACCTTCTGATTATCTTCTAATTGTGGAACATTAACAATCAAAGTTTACAGGATATTGAAACCAGCAAATGATGACCCAACCACTAGGAGGTTGAGGGGATCCAGGTTTGTTCTGTCACTTCCTGTGACCTCGTGGTACGTAGCAGATTGCTCTCGATCTTGATTCTCTCAACCTGACCTTATTTCTTAATACTGTGCCACCTTTTTATTTTCAATCACTTTTAGTCTGTAGTGGTTTTATTGACCAGTAAGTGGACATAGGGAGGAGAGAGAAGGGGAAGATATGCAGCAACTGGCCTGGGACCAGGACTCTAACTGAGGGCTGTGGCCTCTGACCTCTGACCCGAGCCGCCCGGTGCTACTGGGACGCTTCACAGTTAAACAGTAACTTCTGACAGGAGACAGGAGTTTGTCCTGTAACCCGTAGGTTGCTGGTTCAAACCCCGCCCCACCAGCAGGTGGTGTCAATGCCTTGCCTCTGTCAGAGGCCCCAAGGCGGCAGTAGCTAACCACCATTAGCATGTGAATGTAGAAGCTGGTTCTGCCCCAGAAGAGGGCAGGAATGCTGACTCAGCACCGTAGCCAGAAAGCAAGGCAGGATCCAGATCTCACCGACAGAGTGGGGACAGTGAGAGGACAGAGTGGGGACAGTGAGAGGACAGTGGGAGGGACAGAGTGGGGACAGAGGGAGGACAGTGGGGACAGTGAGAGGACAGTGGGAGGGACAGAGTGGGGACAGAGGGAGGACAGTGGGAGGACAGAGTGGAGACAGTGGGAGGACAGAGTGGGGACAGTGGGAGGACAGAGTGGGGACAGTGAGAGGACAGTGGGAGGGACAGAGTGGGGACAGAGGGAGGACAGTGGGGACAGTGGGAGGACAGTGGGGACAGTGGGAGGACAGTGGGAAGGACAGAGTGGGGACAGTGAGAGGACAGAGTGGGAGGACAGAATGGGGACAGTGGGAGGGACAGAGTGGGGACAGTGAGAGGACAGTGGGAGGGACAGAGTGGGGACAGTGGGAGGACGGAGTGGGGACAGTGGGAGGACAGTGGGAGGACAGAGTGGGGACAGTGGGAGGACGGAGTGGGGACAGTGGGAGGACGGAGTGGGGACAGTGGGAGGACGGAGTGGGGACAGTGGGAGGGACAGAGTGGGGACAGTGGGAGGACGGAGTGGGGACAGTGGGAGGACGGAGTGGGGACAGTGGGAGGGACAGAGTGGGGACAGTGGGAGGACGGAGTGGGGACAGTGGGAGGACGGAGTGGGGACAGTGGGAGGGACAGAGTGGGGACAGTGGGAGGACGGAGTGGGGACAGTGGGAGGGACAGAGTGGGGACAGTGAGAGGACGGAGTGGGGACAGTGGGAGGACGGAGTGGGGACAGTGGGAGGGACAGAGTGGGGACAGAGGGAGGACAGTGGGGACAGTGGGAGGACAGTGGGGACAGTGGGAGGACAGTGGGAAGGACAGAGTGGGGACAGTGAGAGGACAGAGTGGGAGGACAGAATGGGGACAGTGGGAGGGACAGAGTGGGGACAGTGAGAGGACAGTGGGAGGGACAGAGTGGGGACAGTGAGAGGACAGTGGGAGGACAGAGTGGGGACAGTGGGAGGACGGAGTGGGGACAGTGGGAGGACAGTGGGAGGACAGAGTGGGGACAGTGGGAGGACGGAGTGGGGACAGTGGGAGGACAGTGGGAGGACAGAGTGGGGACAGTGGGAGGACGGAGTGGGGACAGTGGGAGGACGGAGTGGGGACAGTGGGAGGACGGAGTGGGGACAGTGGGAGGGACAGAGTGGGGACAGTGGGAGGACGGAGTGGGGACAGTGGGAGGACGGAGTGGGGACAGTGGGAGGGACAGAGTGGGGACAGTGGGAGGACGGAGTGGGGACAGTGGGAGGACGGAGTGGGGACAGTGGGAGGGACAGAGTGGGGACAGTGGGAGGACGGAGTGGGGACAGTGGGAGGACGGAGTGGGGACAGTGGGAGGGACAGAGTGGGGACAGTGGGAGGACAGTGGGAGGGACAGAGTGGGGACAGTGAGAGGACAGTGGGAGGGACAGAGTGGGGACAGTGAGAGGACAGTGGGAGGACAGAGTGGGGACAGTGGGAGGACGGAGTGGGGACAGTGGGAGGACGGAGTGGGGACAGTGGGAGGGACAGAGTGGGGACAGTGGGAGGACGGAGTGGGGACAGTGGGAGGACGGAGTGGGGACAGTGGGAGGGACAGAGTGGGGACAGTGGGAGGGACAGAGTGGGGACAGTGGGAGGACGGAGTGGGGACAGTGGGAGGACGGAGTGGGGACAGTGGGAGGGACAGAGTGGGGACAGTGGGAGGGACAGAGTGGGGACAGTGAGAGGACGGAGTGGGGACAGTGGGAGGACGGAGTGGGGACAGTGGGAGGGACAGAGTGGGGACAGAGGGAGGACAGTGGGGACAGTGGGAGGACAGTGGGGACAGTGGGAGGACAGTGGGAAGGACAGAGTGGGGACAGTGAGAGGACAGAGTGGGAGGACAGAATGGGGACAGTGGGAGGGACAGAGTGGGGACAGTGAGAGGACAGTGGGAGGGACAGAGTGGGGACAGTGAGAGGACAGTGGGAGGACAGAGTGGGGACAGTGGGAGGACGGAGTGGGGACAGTGGGAGGACGGAGTGGGGACAGTGGGAGGGACAGAGTGGGGACAGTGGGAGGACGGAGTGGGGACAGTGGGAGGACGGAGTGGGGACAGTGGGAGGACAGAGTGGGGACAGTGGGAGGGACCCAGCAGGTCAGGTGGAGAGAACACCAGATCCAAGGTGAGGGTTAACAGGAAGGCCAGAAACAATAAAATCGTCACTAACAGTTAAACTGCAAACAGGAAGAGGAAATGTTCATTCAGATCAGAACCATCAACAGATAAATCATTCAGTTCACCTGACAGAACCCGGTCCAAACGGGGCAGAAACAGAACCAATCCAACCATCAGTCAGTTCTACATGGGGAACTATCGGCCCAGGTGTGCTACTGCCACAAGCTGGCAGGGGGCGCTACGCAGGAATGCTGCTACTTCCTGTCTGCCACCATCATCCTGATGAAAACACTCAATACAGAACCTGGTTCTGGTCGGGTTCTGTCACTTATTGGGTCAGAACAGGAAACTACAGGCTCAGACTGATGGTGAAACCAGAATCCTTTGGAAAAATCTTAATCGTTACCAGAACCAGGATCAGAACCAGCAGAACTCGGTTCTGATCCTGCAGCTGAGAGTCCGGTAAACTTTAACATTCGGAACCGTGACCCATCTGAATCTAATCGGATCAGAATAACTCTGAAATAATAAATATTTTATTACTGCAGGTTCTGCAGCGAGTGTTTTCTGAGCCCATGAGAGCAGATCTAGTCAGAACAGACTCGGGTCGGACTCGACCCGGACCCTGACCACTGGTACTCACCGGACACCTCAGTCTCTACGCACCGACAGCAGAGCAAACAGAATCATGTGTGTGAGTGATGATGAGCACGGTGAGGAAGGTAGAGGCAGCCTTACCTGGCAGGTCAGAGACGTCACCTGGTGGCGAAGAGAGGCGGTGACAATGAGGAAGCAGTGGAAAAGAAGGAAAGGTGTGATGGACCAAAAGCAGCCAGTCATGCATGAAAGCAATGTGCAGAGGAGCTAACAGTCTGACTACACCCTCTGACAGGAGGAAACAACTACCACACACCTGGCTCCCTCTGGTGGCCTTACACTGCTCTGCAGCCGGACTGGAGGAAAGCCGGGTCGTAGCAGAAACTGGGCGCTTGTCCAAGACAGAATCCCGGACAAGCCCCCAGTTTATGTTCTGTTGGTTCTCCATTCCTGCAGCTTCAAATGAAGACTGAACTCTTCGATAGATTGCAGGTCCTACACCTTTACAGCTGAGCTTGGTTCACCTGGGAACCTTCAATGGATGGTCCTGTGAGCTTCCACCAGAACAGACCAGAACGGACCCAACCTGCAAGAACTTCTAGAACTCAACCAATAAGAACCTGACCTGTAAGAATCTGAGCTGAAAGCATCTGACCTAAATGAACTGGATCTCAGAGAACCTGATAGGATCTGAAACAACTTTATAATGAGCTGCTTCAGAACCAAATGAAATGAGCTGAGATGTTTTCCAGATTGTGACATAAAACCAAACATCTCTGCCTGTTATTAACGTCCCAAACAAGTTCATTCATACTTTTATTCAGGTGTTCGTGGGGTTTCCTGAAAAGGTTCTCCCACTGTGTGATGGAACCAGCCAGTGATCTTATCATGATCATGAACCAGAACCTTCTCTGCTACGCTACTCCTACCCGAGTCACAGGTACGACCACCTGAAGGTGAAGGTTTCTCACACTAACCGATCTGTCCAGTGGCGATGATGTTCTGGTACTTTGGGTGCTGGTTGACCGTCAGACAGAGAATGTCATCTGTGTGTTCCAGGTAGAAACTCTGAGTTCCTGTCAGGACAGGAAGCAGGAAAAATGACCTCATGAGCAACATTGGCAGTGACTGACGGTAACTGACTGTTCTAATCACCGGCAGACAGATTCTGGATGACGACAGCAGCGGCGGTGTGGAAGACGATGTCGGCGCCGTCGTTGAGGTAGTGCAGGTTGTTGCGGCAGTCGAAGCCTCGGTAGCCGAAGACGTGTTCCAGCAGCAGCTCCTAACAGACGCAGACAGCAGTTAGAGCCGATGTCAGGACGTGTTGGACGTTTGCAAGCAGAGGCCCTGTGCCGACCTCCACCGCTTTCCTCTTCTTAGTCACATTGTCCTTCAGCAGTTTGTCGGGCAGCGGGACGGCCCGGCTCACAGGAGGCCTGAGCAGGAAGAGCAGCGTTAACAACCAACTGCACCTGAACTCATCAGGAGGCCTTCAGGTTACCTGTCCTCCAGAGGAAGCTCTCTGTGCTGCAGGTGGGGCTTGGTTCCTGTCATGCTCCTGATGCTTGCTGAGTAGATCTTAGTGATATAGTCCACCACCTTCTCCCTAGCCACATCACTGTCGTACCCTAAAAAACAGAAATTCACCAATTACTGTTTCTCAGACAATCCTACTCACTCTGGATGGCGGTCCTTGGCCCTGGCTGCTGAAGGTCGCTGTTGTCCTTGACCAGAACGTTACCATTCTCAGAAACATCTTTGCAGTGGTGGACACGAGTCCACAAATCTGCCAATGAGCCAATAGCCTCCTGACTAGCATAGTTCCTTTTTGTCCTCTGTGGAGGACATTTCTAAACCCCCCCCCTGCATTCTCCTGAATTCATTCCTTTTGGTATCTGGAGACATTTAGGGCTTTTCAATGATGCCACATGTGAAGGGGCCATAAAAATGGCATTCATCAGTAGTAACACATTTTATGGGAAGAGACAAAGTAAGAGCATAAAACCTTTTATTACCTTACAAAGACTTAAACAAACCATTTAAACCATTTAAACAAAATGGTGATTGGACAGTAATTTTTTCCTGGTAGTCAGGAGGATAGAAGAGCTACTTTTTCATTTGCACTTGGGCTAATTTTGAAAATGTGAGATAACAAAATTCAACTATAAAACTGAAATGATGAGTGAAAGGCCCGTTCCAAAGAATCACTTCCTGAAGTGTAAATTGTACAGGTAGGTGTGTAATGACAGATATGACCCTGCTGAGGGCGCTATGCTATGATGTAGCACATGTGTTACTGATACATGGTGGGTAAAATATGCTTGAAGTTGGAATCAGCTAAATACCATGTTGCTGTAGCGCTTAGCATTAGTGCAGCTAATGTTTGTGATTAGGTCTTTAGGGTTAGCACAACTAGCTTTTTAGCTAGTGGTGGCTACAACGGCATCTCTAAAACTCAAATCAACCTGAGAGCCTCCAACAATCTGAGTGCAGAACCAGAGAACCAACCAGCCAGACGTTCACTAGATGTTACCTCCGTCCTCCTCAGGGTCATCGTCCGACTCCTCGCTGTCCACAGCTTTGCTCTCCTTGTGGCCCGGCGGCTCTCTGGTCCAGATCATCAGCGCCGTGTCAGCTCCGCCCACAGACAGAAGCACTGCATCATCATTGGACCAGCGCACGTTTGTCACATTGGTGCTGTGACCCACATACTTCTTAAACTTAGCAAACTGACCCTGGGAGAAGAGACTGAGGAGATGAACAGAGATCCTCCAGGAAAACCAACTTTGGACTCTGTCTCTGGACTCACCCGAGACGGGAAGCTGAACAGTTTGACGAAGCCAAAATCATCTCCTGTGGCAAGAAGTTTGTGGTCTCTGGTGAGCGAAGCAGCGTTCACAAAGCTGAATGACGGCCATATTCCTTCACAGGTGGGACCCAGAACGGATGTCCAAGTGGCCCAGTCCATCTTCTCAAACTGGACACAGAAACAGCACTATGACCTCGGGGAACAAACGCCTCTGAGAAAACAGAGACCTGCTTTCTGACCTCCGAGACGCTGATGTTCTGTCTGCGTCCTCGTGGAGCCTCAAAGAAGAGCTGATCTTTAGCTCCGGTATTCACCTGGAGGAGTTTACCTGTAGGGAAAACATTAGAATGAGATGTTAGGTTGGGACCTTGAACAGCAGGTAAAGATGAGGACCAGGGAAACGTCAACATCTGAGGCTAATTAAAGCAGGTGAGTCCACCTCTGGAGTCCCAGTCGATGTGGGTGATGAAGCTTCCAGCTCCTTTACAGATTCCAACCCTCTTACTGGTCAGGATGTTGTAGATGTCCACAAAGGAATCATGGGATGCAACAGCCAAATACTTTCCTGCATCTGTGAAACACCCCTGACACATTAGGACCCAGCTTCAACACCTGTCACACCTGTGTAGTGCGTTCAGGTACCTAAGGAGAAGCGGATATCTGAGATGAGCTCCCTGCGGTGGTGGAAGGTCACCATGTCCTCCAGGGTGTCGGCGTTCACCACCATGAAGCTGCCGTCGTTCAGACCGACTGCCAGAGCTTTACCGTCTGGCGAGAAGGTGCAGCACCGCCCACCTGGCAGGGGACACAGAATACAGGTTAGCCAAGTGAAACTAGCATAAAACCTGCGCTTACCTGAACAGGTGTCACCTTTCTTCAGCTTACGAACAGCAACCATCCTGTGATTGGTCGACAGCTCCCAGATCCTCAGAGTTTTGTCGTCACTGACAGTGGCACAGACAGGAAGTAGAGGATGGGCTGCCAACCCCCACACGTCCCCCTCCATGTGACCCTGAACATAGAGGTACCACAGGTGAGACACACAGGTGAGGTACCTGAGAAGAAGTGGATCAGGGAGGAAGGACTGATGATCATCTGGGTTTTCCAGTGAAGGACAGAAGCAGGAAGGAAGTGTTGAGGTGTCTTCAGGTCTGCTGGACGCCTACAGACCTTCCCAGGAACCTGAGATCTTCAGGCTACGGTGGCTGCTACAGGTCAAACCGTCTCCTTCCAACAGTAGGATCTCACCAGGGATAGTCTCTCTGTCTCACCTGAACCAGCAGCGTCATCGGCCCGCTCTTGTCTATCTCCAGGATTTCCCCGTTCTTGGTCCCGAGCAGGATGTGACCGTGACCCAGAGTGATGGCTCTGATGGACGGGTTGTCCTCCAGCAGCAGACCTGCTCAGAAGGAAGACATCGTCAGTCCAACAGCAGAATCCTCAGGAGGGGAAGCTGTGGACGCCAGAGAGGACACCTTTGGAGGACGGGGACAGAGCTGCCCTTTTGATGGCGTAGGTTTTCAAACATCTCTCAAACATGTCGTCCCACAACTCCACAATGCCGTCCTTTCCTCCGGTCACAAAACCCTGACATGAACGCAACACAAGACGACTTTATTTATTAGGTCCTTTCAAACAGTAAGACAATCCGAGGGTCTCTATGGGACATCAGGCACATTTTTAACAAAAACCTTCATCTATGAAAGGTTTTTGCATCAAACAAGACGATAAAATACAGATATAAACTCCATGAAAGAAACAAACGGTAGTAGCCTTTAGGTTCTGATCATCTCAGGTTTTCATGCAGTTTGTTCCAGATCTGAGGAACAGAGAAGCTCAACGTTTCTCACCAGGTTCTGGTACTGATAACACTGAGGAAATGGGTCGCTGAAGACCTGAGGGGGGAGGGGGGGGTAGGTAGGTAGGTAGGTAGGTAGGTAGGTAGGTAGGTAGGTAGGTAGGTAGGTAGGTAGGGTTGGATGCGTCACCTTGTCCAGGGAGCACATGGCGAACACGGGTCCGTCGTGAGCCTTGATGGTCTTCATCAGTGTCGTGTCCTTCCAGATGTAGACGTCTCCATTGGTGGCTCCAGAGAAGACCATGTCCTCAGACCGGCCGTAACATGCTGACATCATGGTTTCCTGCTTCCCAAGGTTCCCAAAAATTCCCCGTTTAAACGTCAGACCGCCTCCTAGTTGGAGAGAACAGACGGTGGATCCTGGCTCCTTGTGTCAGGTTCTCAGGTCTCCATCTCCTGCAGACAGAACCTTTTCTAAAGCGAAGACAGGAAGCATACCTGAGTGCTGCCAGAACTTGATGTGTTTGATTCCCACAGTAACCAGCTTGTCCATCCTGAAAGGGTTGCTTTTCACCACAAAGATTTTATCTTTGTGGCCCCTGCAGGACACAGGAGGACTTCAGTCAATCAGGCAGAGACATGTCCATCTGCAGAACCCGGCCTGATGCTGGAGCAGATTAGACTATAACCTGAAGCCACCTCTACTCCACCTCTCACTGCTGTGGCTAACAGGTGAAGGTCAGTTAACTGCCCTGGTTTCAGACCCAGTCTGCATCAGACCTGGGTCCAGGTGTGCCTACCTGGCCTTAGCCAGCCTCTCTCCTTTCTTCCAATCCCAGATGACGATGGAGTGGAACTCGTCGATTCCCACCGAGACTAAACTCTTTCCGTCCGCTGGGACAGAGACACAAAAGGACACATTAGGGTTGGATATGGAGCAGCAGGAGGTTTCGGATGTCCCAGCCAGGGTCTCCATGACAACTCCAAGGAACCTACAGACAGCAGGCTGGTACCGCTGGACGATGCTCATCAAAGCAGAGCTGAGCTGTGTTTGGTTCAGGAGCTGGAGGTGAAGTAGCTGAAGCCACCTGCTGGTGAAAGTTTCATGGACAAGGACTGCCACCTGGTGGCGCTGGACTACAGACCGCCCAGGGCCTGGATGATCTGAACTCTGGGAGTTCTAGGGCCGGCTGGTTGGTTCTGTTCGTCACCTTTATGGACAGCATGTGACGGTGGCACCAGGAACCTGACGGTCCCCGGGGCATATGGATTGGTTTAAGATCCAACTAAAGATGTCCTTCAAACACTGAAGGGACATGTCCATGGAGATCTTTTCAGTAAATTCTGGATGAAAGTGTTTTAGCCTTAATGTCCAAATTCAGTCCAAACAAAGTCTGAATTGGTTGTTCTGTTTCATCACATTTCAACACCAGAAGTTTTCATTTACCTTTTCACTAGTTGAGGTGGTCAGGACACGTCCCACTGGATGGAAATGTTCGCTTTACTGGACATTATATGATCTCTACGTTTGATTGGAGGAACTCCAGATGAAGAGTTTGTGGGGAGATTTGACTGACCTGTAAAGTCCAGAGCACAGATTCCTTTGCTGTGGTGACCTTTGACCAGAGACAGGCACTTCAAGGTTTGGATGTCCCAGATGTGGATGGCTGGGTCTCTGCCCACCTAATGACAGAGACGGCCAATTAGAAAGCCTAAAAATGTGTCCCAAAACAAGCTGCTCTATGATTGGCTGGCCGTACCTGAGCGGATGCCGCGTAGTCTTTGAGAGGATGAACGGCGAGGCTGAGGATGTCGTCGTCGTGTCCGAGGTAAAAGCGCTGACTGTGCTGCGCCCGGTGGTAGACGACAGCGACTGCGGCCACATGGAACACCACCTCCCCCGTCTGGGTGTAGAACAGGTTGTTGCGACAGTCAAAGCCACGGTACCTGCAGCCAACAGGAAGTAGGAAGTCACAGGGGCTGTGATGAGCAGCTCATTAAAGCTGCTGGCGTTCTAAAAACTGCTCTTAATGTGGGTCTAAATGTGAGCTAATGACGGAAACTTTGTGGATTATCAGCTCCAGTCAACCTTTTTCTCTCTCTAAGGTGTTCAGGTGAGTGTGGTTTACCTGTAGTCCCTTCATCATAGGGTTTAAATCAGCAAATTAACACAAAGGCACAGAGATTACTTGTTGTATCTGATTTAAACCTCAGGAAGATGAGCGGACATGAACAAACTGTGTCTTCAAAGAGAACGTCTCTGTATTTTTGCCCCACAGGTCTAAATCTGGTTCCAGCTCCAGTCCTTCAGAGCTACCAGCCAACACCGGGTTCCAGGCCTCTGCGGAGCTGCAGGTCAGGTTGCAGGTGAGAACTCAGGTGTGCATCAGAAAGCTGCAGGATCTTAGCTCTCCTTACTGGAGACCTAATCTAAGCTGAGGTAGAGACCGTTGGCTCATGTAGACCCTTTGCAACTACGTCACCTAATCATGTTGCGCCCTTCACTGCCATGTCGTTGGAAGTGAGGAACGGGAATTTGTTTTCCCAAATTGTTTTTGCCAGATTAGCCATGGCTTCTACTGCTTCAAGTTAAGCTAACTTACTTTAGTTACTTACCTTGTAAAAAACAAACATGGGCAACCTGGTGTGTTCACTCATGGCTGCTACCATCGGCATCTTCTTTCCTTGGTTTGCATCCTTATCGGTTTGTGCAGCCAACTGATCAGCACCTTACAGCCATTTCACCAGTGAATCAGCAAAATAAAAATGATATTAGGCGGCCAACTGTATAGTTTGGACAAGCTTTAGAGGAGTTAAAGCATGCCAGATTGTTTTGCTGCCCGTCATGGCTTTCAGGTGCAAAGGGTCAGTAAACCTTGCTCTCCTATGCCAGCAAGGTTTATTAACCTATAACTGACATGTTTGACTGTTTAAACTTTTTTACCCGTGAACGAACTGTAGACGAAGCCCCTCCTCCGGTGCTTTCTGTCTCTTCAAGGATCCAATCAGCTTCTTCTTGAGCTGTGACAGATCCTCCTTGTACACCTGGAGACAGACACTGGTGGGTCAGACACACAGACAAGTCATAGAAAGGTAAACGCCGTTTGTTCCCTTCTCACCTGGCGATCATAGTTGGTCTGAGCTTCCTGTTCGATGTCCGAGTCGAGCTCTGGAACGTCTGACACATCTGAATCTGACTCGCCACTGTTGGAGTCGGCGTACCCCTCTGAGAAATCAAGACCAGAAAACAACAACATGCTCCCTTCAGGGTGCTGAGATCCTGCAGATGGTTCTGACGGGTCCTTTTGGTCTCAATGTAAACTTTCGTGGATCCTTTGATCAGTAGATGAGGTAAAGGTTTAATCTACCTTGAAGAAGCGGCTCCAGAACACCGTTCATTACACCTTCAGGAAGGAACCTCCATTGGAAGACCGCGTGGTCGGCGCCACCGGTGCTGATGACCCACTGGAGGTCATTAGACCAGCGAACATTAGTCACATGGGCAGAGTGACCGATGTACTTCTTAAACTTGGCCCCTGTGTCAGGAAGCCGTTGTTAGAAACTCATGTATTCATTCAGGAAATAGCCCAGAAAATTCAGAACCAGGTCTAAAAACTCAGTCAAACCTTGAGTTACCAAATGTTCCTGATTGAAGGAAGATGCTAACCTTTCTTCAGGCAGGGGAATCTAAAGAGCTTGATGAGACCCAGATCATCCCCGGTCACCAGCACAGCACTGCTGTAGTTGGCATGCACTGAGTTCATATTGGTCACATTGGAGTATTTGGGCCAGATTCCGTTCACCTCTGGTCCGATGGTACCGGTCCAGGTCATCCAGTGGATCCCCTTTGCTTCTTCTTTAGGAACGAGTTTTCCTGCTGCAAGACCAGAACACACACATCCAAAACCAACCCTCGGTTCAAACAACTGGGATGCAACTAGGGTTTTAGAACATATTGATACCAGTTGTAACGACCTGCCGGGTTCAAGATTTATCAGGCTTCTTCAAACTACACCTGACCAGTTTGGACTCTGAGATAAATACCTGGCATCCTGTAGAAGAGCCGCTCGCCGGCGCCGTCGTTGGTCTGCAAGAAGCGGCTGTCGACAGACCAATCCAGATGGGTGATGAAGGAGGTGGAGCGGCTGCACTCTCCCACCTTCTTGAAGCGCTGAGCAACGGCGTAGATGTCCACCAAGCCGTCGTTAGAGCCTACTGCCAAGAAGGAGCTATCTGGAGAGAACTTCAGCTCGTGGATGACCTCCTTCCTGTCCTTAATATGCACAACCTCGGTCATGTCCCTGCAGAGGAAGAGGTTTTACCGACCATTAAACCCGCCTTGCCATTGCAGCTGATGAAGCTGATGAGGCAGCAGTAACTCTAAGGACAAATGAGTGAGAGCACCTGACTCGCAACACGGTGAACGAACCGTCCCTCATACCAAGAGCAAGCTGGGAGCCGTCATTATTGAAGGACACGCTCCTAACCGACTCCTCCATGTTGCAGCGTGCCAGCAGGGTGTGGTCTGGTAGACTCCACAGCCTGACACAGATAAGACGAACAGGTGAGACCCAGATGGGGTTGAATCAGACAAGGGAAGACAACAGTGGAGAGTTTTAGTTCAAACCAACCTGACTGAGCGGTCGTCACTCCCGGTGACTGCCACTGGCTGTTTGGGGTGCAGGTCCAGCGCCCAGAGCTCACCCTCACTGTGTCCCTGCATCAGCAGAACTGGCTTGTCCCGGTCGCGAACCATCACCTCAAAAATCTCACTGTCCTGAGTCCCAGCCAGAATCCGGTCTGCTTTCCAGCAAACACTGCGAACTGACAGTCCTGAAAAAGAAAACACCTGACACTGAAACCAATCTAAAGCTGGGTTATACCCGGAACCAGACCAGTCCCTGGGTACACCTGGGTACCGTGGGACTGACCTGTCGCTAGGACGGGGGCTGACCTTGGATACACGTGGAACCAGTGTACTCAAAGTACAAGTAGGTTCCTGGGTACTTGTGACTAAATTTCAGTGGGTGAGCCCTACCAACCACAGGACAAGGTGACAACACCTCCACACCTTTGTAGCCCTGCTCGGCCTCCCTCAAGTCAATCTTGGTGATTGGTTTGAAGTCCACATCCCACAGTCTGATGCAGCCGTCGCGTCCTCCAGTGGCGAACCCTTCCTCACAGGCGTGCATGCTGAAGATTCCTGCCTGCACAGTGAAGCATGAAACAAGCCAGACTTTAGAAACAAGCTGGCTCTGCTCTAAAGATGTTGGAGTGTTAGTTGGTACCCCATGTGCAGCCTGGACGGTCCGGATCAGAGTGATTCCTTTCCATACGTAGATGTCTCCGTTCAGAGCTCCAGAGTAGGTCAGCTCCTCTTTGGCTGCAGAGACACACAGGATGGTCTGCAGGTCGCCCGTCTTCCCAAAGATGCCTCGCTTCGGAGTCAGAGCGTTTCCACACAGAGTCCAGAACTGCAGTCAGGAGAGAGAACACCTTCAGAACCGGAAACCCGTCTTAGATATTCAACCTCACAAACACAGTCGGACTCAATCACCTCCCTGCTGCACTGACTCGCATCTGGTCATCACCTGGATTTTACCACAAACATCAGGACTCAACTGGACTCCATGTGACTGGGTTGAATAAGAATGAGAATGAACTAGATTGGTTCTTGTCCAATTCGGACCACTCTGAAGTCTAGAACTGGTTCCGAGTTAGCCAAAACCTTTTTGTCCCGTCTGTCTGACATTCAATCAGGCTAAATGGTTCCTGGTTCAGGTCAGTGGGAATTACAAGAATGAGTTCTCTCTGCTAAAGGCCAGATGATGATGATGTCATGGGTTTTTAAGCTTCTGATTGGTTGATCTACAACTTCTGAATGAAATGGAGAAACTCCTATGGATGCATTTTAAGGCAACGCCTGAAAGTCTCTGCCTCCTTGTGTGACATCATGGAAAATAAAAAGAATGAGCCCAGATCTCAAGAACAGAACCAGAACCAGAACCTTCTCCGGTCTGGTTCTTTCTTGGGTCCAGAGAGTCGAAGGTTCAAAGTTCATCTGTTCAAAGAGTTACGTCCAAGTCTGAACATCATGGAGACGGCCAGCCATGAAGGAGACTGGTTCTGTGAGCCAGAGGTGGACCGGTTGGACCTTGTGAAGGTGCTGTTGAAGCTAGCAGAGTCATTATCCCCAAAGAAACAAGTCTTGTACCAATGTGGGCTGGGAGGCCACTCAGCGAGGAAGAAGCCGTGAAAACAGGAGAAAGCACTTAAGCCTGAGAACATCATCCCAGCGGCAGGGGAAGCATCATGGTGAGGAGCTGTTTTACTGCAGGACGGACGGGTGCACTTCACAAAATAGGCAACATCACGAGAAAACATTGAAGTAACATTTAAGTTAAAGCTTGGACACAGACAGGTCCTCCAGATTCACAATGTCCCTCAACGGAGCAGCAGATTAGATTCCAAATGACTGAAGGACAACAACGTGGAAGGATAGTCGTGGAATTAAGTGAAGTTCTGTCACTATTGTGTCTTTCAGCAGACAGAACTCTGACCTCTAAGTGTTTAGTCCGATTCATGTCAGAGCCAATAAAATGGTTTAACAGTTTAATGTCTTCTGGAAGTTTTCACCAACACTGAAAGATTTTATGATTCACGATGTGTGAGCTGCAGATCCACTG
This sequence comes from Poecilia reticulata, assembly GCF_904066995.2. Classification (NCBI taxonomy): domain Eukaryota; kingdom Metazoa; phylum Chordata; class Actinopteri; order Cyprinodontiformes; family Poeciliidae; genus Poecilia; species Poecilia reticulata. Next base: position 34,340,982 of record NC_088830.1, on the reverse strand, counting down.
CGGCCCTGTGGGGGCGCTGTCTCACCTTGATGTGTTTGACTCCACAGCTGACCAGGCGGCTGGTCTGGAACGGATCCCAGCACACGTCAAAGATCTGTGGGAGGAGCAGAGCGTTACGCACCCAACCGTTTCCAGAACCTTCAACCTCCCACAGTCCTACTCTGTCCGAGTGTCCGGTTGCCATGGCGACGACCCGCCCTCTTCTCCAGTCCCAGATGCACACCGTGTTCTTGGCGTCCAGTCCGACTGAGGCCAGTCGCTATGACGACATACATAAACCACGCAGGTGACGTACCTGAGGGCAGCTTCGGTCATAATTAGTATTCATCCTCTGGACTCCGCCCACCACAGAGAGGGGGCGTGGCTTTACCTGTCCGTCTGAGTCAAAGGCAAGGCAGGCGACTCCGTGGGTGTGGACGTCCCTCAGGATGGAGACGGTCTGCATGGCGTAGGTGTCCCAGATGCAGATGTACGGGTCTTTCCCCACCTGACCCGTCGCCACCTGGATCTTATCCGGGTGGATGGCCAGGCTGCGGACAGAACGAGTCACTAAACCCACGTTAATCTGAACAGCACCACGTCCTAACAAGTAATTCATCTTCTCTCCACTAGAGGCAGCGTGGAAGCGGCTCAGTGACCCGAAGGCTGATATCAACAGGGACAGAGTGTGTGTTCACTGGCATAACACACACACACAGACACAGACACACACACACACACACACACACACACACACACACACACACACACACACACACACACACACACACACACAAATATCCTGAGGTGCAGGGGTGAAAGTAGTTTTAAATTCTTGGTGGTACTATGACAAAAAAAAAGAATTACTACAAAATAAAGCTGTATTTCCTCCTTCAGCCCACTGGCTGCCATGTTGACACCTTGAGATGCCATGAGACCTAAATCCTGAACATCATGGCATGGAGAGATCCCAGTTTTCCATGTCTGGCATATAACCATTCATTTTATCTTTTAAACTGGTTCTACTGGTCCTGTGTCCAGACAGAGGGATAATCAGTAGCCCAGCATCATGACCTGCTTGTTCTGAAGATCCTGCAGCTTCTCTTCCTAACATGGCGCCTCCTCACCCTGACTCTCATACTGACAGGAGGAACCACAGAGCTCTGTTAGGTTAAAGCTCATCTTCTGAAGTTGGGATGTTTTTCCTCCAACAGGTTCCAGAGGAATCACCTCAAACCAGATGTTGGATTTTATCTCACTGTCATTTGTGAATGTTTCTCATTTTCAACAGTGGAGCTATACAGGTTGAAAAACGTTATTATTTTGGAGAAAATCTCATCAACATCAATGTTTCCACTAAATAAGAGGCAAAAAAAAGTTTGATAAAGTAAAAGCCTCTCAGACTCTGAGCTCAAAGCACCAAACTATTTTTTATATTACAATTAATTTAATTTCACATAATTATGGCTGTAGAAGCCATTAGTTTGTTAAATACTTAATGAAACATATTTACCGTGTTTGATGTTTGTAGTAAATGACTATAGTCACACAGATCGAGGTCATTAGTCCAAGTTTGTGTTTATTGAACGTTCAGAAACTACAGCGGCTGTAAAGGTCAAAGGTGAAACAACCTGAACAGGTGATCAACTCTAAACCAGTCGCACATTTTTACTCTGTCTCTGTCATTAAAGCACACCGTTGCCATGGCAACCTGCTGCACTCCACAAGCCGACCAGTTTACATTAAAACAAAACATTTAGTCCGTTATGGTTTCAGGTTTCCAGGCTAGATATTTATGTTGCATCATTAATAACCTCATGAACACAGAGATGGTTGATTGGTTGATTTTAATCTCTGCTCGTTATTAATGGAACTGAAACGCACAGAATTGCGCAACACCTTGTTGAAACAATAATTACTGAGATTATTATTGTTGTTGGATCATTAATTTGAACACGTTATGTTGATTTTGTTGTTCTTTAATAAAGTTCTGAACGTTTTCAGCCAATCAGAGGACCTGCTGCTCTCAGCCAATCAGAGGACCTGCTGCTCTCAGCCAATCAGAGGACCTGCTGCTCTCAGCCAATCAGAGGAGCTGCTGCTCTCAGCCAATCAGAGGACCTGCTGCTCTCAGCCAATCAGAGGAGCTGCTGCTCTCAGCCAATCAGAGGACCTGCTGCTCTCAGCCAATCAGAGGAGCTGCTGCTCTCAGCCTCCTGCTGGTTCAGTTTGTCTCCTGAGACTCAAACCTTCGTTATGTCGTGTCGCTCCGCTGTAGTAAAGATCAGTTCAGAAACGATATGAAATGAGAACAGAAGTTATTTATTAACTGATTGTGTTTTAGATCGTTCTTGAAAACCAGCCAGTCACGGCTGAACTGTTGAACCCACTGATTTTTAGCAGACAGCCTCTAGCAGCTGCTGCGTAGCCCAGCTAAATCTTTTAGGGGTAGCAGCACCTGCCGTACCCCGCCCCCCCTTTACTTTCACCCCTGCTTAGGTGGAAGCATAAGTGTGAGTTCATCCAGTTGGGCTCCGCCCCTCACCTGATGATGTCATCGTTGTGACCCAGGTAAAACTTCTGGGTGTGCTCGCGGGTGTTGTAGACCACGCCCACCCCGGCCACAAAGTAGACCAGCTCCTTCCCCGCCGTGTAGAACAGGTTGTTCCGGCACTGGTGGCCCCGGTAGCCGTGGACCCACTCCAGCCGCAGCTGGCAGCGCGGCGCCGTTTTGTCCGACATCCCGCTCTGCTGCTAAGGATGCTGGGAGCAGTAGTCCCTCTCAGAAGTGCTTCTAACTGAGCAACCTCCAACTACACTTCCCATAATGCCATTCTGCAGCCTCCTGATTGAAGTAAGCGCAGCAACGGTCAACAAATCGTCCCATAAAAAGCAGACGGTTCCTTCAGGCTGCCGCCATCATGGCCGCCAACATGGCCGCCAACGTGGATTCTATGGTTTCGTGTCTAGAAGATCAAACCTCAGCTGGTTCTGCTGTGAACTGATTCCTTGTTTCTGATTGGATGGAAAGTTTCTTCATATTTAAAAAACAATAATAAAATATATAAATATATATATCGGATCGTTCTCTACACAATGATCCGATTCTGTAGAGAACTGTTCGTGAATCGAGGAAGAATCAGAGTATATTTATTGATGGATTCATATTTTATCCTGATGTTCGGAGCTGCAGCTGTTTCAACATCTGCTGTTAATCTGATCTGAATCCAGTTCGGATCAAAATCGGTTCAAACCGCAGAACCGGTTCCTTTAAAGATCCGGTTGGACCTGGCAGAATCCAGCGGCTCTCTGAACTGTTCCTGGGTCAGTGATGCGGATCGGTTCAGCCCACCGGGTCTCGATCAGCAGCGGATCCGAACCCGACCAGAACACAGGATTAAATCCGCTGATGAGTCCGAAGGCTGGAATCAGAGAAAATCCCTCCGCCGTCTGCTCAGCGTTAAATCCGAAGATTACAGAACAAATCTGAACCAGCAGCCCGAACCGGCACCGCAGCGAAAGGTTCCGCTGGAGCAGGCCGCCCGACAGGCACCGGCGGCGGGTCCGAAGGCCACGGAGAGCCGCTGGACCCAAAAACAGGAGCAGAGTGGGAATACTAACGGGAATCTCAGGAACCGCGGAGCAAGTCAGGCTGGAACACTGGGAGAGGGACTTCCTGTGGGAACTTCAAAATAAAAGCAGCTGAAACTATCCATCCTACCAGAACCAGGGGCGCCGCCAGGAATCCTGGGCCCCTGACTAAAGACCAGTTTGGCCCCCTGTGCAGCTGCTGTTCCAACGTTTTGAGTCTAACTGACCCATAAAAAGCGTCACAGTTTTAAAGGCTGCATCTGCTTTGCTTTGTTTGGTCCAATACTGATAATTAGCTCAATATTTACTGCTCATGAGTTTAACATCCAACAGTCCACATCCAGGATGCTGGTAGGTTGTTAATGTTTTCTATTAGTTTAGATACTGAAACGTCTCCATGGCAACAGTCTATAGCAACATGCAACATACACATGAAGCAATCCAGACTTCTAAACATGCTAGTAGCTGCATTTTATTCAAGCTGCAGTTTAACAGCTATGCTAGCTGCAGCACAGCTCTGTGCTATGCTAGCTGCAGCACAGCTCTGTGCTATGCTAGCTGCAGCACAGTTCTGTGCTATGCTAACTGCGCTCTGTGCTATGCTAGCTGCAGCACAGCTCTGTGCTATGCTAACTGCAGCACAGCTCTGTGCTATGCTAGCTGCAGCACAGCTCTGTGCTAAGCTAGCTGCAGCACAGCTCTGTGCTATGCTAGCTGCAGCACAGCTCTGTGCTAAGCTAGCTGCAGCACGGCTCTGTGCTATGCTATTTGCAGAATAGCACAAATCAAGGGGGAGGAAGGATGAGCAGCACCACATGAGATTGTGATTGACAGCACTATAACTCTCCTGCCTCTGATTGGTTGTTTCTAGCACTGAGAGAAGGCAGAGGAAATAGATTTTTTACAGATTACCTCTCATATCATACTGTCACAACATGATGACAGTTTTAACAAATATGTGTAAAAAATGTTTATATAAAATACTGCAGCTTTAATTTCACTCAGGAGGGACGTGGGTTAGAGCTGCTGCTGACTGACTTGTTAAGTGGTCAACATATTAAGTGAATATGTTGGTAATTATTTTCCTTAATTCATTAAATGCTAGTGAAATGGAGGCAAACAGTAGTTTGTAGCTAAGCTAACTATGCTAAATGGTTGATAGTCTCAGTCTACTCACCTCTCTTGGAGAAAAACGGTTATAAATTAACACTCTTGTCTTTTTCTCTCTCTCCTCTTTTTGAAAACCTGATTTTCTAACTTTTCTTAGCAGCTTAGTAACAGCCAGTCGTTCGTGTTTCCTACTGTCTGCTGCTAACAGCGTCACTCTGAAGCTCCCAGCAGGAACGAACCATTTAGCCCAGATAGGGGGGTTCAGGGCAGATATGGATGTTTGTTTCTCATCTGGGAGGGGGAACATTACATTTTACTGCTAAACACAATCTTTGAAAATACAATATGATTAATTGTGTAATTGACAGGGACCCGATATTTTTTATTTTATTTCTATGACCAAAAAATAAATAAATAATTGTGGAGGGCCCCCTGCTGGTCAGGGCCCCTAGAATGGTCATCCCTTCCCCCCCCCCATACAGCGCCCCTGCCCAGAACCCTCCGAGCCTGAATAGTACCGCTGCTCGGCACCGCCTTACAGCAAAGACTTTTATTCCGAAGGCGAAGCTCCAACTTCCGGTCTGTCTGACTCTACCCGCTCGCGCTGACGGCGCAGGTGCGGTTTTAGCGCATCAGGGGATCAGACTCAGCTGTGCGCGGTGAATTCTGGGAGCTGCAGTGTTAAATACCAATAGCTAAATATGTTTCAGAATTTCACATTTACAGCCAGGGGCGCTGTATATTAGTGAAAGGTGATGACAACTCTAGGGGCCCTGACCAGCAGGGGGCCCTCCACGATTATTTATTTATTTATTGTTCATAGAAATAAAATTTAAAAAAAATCGGGTCCCTGTCAATTACACAATTAATCATATTGTATTTTCAAAGATTTTTTTTAGCAGATAAAATTTAATGTTCCCCCTCCCAGATCAAAAAACACACATCCCTGCCAGCATGCCTAGGTGGGCCCCATATGGGGAAAATTAGGGCAGACATATGGGTCCCACAGGGGTTTGCCCATGTAGGGCCACAGCCTATGTGGGCCCTACATGGGCAAACCCATGTGGGACCCATCTGGTGTGCCCTAATTTCTTTCCATATGGGGCCCACCTAGGCATCCTGGCAGGGATCCATATCTGCCCTGAACCCCCCTATCTGGGCTAAATGGTTCGTTCCTGCTGGGAGCTTCAGAGTGACGCTGTTAGCAGCAGACAGTAGGAAACACGAACGACTGGCTGTTACTAAGCTGCTAAGAAAAGTTAGAAAATCAGGTTTTCAAAAAGAGGAGAGAGAGAAAAAGACAAGAGTGTTAATTTATAACCCAGTTTTTCTCCAAGAGAGGTGAGTAGACTGTGAGACTATCAACCATTTAGCATAGTTAGCTTAGCTACAAACTACTGTTTGCCTCCATTTCACTAGCATTTAATGAATTAAGGAAAATAATTACCAACATATTCACTTAATATGTTGACCACTTAACAAGTCAGTCAGCAGCAGCTCTAACCCACGTCCCTCCTGAGTGAAATTAAAGCTGCAGTATTTTATATAAACATTTTTTACACATATTTGTTAAAACTGTCATCATGTTGTGACAGTATGATATGAGAGGTAATCTGTAAAAAATCTATTTCCTCTGCCTTCTCTCAGTGCTAGAAACAACCAATCAGAGGCAGGAGAGTTATAGTGCTGTCAATCACAATCTCATGTGGTGCTGCTCATCCTTCCTCCCCCTTGATTTGTGCTATTCTGCAGCTAGCATAGCACAGAGCTGGCTGTGCTGCAGCTAGCATAGCACAGAGCTGTGCTGCAGCTAGCATAGCACAGAGCTGTGCAGATTCAAACTGAATGCTAAGTTTAGTTAGCATAGCTACCAATGATGGCAGATAAACGGTTTCCTGTAATGATAAGTTGTTTCTCCACCATTAGCACATTTAGCAGTGAGTGAATGAGGATGATTGACAGCACTAAGACCCTCCTCCTGGTTCTGATTGGTTGTTTTGGTCAGAACGGTGCATCACTTTAACCAGTAATTCAGGAAGCAGATGGAGGAGATTGATTGTTTTCAGATTATCTGCCTCATAACAAACTGCTACATGGTGACAGCTGTAACAAATATGGAGAAACATATTTTATTAAAGTTAAACTGCAGTTTGAATAAAATGCAGCTACTAGCATGTTTAGAAGTCTGGATTGCTTCATGTGTGTTTTGCTCGTTGCTATAGACTGTTGCCATGGAGACGTTTCAGTATCTAAACTAATAGAAAACATTAACAACCTACTAGCATCCTGGATGTGGACTGTTGGATGTTAAACTCATGAGCAGTAAATATTGAGCTAATTATCAGTATTGACCCAAACAAAGCAAAGCAGATGCAGCCTTTAAAACTGTGACGCTTTTTATGGGTCAATTAGACTCAAAACGTTGGAACAGCAGCTGCACAGGGGGCCAAACTGGTCTTTAGTCAGGGGCCCAGGATTCCTGGCGGCGCCCCTGGTTACAGCTAATCATTTTGGGTAAAACACATAAAATAAAACCTCAATATAAAGAATTAACATCCAATATTAAATAAATAAACGGTTTGTAGCTTCATTCTTATTATAAACAAACTCATCAGTGGATCTGATGTCATATTTCATGTGTTTTTTTAAAAGTTTCCTTGTTTGATGCTTTTGTTCCCCAATATCTGCTGAACTAAATTCATTTTCTATCTTTTTTCTTCTGAATCACCAAAGATTTAAACTTGAACTTAAACTTGAAAAGATACAATTTCACAAATAAAGGGGGAAAAACATGATAAAATGTTTTTTAATTTGTTTGCACTTGTTTAGTCAGACAAAAACCTGAAATACTATAAAGTTTGTTTGTAGAAAATATTCAGTTTAACTGAGAAGGAATCAAGGAAAAAGGCTGAATTATTGAGAAAATGTTTAATATCAGAAAGAAAAGTCACAATATAATAACTTATATGGAAAAACTCAAACATGATGAAGGAAAATATTTTAAGAAAATTAATTGAAAAATTAGAAAAAAATCTGAATATTTGGAATTAAAATGATGGAAAAATAAGAAAACATGGTTCTGAATTTAACAGAAAGTGATGAAATGACATCACAGAACAGGAAGTGAGGTCATAGTTTAAAAGCTTTAATGAGTTGGTGCAGCTTCATACATGAGAAAAGCTTTAAATAGGCCATTCCTAACGATGCAGCTCGGATTGTGCAGAAACACGAACTTCCATACATGTTCGCTACGTTACGATGCGCGGAACCATAGAAGAAGACGACAGTCGGTCAGGTGAGCTTACGTGAAGCATGCAGGTGAACGTTTAACTCCAGAGCCGTAAAAAGTTGGTCCAGTTTCTCCTTCAGAACCGAAGAACAACGAAAATACAAAAACAAGTTCAGGAAAATCAGAACCGGAGCGGCTGGTCCCGCCCACGTCAGACGGACCAATCACAGCGCCCGCAGGCCCACCATCAACCAATCAGGGGGCAGAAAGGCCATCTGCGTCCGAAAGACGAACACATCGCAATCAGAACCATTCGGAACCAACAACCGGGTCGACGCTGGCGACACGCTCATCAGCTGTCCACCTCTACCATTGGTCGGTCACTGTGACATCATCAATGACATCATCAGCCCACTGGAGTTTATTAATGGTGGTTCTGGTTTGTCCGATCAGCGGACCTGTTCTGATCAGAGACGGACCCAGAACCAGAGTTTGGACCTGGTTCTGAAGCAGTTTTGTATCCCAGCCTCTCTGGTTCTGGAACAGAACCAGCAATGGGTCTGGGATTGGCTGAGCAGAACCAGATTTAGATCCTGGTCTGTGGTCCGGTTTGGGAAAACCAGTTTGGGATTTTGGTCTTGGGTATGTTCTGGACCGGTTCTATAGAACAGGTGAACAGCTGATGAATGTTTCAGGAAGTTCTGGATGTGCAGTTTGGGTCTCAGTGAAGCAGGAGCTGAGAGGAAACACTCCAAAGCTGGTCGGGTCGGGTCCGATCCGGTCAGGTTGGGTCCGGTCAGGTCAGGTTGGGTCCGGTTCGGTCAGGCCCGGTCCGGTCCGATCCGGTCTGGTTGGGTCCGGTCTGGTCAGGTTGGGTCCAGTCAGGTCCGATCAGGTTGGGTCCGCTCCGGTCTGGTTGGGTCCGATCCGGTCAGTTTGGGTCCGGTTCGGTCAGGCCCGGTCCGGTCCGATCCGGTCTGGTTGGGTCAGGTCCGATCAGGTTGGGTCCGGTCCGGTCAGGTTGGGTCCGATCCGGTCAGTTTGGGTCCGGTTCGGTCAGGTTGGGTCCGATCCGGTCAGTTTGGGTCCGGTCCGGTCTGGTTGGGTCCGATCTGGTCAGTTTGGGTCCGGTTTGGTCCGATCCGGTCAGGTCAGGTCAGGTTGGGTCCAGTCTGGTCAGGTTGGGTCCGGTCCGGTCAGGTTGGGTCCGGTCCGATCCGGTCAGGCCCGGTCCGGTGCTTGCTGCTTCGCAGAGCCGGGTTGGGTCCTCCAGCGCCCCCTGTGGTGGTTCTTCTACTGTTTCTTCTTGCTGAACAGGCTGAAGCGTTTCTCCTTGTCCCGTTTCCCCGGACTGGACTCGGCGGGCAGCGACACGCTGGCCGGGAGCGTCTGAGCGCGCCCAGAGGGCGGCGTGGCCGGGGCGGCGCCCGGGGCGGGGCGCTCGGCGCTCAGCACGGCCTGGATCCACGAGCTCATCTCCTCCTGCAGGGGGCGACAGAGGACAGTGGGTCACACCGAGCCGCAGCTGGAGGACGGGTCCGGATGTTCATCAGAACCAGTTAGAACCCTCCGAAGCCGGCTGGTTGGACCGGTTCCGGTCCGCTTCCTGTGTCAGCGCAGATACTCACCTCATCTTTGGCTTGGAACAGAAACTCGTTCCCATCGGAGACTCTGCAGGAGAAGAACCACTAGATTCAGTTCTGATCTGTTTATACTGGTTTAAACCGGTTCAGAACCAGTTCACACCGGCCTAAGCTCTGTTACCAGTTTGAACCAGTTTTACAAGTTAAAGGTCGTCTGGTGAAGGTCGGTTCCGTCAGAACCCCATTGGACCTCTCAAATGGACACGTTGGACAGTCAGGCCGTGCTATGACAACGGTCCGGTCCTGGTCCGGTCCTGATCCGGTTCTGGACCAGTTCTGGACCGATCCTGGTCAGGTCCTGGTCCGGTTCTGGACCGGTTCTGGACCGATCCTGGTCAGGTCCTGGTCCGGTTCTGGACTGGTCCTGGACTGGTCCTGGTCCGGTTCTGGACCGGTCCTGGACTCCTGGACTGGTCCTGGTCCGGTTCTGGACCGGTCCTGGTCCGGTCCAGGACTGGTCCTGGTCAGGTCCTGGTCAGGTTCTGGACCGGTCCTGGTCCGGTCCAGGACTGGTCCTGGTCCGGTTCCGAACCGGTTCTGGACTGGTCCTGGTCAGGTCCTGGTCAGGTTCTGTTCCGGTCCTGGTCTGGTCCTGGACCGGTTCTGGTCCGGTTCTGGACCGGTCCTGGTCCGGTCCTGGACAGGTCCTGGTCAGGTCCTGGTCCGGTTCTGGACCGGTCCTGGTCCGGTCCTGGTCCGGGTCCTGGACTGGTCCTGGTCCGGTTCTGGACCGGTCCTGGACTGGTCCTGGTCCGGTTCTGGACCGGTCCTGGTCCGGTCCAGGACTGGTCCTGGTCCGGTCCAGGACTGGTCCTGGTCCGGTTCCGAACCGGTTCTGGACTGGTCCTGGTCAGGTCCTGGTCAGGTCCTGGTCCGGTCCAGGACTGGTCCTGGTCCGGTTCCGAACCGGTTCTGGACTGGTCCTGGTCAGGTCCTGGTCAGGTTCTGTTCCGGTCCTGGTCTGGTCCTGGTCCGGGTCCTGGACTGGTCCGGTCCTGGTCCGGTCCTCACCTGAGCTTGAAGACGTGTTTCTTCTTCTTGTAGTCGGAGGCGACGTCACAGGTGGCGTCCTTCAGGCCGACCGGCGCCTCCCCGTGGTACGGGGCGCCCTGGGCCGCCGCCTTGCCGTCCTTGTAGAAGCTCATCTCCGCGCCGCGAATCACACAGTACACGTGGTGCCAGGACCTGCCAAACAGAGCGCAGGAGTCAGGGGGGCGGAGCCTGGCGGCGGGGCCGGGGGCGGAGCCTGGCGGCGGGGCCGGGGGCGGAGCCTGGCGGCGGGGCCGGGGCCGGCAGGCCTCACCTGTTGGACGCCTTCTTGTTAGGCCCCTCCCACTCGTGCTTGCGGTGCAGCGGCCCCTCCAGCAGCGCCGGCGCCTCCTGGCTGCGGGTCGGCAGCGTGGCCGACTGGCTGCCGCCAGACTTCCTGGCCGAGGTCGGCGAGGGGGCGGGGCTCGGGTCCTTGGAGCCGCGCTCCACCATGCCGTTCACCATGGCGTCCTGCCGGTCCGGACCGGACAGAACCGGGTTAGGAGCTGAACAACATGACTTTCATCTGATTTAACTGCTGGATGGAAACTGAGAACCGGATCAGAACCACCTGATTGATCCCTTATTGCGGTTCTGGCTGGATCTAACTGGGCCTGCGTATTCTGGTTACATCCAGGCGGTTCTGGACCGGAACTTTCACAGAAATGGTCTCAGTAATGTGGCTCCATAAATAAATCTCATTAATTATTAACGTTTCATTAAACTCTGAAACAATCCAGAATAAAATCTCTAGCCTGAAGCGTTCTGAATGTTCTGGTACCGGAACCGGGTCGGTCCGGCCAGTGGGAGCGGCGCCCACCTGCAGGCTGAGCAGCGGAACTGACCTGAGGAGAGTCCTGGTCCCGATCCGATGGGAGTCCGTTCTGGGTCACGGCGCTGCAGGACCAACACAGACCCCAGTTAAACACTCACACACAACCGGGTCAGAACCATCTGGACCCGGGAGCATCAGCTAGTCGTGGTTCCCTTCATCCATCACCAGCGGCGCCGTAGTGAGGCCTGACAGCCGAGTGCTGGAATGATGGCAGTAACTGGTGCTGAAGGACATGAGTACCGGCCCGGTCCGGTCCGGCCCGGTCCGGGTCCTTTTACTGCACTGAACCTTTTGATCTGAGTGATATTACTGCTACTCTTACTTCAGTAGATCCATTTCGCGTTTAAAGAGATCGGAAACATTTGATTTAATTATTCAACATTTTATAAATGTCACTGTTTATATTCCTATTGTTTAGTTTGTTGAAACAATCCTGGGGTTTTTAAAAGCTCCTGTTTGGACCCGTTTGGACCGGAGGCTGGGCGGGTCGAACAGAGACCTGCTGCCGTTTCCTGTTACGGCTGCTGGTGGGCAGAGAGCTTTCAGGAAGTGAGGTCAGCAGCTATCTGCTGCATGCTACATTCACTAGCGCTGCGTGTTGTGCTAGCATTAGCCGTAGCAACGTGTCAGAGAGTCGAGGAGAGCCGACGGCCGACGGCGGCTCCAGGTTCTCCAGAACCATCTGGAGGTGAGAGAGTGGGCGTGTCCCTCTGCTCTCTGATTGGTTGGAAACTAGCTCTGATGTCCCCCGTGTCCAGGTTCTGGTTTGACCCGGTCTTGTGTGCTTCCCGTCTGCTTTGTGGGTGCGAGCGGTTCTGGAGGTGGTTCTGGAGGCTCACCTTTGCTGCTGGGGTCCGTCTTGCTGGACCAGATCCGGTTCTGGATCCGGTGGCTTCCTCATCCTCTCCTCTTCCTCCTGCTGCCTCCTGACCTCCAGCAGCTCCATCTGGAAGCAGAACTGGGCCGTCAGCGCCAGTGGAACCGGACCGGGCAGGACCCCGCCCGCCCGGCGCCCCGCTCACCGTGGTCAGCCGCTCCAGGGCGGAGAAGCGCTCCTCCCAGGTGGCGGCGGACTTCTCGAAGGCCTCGTGGCGCTTGATGAGCTTCTCCACCTCGTCCACGCTGCGGCCCAGCTCGCGGCTGGACAGGTAGGGCTCCTGGCCCAGCAGCCAGGCCTCGGCCACGCCCGCGTCCCGCGAGAACTGGTGCACCTCCAGGACTGGGGAGGAGCAGGAGGGTTAGGGTGGCTCTGATTGGCTGGCACCGCGGGGTAAACAGGAAGTGTCTTACTGAGGCGGAGCCACTCCCAGCGGTCCTCCCATTTGTCGATCATCTCCTTCCTCTTGTCGGTGAGCTGCAGCAGCTTCTCCTTGATCTGGACCACAGGAAACACAGAACACAGCTCAGCCCGGACCCACCAGAACCAGAACCCCCGGCTGCACAGGCAGAGCGGCAGAAAAGTATTCATGCCCCTAGTTAAGATATATATCTGCTGAAACCTCATTTTTACAGCTTTAATAGAACCAGTCCGACAGCACAAAGCAGCCGAACTTTACGATCTTAAAGAGTCTGACGTCCATCAGTCTGGAGAGGAATCCAGAACCGTCCAGACCAGGGGCCCCAAACCTGAGGGCCACATAACTTTCCCTTCTCTGCTGGGGCCCGGAGTCGGTTTGTAACAGAAAAGGTGAGACGACTGCAGGAGTGGCTAAATGTAAAAAGGTCATGTTTTCCAGAAAGCACAACCAAATAACCCTCTGGGTTCTTCACAGAACAAATCCAGAAAATAACACTATTTATGAAATAAATACCGTATTTTCCGGACTATAAGCCGCAACCCCAAAGTTTTTAGTCTTTTTTTTAAACCAGTAATAAATAAGCCTCAGATTTCTCTGCCGCTCCAGGTTTTCCACACCATGCAGCAGCAGCAGAGGGGGGCAGACACCAACATCTGAGTCATAACAGGTCGATTAATATCACATTTATTACGTTGAAAAAGAAAAAGTCGCCAAGTTTATATTTAACTGAACTGGTTACGATAGTTTCCAAACTTTTGGAAACTACCGTAACCCTAACCGTAGTTTGGGGACCCCTGGTCTAGAAGGTTCCCCCTACTCCTCGGTTCTCCCCTCTGTTCCCTCTTGGCTCACCTCCTCTGAGGCGAAGTGCTTGCGGGCCAGCAGCGCCTTGCCCAGCTCGATGCAGGCCGTGAAGCTGTCGTTTCGGGCGTCGATCTCCGCCTTGATGCCCTGATGGTTGTTCATCAGCAGCTCCACGGAGGAAACGTCTCTGGAACCACAAACATCCCGTCAGTTTGGCTCCTGACGCCGGCGGAGCGGCGGCGGCAGCAGGCGGGCCTACCTGGGCTTCTCCTGGGCCTCGATGAGCCGGATCACGTCGTCCATCCAGAGCATCAGGTCGCGGACCATGCTGAAGAACCGGAACTTGTCCCCGGTGTCGAGGAGGCGGAGCCTGCGTCCGTCGCAGGCCTCCAGCAGGCTCCTCCACGCCTCCAGCACTTCACCCTCCCGCCGCTGGATGTCGTCGGCTTTGTCTCCGGCGTATGCTGACTGCAGGCGCGCGGCGTCCTCCTGCAGCTGCCTCACCTGCAACCAGACCATGACGCTGCTGACATCCTGACAGCAGCCTGAGGGCGATCAGCAGACACCGCCTGGTCCTCCAGGTCCCTGGCTGGAGGGCCGTCAGCCGTGTTACCTGTGTTCCCAGCGCCTGGATGTCGTGTTCGAAGGTGTTGTGCATCCTCTGCAGCGTCTCCACGGTGTTCTGGTCCCGGCCGACCTCCTCCGGCAGCTTCTTCTGCTTGTCGGCGATGCGTCCCAGGATCTCCTTGGCGTCGTGGTAGAACTTGTGGAGCTCGAAGGAGGCGGCGAGGATCTGCGTCCGAGTGTCGATGAGCTCCAGCAGGTCGGCCCACGCCTCGTTCAGCCCGTCCTTCCACTCCGCCACCGTGGCCGCGTCGCCGTGCCCAGCGTTGATTAGCTCGTCCGCCAGCCGATTCACGCCGTCCACTCTCTCCTGCCCGATGTTCCCGGTGTCCCGTGCAAACTCCCGGAAACGTTCCTGCAGCATCTGAAGCCACCAAGCGTTGGTCGTCTCGGCTCCAGTCCAGGAGACTTCAGGTACGACAGGGACTTACCGTGACGTGTTCGTAGTCCTGGCCCAGCTCGTGAGACCCGGCCACCACCTCCCGTTCGGCGATCCACTGCTCCAGGTCGTCCACCTCCCTGTTGAGCTGGAAGAGGCGGAGCCTCTCGTCCAGCTTGCCCCGCCTCTCCTCAGACAGGTCCTTCAGGCCGGCGTACAGCTTGTCCACCTGAGACTGGCGCATGCTGATCCGCTCGCTGACAGACGGGCAAAGGAACTGGATTAGAAGGCAACTGGTATGCAGATTTTTCACAATAAAAGCCCTGCTGAGAACCAGTTCCTGTCTAGTAAAATTCACATCAGGAGACTCCTCTATTTTCTGAGAGCCTGAACAACAGCTTTCTGGACCTGTTCTCATAAATGAGGGCGGACCTTCAGCCCAAACCTGCATATTCTTCAGGTTTCCCCTCAGGAAGGTGCACAACAATAAAAACAGGAGCAGTGACCACCTCTCAGGGTGTCCGGCGGCCACGAGTCCCCGGCTGGTCTTGGACAGCTGGTGGACGGTCTCTGCGTAGTCCTCCACAGCCTGCTCCATGATCTGGTGCTTCTTCAGCATGGCGACGGCGCTCTGCTCGTCCTGACCAGAACACGGGACGGTTGAGAAGTGACTCCAGCGGCTCTCCAGGCTGGGCAGTTCGTCCCACTCACCTTGGCTTTCTCCTCTGACATCATGTAGAGCTCCTGTTCGCTCATCCAAGCCTCGGCCTCAGCGGCGTCAAAGTAGTACTGCTGAGCTTTGTGGGCCTCCTCCAGTCGGCCGTGCCGCTGCTCCACCTCCTCCATCAGCTCCTTCCACAGCTGCTGCAGGTCGGCCAGGCGCTGCCGGATCAGGTCGGTGTTGGAGGACTTGTCCTGCAGGAGGCTGCGGCTGCGCTCCAAGATGTCGTTGATGCGAGGCTGATGGCCCTGGATCTCCTTCTGCAGCGTCTGAGGACACATCAGGCGGAGAGGTCAGGGAGCAGCTAGGAAACTCCAGAAGCTCAGGAGAAGAAGAAGAAGAAGAAGAAGAAGTCACCTGGTTCTTCTTGATGAGCAGCTGGACTGTCTGCAGGTTGTGACCATGCTCAGTGGATGTGGCCACTGGCATCCTCTCCTGGGCCCAGAGCTGCAGGAAGGAAGGACACCAGTGAGAATCCCCCCTCTATGATCACGGCCATGAAGGGAGCAGGTGGGGGGTACTGTCAGGGGACGGGGTCAGTTGTAAACCTCTGGAGGAGGAGTCTGTTTGTGTACGTACGATCTCATCCTCCACGTCACGGTTGAACTGATGGACCTCTCTGGACGCCACCAGGAAGTCCCTGCGATGCCGCAGCGGCTCCAGCAGCTCCTGGAACTTCTTCTCCACCACCTGTCGCCTCCCGTCCACCTCATCTGTGTCCTTCACCTCTTGACCAAGGGCCTTCACTTGGCTCTGCAACTCCACCACCTCCCTCTGGCGCACATCCACCTGGTTCTCCAGCATCTGAGCAGGAGGGAGACATCAACCCCCTGCCCTCCCTCAGAAGGAGATGACATTCACATCAGGCAGCTTTACCTGCTGCTTCTTCAGAAGTATGTTGACAGATGTCAGGTCTTTGCCGTAGTCGTCGGACTGGATCTGGCCCTCCAGGCTGCCCAGCCACTTGTCCAAGTCGGCACAGCTCTGTGTCAGCAGCTCGGCCTTGTTGGCGTCAAACAGACCCTGAGCTTTGGTCTGAGTGGTGGACTCAAGCTTCTCCCACAAGGTGTGGAGAGACTCCATCTTCTCCTTCACCACCGCCTCCGTCTCTGGCTTCTCTGACACCAGCAGCGCCCCATCCTGACGTCAGGAGGAACCAAGCAGATGAGATCTGTCCCACTACATAGCAGGGCTAGCTAACAGGATTAGCCTTATTTGTCATATTCAAGTTATTCTGAGAATTGGGGAATGTTAAGAATAAATCTTTCTGCGTTTTCCTCAGTTTAAGCTGTTTGCATGTTCGTATATACATACATGCAAACAAACAGAGCACACAAGCTACAGTTAAAGATAATGACACACTAGGGGGCGCCGTCTTCAGGGCGTCGCTCAGACAGAGGAGAACTACAGACCATTGTCAGGATAAGGATGGCATGAACAAAGGGACCAGCTGTACTTTAGTCGTAATAAGTGGAATTCATGAATTCAACTCACTGACTTTTCTCCTCCATTGAGAAGCTAATGGAGGAGGATAAACTCCTTGGCCCTGGTGTTACTGGTTGAGTTATGGTGGTAATATTTCACCTGCGGGTCCAAGGACAGGCTGACCTTGCTGTCTACAGTGATGTTCTGTTTACATCAAGAGAGTTGTTGATGGAAAATCACTAGAAATGACATAAACCTCCATGGAGTGACCGATTCATCTGTCTGAACCATCGTAACTCTGAGCATCAGGTTGTCTGAACTTTACACCTTCAGTACCTTCTGGATCTTGTCCAGCCACTCCTTGTTGGACTGCAGCTCGGCCATGAAGGCCTGGTGCTTCAGCCACTTGCTGTGCAGGTTCCTGGCCTCGTCGTACGTCATGTCCTGAGCCGTCAGCATCTTCTCACTGATCCATAAAGACAGCTGCAAAGAGACCCAACAGAACCTCATCCTCTGGAACCTTTTGGTCCGTCTCACACTTTCTGAGCCAGTTCTCTGGAAGTGTTGGGTTAAAATGTGCTTCTGAAGCGCTGACCTCCTGGCAGTCCTGCAGGAACTTCTGAAGATCGCGGTTGTCCTTCAGTCTCATCAGCAGCTCCACTGCTGCCTCCCTGTTCTTCTTGTGCCTGGAACAAGAAGAAACAGCAGGCAGCTCTACAAACAGGCTCCATGTGAACCAAAACAGGTAAACGCCTTCACATAAAGCAGAACCTCTGCAGTCTAGAGCATGAAGGCAGCACCCTCAAAATCCAGCTCCTGAACACAGACTCTTCCAGCTGCTGATGCTACAGAAGCCATGCTGGCTCCGTTAAACTGGACGTAGCTCTGAAGCTACCTGTCGTCGATGGAGGCCACTCTCTCAAGGATCCGCTCAGCGTTGATGTTCCCATCACCGGCCAGCCTCCTGCCTGCCTCCACCACACCGTTGATCTTCTCCTCGTTGGCGTCCATTGTGGTCATGAAGTCCTCCTGCTTCTTGATGGCGCCCTCGGCGCCCTCCAGGGTGGTCGGCATCTCTGTGTGAGCCAGCACGTACTCCTGCAGAGAGGATAAGCTGGAAGTCTGGAAGCTGTTCTGTTTCAGGGACCAGAACAGCCAAGACGCTCACAGGTCCTGGTTCTGGACTTACCTGGTTGTTGAGGAAGGCCTCGGCCTGCTTGGTGTCCCTCAGGAACAGCTGGTAGGCGTGCGACTGGGACAGCAGGTTCTGCCGGTTCTCCCACATTTTGAGCAGGTCGTTCCAGCCGGTGTCGAGCGCCTGCAGCCGCTGCCTCAGGAACATGTACTGGGCGTCCACCTGGCCCCGGGTCACCATCTCCCCCATGTCCCTCATCTTCTGGTAGTCCTCCTCGTAGTTGTGGATCTCGTTCTTGATGCTTTCGTGTTGGGCCATCAGCTTCTCGGCCTCGGCCAGCGTGTTGGGCATGTCTTCGGAGGCGACGGCCGTCTGAGTGCGGGACAGCCACGACTGAAAGTCGTCCAGCTCTCGCAGGAACTGCTGCAGCTTCCTGGCTTCGCCCAGGGACTCCTCTCGTGTTTTCAGAGTATTCTTCATCTCGTCCCAGACGGCAGTGATCTCAGCCAGCCGGTCTGTGATGGCGCCGGCCTGGTCAGGATGCTCCTCAGCCAGCCTCTGGGCTTCACCCCGCAGGTCACCCAGCTTGTCTTCGATGGCCACCAAGTCTCGCTCCATGCCGGTCAGCTTCCTCTGCAGAGCCATGACTCCGGTGAGGTCATTGCCCAGCTCCTGGGTGGACTCGATTAGTTTGGTCTTTTCTTTGATCCAGGATTTGGTCTCATTGCAGTCGAGATGATAGTTCTGTACACCCAGAGCAGAGTTCAGGGACTCCTTCTTCTGGTCCACCAGGTCTCGGAACTGGCTCCACCTGCAGACAGAGGGTCAGACAATCTAAAGGTGTGTTCAGATTCAGGTCTGCATAATACCTTTGAGGTTCTTTCTTTCCCAGCGGGCCATGTGTACCTGTTGTTCAGTTTATCCTGCTGAGTCTTGATGTTTGTCTCGCTCGGATGGCCGCTGTGGATCAGCTGTCGGGCGATCTGGTTCACCACAGCAACGCGAGACGCCTGGTTGTTCATCTCTGGCTCCAGATTCTCAAACCTGCAGAGAGATCCACATCAGATCTGCACAGCCTGGCAGAGATCCAGGATGCATGCAGACCCTCAGCTGTTACCTGTGCTGTATCACCTCCAGGTCCTCCAGTTTCTCAGGAATCTCCATGCTGTTCAACCACTGCTCCTTCTCGTCGATCCAAACCTCGCAGGCGTCAGCCTCACTCATCATCTTGTAGAGAGCCAGTGCATCCTGGAGCGCCTGCTTCCTCAGCTTCGTGAGCTCGGACACTTCCTTGTAGCGCTCCTCGATGCCAGCTAGGCGGCCCTGCACATCCTCTGACTGCGCCTCCTCTTTGGGCAGCAGGGCCACCTGCTCATGCAGAGAGTCGATGACCGAACGGTAGCTGGCCACCTCTGCTGCAGCGTCCTTGTGCTTCCTGACCAGAGCCTGGGTGGAGAACTCATCGTGGCCCGTCTCTCCACTGGAGACGATGCGCAGAGCGTCCAGTGTCCACGCATCCACATCGTCCGCATCGGCCTGGAACTGGTGCATGGCCAGAGCTTCCTCCAGTCTCTTCTTTCTAGCTGCTGCAAGCTGCTCCAGCGCCACCCACTGAGCCTGCAGGTCTGAGATCCGCTCCTGGATCTTGGCAGCACCAAAGTGACCCGCATCCACCATGGCCTGGCCCTCAGCGATGGTGTGCTGCAGGTGTCCGGCCCGGCCACTCATCTCGTCCTCCAGGGCCCGCTGCTGGCTCAGGAGGCGCACCGCCCCGGTCAGGTCCTTGCCGTGCTCCATGGAGGACAGGATCTGCTCCTTCTCCCGGATCCAGCCCTCTTCCTCTGCCATTTCCCAGAAGAACTTCCAGAGTCGGCGAGATTCCTCGAGACGTGCACGGCGCTCAGCGGCCAGCTGGGTCAGCTCCTGGTAGCAGAACTCCAAGTGGGCCACCCGGTCCTGGATGATCTGAGGATCACAGGGCTTGTAGCCTGGAGAACAGACAAAGTGTTTTCATCAGGAATCTGGTTTCAGCTTGTGTGACGACTCTCAATGATCAGCCAGAAGGATCTAAAGCTCATTTCTCGGCCGATGGACCCGTTTTCTCTGAATCAGAGGGGACAGTAGTTCAGTCAGTGGCTCATTGGCTGAACCGATTCCTCGAACAATTTCAGAACCTTGATTATTAAAATTCCTCGAGGAAAATGTATCTGAAAATGTATCAGCTTCGAAGCTTCGTTAAATGAAGTAGTTCAGTGGTCCCCAACCTTTTTATTACAGCGGACCGGTCAAGACTTTGAAAATGTTGCTGCGGCCCGGTGGGGAGGGATTCGGTGTTGGTGTTCCTGCTAAATCCTGAATATGCCCTATTTGGTTGTCTTGGCCCTTTTATCTCATCCTGTGGGGTTTTTCCTGACTGGGAACGAGAATAAAACCTGCTGAATGTGACGGCAGCCAATCAGAAAGCGCGGTGACGTCAGAGCAGAGGGGAATCCCAAACAGCTGACATATCGGAGATGATATGTGGAAATGTTTATTATTAAATCTAAAGGTCATTATTATGTTTATTCAGATAAAAATGTTAACTATGAAAAAACATTTTCACCTCCAAATCATAGAGCAGCAAATAGAGCGGCTGCTCCGTCGTCTTTCATCCACCTCCTTTTCTTTTTGTTACGTCTTTTATCTCTTAAAATGACTCCACAAACTATCACTGTTGCTTCTACATCATCATCCGTGTTTGGTTATTCTAATTTCCCGCCATGTTGGGGTTTTCCTGGATTATCCTCTGGAATCGGGATGTTCTGACTGGAATCGGTTCGTGTTGCTCCTGCCTTGGACACACGAACCGATCGAACCTGTTGGACTTTATCAGCTCTGTGGTCACAGAGGTTTGGAGAATCGGCCGACATTCTGAAATCTTTCTGTCTAAACCAGACTTAAGACTCACAAGCTCTACTCATCTCCTCTAGACCCAAACGCTCCGACTCTGGTTGCTATGGTAACGTGTACATATCCCTTCAAAATAAGATACAGATGTGCCACAAAAACGAACATTTTACTTTGGTGAATATTTTAACTCACGATAATGACTAACGGAGCCCTGAGCTTGTTTCTCTGCAACCAGACGGTCCATCAGGGAGAGATGGGAGACAATAACACCTGAAGTGTTGCTTATGTCCACAGCCTGCTTGGTCTCTACGTGGCGAAGCAGCTTGAAGCTTCATTGCCTCATTAGCAGCCGGTCGCCACATGTTACGCAGAGCGGCTTGTAATGTGGGACTCACCTCCCGGTCCGGGATAAATCCATCCTCCTGTCTCTTCTCTGGGCCGTTTCCCCTTTGCAGAGAAACTTTCCAAAGACATCTGATCTGTTTCTGACTCATTTTGCTGCTTGTGACTCAGTGTAACCGAGAGAATCCAGTTAAAGGATTTTCAAAATAAAAGATCCTCCAGACTCAAATAATACATAAAACGGAAATATTTCACTATTTGTTGAGCGGCCCGGTACCAATTGGTCCACGGACCGGGGGTTGGGGACCACTAATGTAGCGCACCGTGTTTCAGCCGGGGCGTCATTTGGAGGGCAGCATGGTGTGGAACTGAGGGGTGAGATGGTTGGACTAGGACAGCTTTAGTCAGAAAGACAGAGAGAGAGAGACAGAGGGAGAGAGAGAGAGCTGTTCTCCTCCAGGTGGCGCTCATGGTGAAGGTGTCGGATGTGGCCAGAGCTGCTCACCGCTGTCGGCCACTGAGTACTTGTTGGCGTTGTTGACGACGGCCTTCACCCGGTCGGCCTGGATGGCGATGTCGGCCTCCACCAGCGCGTGTTTCTGCAGCAGGTCTTCCACGCCCAGCAGGTGTTTCCCGTAGTCCTGAGACAGCAGCAGCATCTGGAAGACAGACCGGGGTTAGAGCTGGGATCCTCGTCCGGGGATGAAGGTGGGTTCCTCTGCCTGCCTTCATCTCGTCCATCCAGTCCATGATGTAGAGCATCTCCTGGAAGACCCTTTGCAGGCCCAGGTTCATCTCCAGCCGCTGCCGCCGCGCCTTCAGCAGCTCCAGCAGGTATTCCCACAGCCGGATCACATTATCCTTTCTGGCCGCGATGCGCTTGATGTCGTGGTAACGCTCCGCCTCCAGCTCCTTCGCCACGGAGACCACAGCCTGAACACGTTCCTCATACGCTGCGATGTCCGTCTCGATGGCCTCGTGCTTCTTGGTGGCCGCCTCCACGGCTTGGAGGTCGAAGCCAAAGTTGTCCTGGAGTCAGAAGGGAGGGCGAGTGAGGAAGGCAGGACAGGTGAGCT
Organism: Poecilia reticulata; assembly: GCF_904066995.2. NCBI lineage: Eukaryota > Metazoa > Chordata > Actinopteri > Cyprinodontiformes > Poeciliidae > Poecilia > Poecilia reticulata. The sequence continues at coordinate 34,318,873 of NC_088830.1, read as the reverse complement.
AAAGGTGAACTGCTGCAGAGCGCTGCTCACCTGAGACACCAGCCTCTGGTTTTCACTGAGCCACGTCTCCCTCATGGCTGCCTTGCGGTCAAAGCGTCTGGCCAGCTGCTCCAGCTTCTCCTGGCGGATCAGCTCCGTCCGAAGAGCCAGCTCCCGCTCATGCTCCGCCTTCTCCAGGCGCTCCCAGGCCTGATGGGAGGAGCAGACCAACACTCTAAATCTGGACGACGTTTCAGAGAGCGGCGGTGGGCGGTGCTCACCTTGTTGATGTCCGAGATGAGCTTCCCCTCGCGGGGCATGTAGACCTTCTGGTTGTTGGCCCTCATCTTGCTCTGGATGGTGAAGAGCAGAACCTCCAGGTTCCCCTTCTCTGTGAACCTGAGAGGACAACAAAATCAATGTCTGAACAGGTGGAGTCACCTGGAGCTGAGGACACTGGGAGGACCTGCCACTCACTTGGGCGGTTTCTCCACGGTCCGGTACGTGTTGAAGGCCTGCAGCTGCTGCTGGACGCCCATCAGCGAGTTGGCGAACTTCCTGTTGTTGAGGATGATGATGGTCTGTTCGATCCACTCCAGCAGGTCCGACGCCAGCGACTCGTACTTCTCTATCATCTTCTCGGTCTCGATGGCGTTGTCCAACACCTGGACAACAGAGATGACTCAGGTCAACTGACAGCAGACCGGAACCGGATTCAAAGAAATCCGACCTGAAGGGTGAAGAAGGAACCAGGACCTTGGTACCGGTCCTTTGGCTTGGTCAGGGATCAGTGGACCTGCTCATCTCTGATTGGTCGAGTGTAGCTCACCTGGTTGAAGAGCCCTCAGGTTTATGAACAGTGACGGGTCAGTTTGGGCAGTGAGGTTAATATTCTGACCAGATTTCCCCTGAAGCCTTACAACGGGCCCGAAAACTACCAACATGTTCACCATGACGACGGTTCCCAAGGTTTCCTTCTGAAACAGGAGAGTGGACTGGACCCAGACCTGCCTGCTGGTGACCCATCTGGACCAGAACCTTCAGACGAAGGAGGACGTAACTTACAGAACTGGATAATTGGCCAAACCTTCCTTTCAGAGTCTTTGGGATTTGAATAACAGACTCCTGTCAGTTCCCAGAACACGTCTGGACCTTAAATCCTGGGTCAGTTTGTTTGTCTAAAGTCCGGTGTTATCTTTGGAAAGCAAGCTTGTAATTTATCATGGAAAACTTGGAATCAAAATGGACATGTTGAATCAAGAGTTCAAAACTTTGTCCACATTCTTTGGACTTCATGTCCAACGTTCTTTATGTCCAAAAATATTTTCTTAGGAAAAGAGTTCAGGACATAAAGTCCAGAGTTCTTGCAGCAGTTAAAACCCTGAGGCCATTGGTCCTTGGAAAAATAACATTGTTCTGGCTGCAAGTGTTTGGAAAACTGGGATGTAAAACTGAGCAGCGTTTAGATTGAGTGAGTTAGTGACGGCTCAGTACCGGTTTGCTTTGGGTCGTATAAAGACGTCAGCTGAGCGGCTCCTACCTTCCCGATGCGTTTGCCCTCCACCTTCAGCGCCTTCATCTTGGAGAAGTAGTGGTAGTAGGTGACCACGTAGGTGATGACAGACTTCTCATCAGGATGGTCCACGCTGATATCTGCAGACAGACACACCAGCCCCGGGTGAGACAGGTCCAGCCAGGTAACTGATTGTTGCCTGACGGTCAGACGGGTCAGAACCTTCCGGGTCCAGCAGCTTGGTGAGGCCCAGGTGCTGCTCTGCCAGGTTGAACGCATTCTGCAAGTTGTAGTGAGCGTTGGACTTCTTCAGCTTGTCGAAGTCGATCAGGTCAGGCCTAAAACACCAGACAGGCTTTTCACAACACACCTGTACCACACCTGTCCAGCCAGGTGTCCAGGAGAAGGAGGTTACCTGTGTTTGTGGATGAGGGCGTTGAAGGCCATGCCGTCTCTCCAGCTGGTGGTGAAGTTGTGTATGTTGACGTTGGAATAACTGCAGAGGAACAGCTGAGGTCAGAGACGGTCTGGTCCAGCAGCCTCACCTGGTTACCTGTGCAGGCGGAGACTCACCCGGCCGTCTTCATCTGGCACCACAGGAGCAGGGCGTCCTTGGCCGATCGCTTCTCCTTATTGTCTTCAGTCTCAACACTGATGTCCTGGATCTGAAAGTGGAACAGCAGAAGCGTCAGGACCACCCGTCTCACCTCCGCCTGCTGGCGGCCTGAGGGGGCGTGGCTCTGTTACCTGGAAGCGCAGGATGATGGTCCAGATGAGGCCCAGCGTGAGGCGGTGGTTTCCGTCGACGATGTCGTGGGATCCCATGTTCTCCAGGTGAACCCGCTGCTCCTTCAGGAACTGCAGAGCCTTGTCCACGTTCTCCAGGCAGTGGATGCGCATCCGGCCTTTGGTGGGCTTCGGCTGCAGACAAACAAGGGAATGTAGTCCCTCTGCTGTCCACTAGGGGCCGCTGCTCATTATAAACCCTGCAGTCCCTCTGCTGTCCACTAGGGGCCACTGCTCATTATAAACCCTGCAGTCCCTCTGCTGTCCACTAGGGGCCGCTGCTCATTATAAACCCTGCAGTCCCTCTGCTGTCCACTAGGGGCCGCTGCTCATTATAAACCCTGAGATGGCTCCTTGGTAACCATGGTGGCGACACACCAGCCCTGCCTTATCAGAGGGCAGTAAAGTGTTTAGCAGGGCCCTCCAGGAAGTGGAGTGTCCCAGAACCTCAGGACGGGTTGGGGGCAACTGGATCAGAGCCATCTTATCTGGATCCAGAACCCGCCGCTCCGACTGCTAGCAGCAGCAAAACAGGAAGTGGACACACCTGGAAGAACTGAAGCGAAGCGGCGTTTAATACAAAGAGGAATGTTAGGCTCCGCCCACTTCTTGGAAAAGCAGCTTCCAGGGAAGGCGGCCCTCAGACTGTGTGGACCCAGAGAAGAACCAGAACCAGCTGGTCTAGGTTGTGTTGCATGCAGACTACATCACCCAGCATCCCCAGGGGCCTGCAGGTTCTGGAGCGGTTCTGAGAGCAGCGGCCTCATGGCTCAGGGCCCAGTTCAGACGACTGATTCAGCAAACGGTTGAAATCAGTCGTCTGAATCAAAGAGAGTATCGAGGGAGAGCTGCCTGAGGGGTTCTACCACCGGCCCTGACCGGGATCTCCGGACAGAACCACCGGGATCTCCGGACAGAACCACCGGGATCTCCGGACAGAACCACCGGCCCTGACCAGGATCTCCGGACAGAACCACCAGGATCTCCGGACAGAACCACCGGGATCTCCGGACAGAACCACCGGGATCTCCGGACAGAACCACCGGGATCTCCGGACAGAACCTCCATTATTTCCGGACAGAACCAACGGCCCTCACCAGCCTCTCTCCGGACAGAACCTCCAGCAGCTTGATGAGCATGCGTCCGTCCCTCAGGTCCAGGTAAAGGTCGGTGATTCTGCAGGACACTCTGGACAGGTGGGAGTTGACCCACTTGGTGAAGGTCTTCTTCTGGACCGCTTCACGTTCATCTGGGTGGACAGAGACACAAACTGGGTCAGAGCCGCTAATTCAGTAGATCCTACTGGCTCGGGCCTGGATTCTGGAACTTTACTCTGAAGGGACAACAGGAAGGAAGAGGAACCGGATCGGGTTTGCTGGTTCTGATATAACATTTGTGGAACAGAACCATCAACCCTAGAACCGGCCATTGTTTGCTCACTGGTGCTCATTTGAATAAACTGTCGCCATAGCGACAGAGACGTGAAATATTTGATCAACAGAATCCAGATGTTTAACATTTTCCCAACGTTGCTGTTTGTGGAGAATCAAGTGACACAATTTGAGTTTCGGATAAATTAAGAACGGATCAATTTAACGGAGATCTGAGGACGGTCGACGTCATCGCCGCGGAGACGGAGGTCTGCAGAGAAGACAACATCTGCAAACACCTGCAGGCCGAGCCGGTGGAGCTCCAGAGGAGTCGTCCCAGAACCGGACCGACCCAAACATCAGAACAAGCAGAGGGAGGGAACCTGGGAACCGGGAGGCAGGGCGTCCCCCTCACCTTGCAGCTGCTTGAAGCGCCCCTCCAGCAGGCTGCTGCTGGCCTGCGGCTCCGCCTCCATCCCTCCTGAGGTTCCTTATGCGCGGCTCTTTGTGGGTCGGATCCCGGACCGCTCCAGGCCCGGTTCTACTTCAGTCCAGCGACATTCCGGCCGACGCGGCAGGAAGAGTCCCAGCCGATCCGAGGATTCGGTCGGGATGAAATCAGGAAAGGAAATCCCGCCGTAGTTTCCTTCGCAGCGACGGAGCTGAACTTTGGACTTCATGAACAAGAAGCTCAGATTAAAGTTTAACCCAGCAGTCGCAGTCTGAAACTCTGGTTCTGGTTCTGGACGGGAGCCTGCGCAGCGGACCCGGAGCGGCGACCTGGAGTCGGCAGCGGCGCCGTGACGAGTCCAGAGGTCGCCGTGACGCCCTGCCCTGCCCTGCTGCGTCTGATTGGCTGCAGGGACCCCCCTCGCCTCTCCTGCCCCTCCAGGACGGACACGCTGCAAAAAGTGAAGGTGAAGCAGATTCCTTCAGGAGGCCGCTTCCAGCAGAGATCCATGCAGAACCGGAACCAGAACCGGGTCAGAACTCTGAGGGAATCCCAGCTCTTCAGCCGTTTCTTCTCTGGACAAGATCCACCTCCAGACGGGCCGGGATCAGGGACCCGAGCACACGGCCTTGAGGAACTCCTGTACTGAAACCAAGAGTGTTTCCTGGGAACAGAACCAGGACCGGTACCGGCAGTAGAACCTCCATGCTACTTTTTGCAGCATGGAGGTTCAGGAAGCTGTTCTCCGGTTTCTGACAGAAAACAGAAGGCAAGGGAACTCTGGTTCCCCTGCTGGTCCAGATAGAGCTGGGGTCAGCGGGGGTCAGCTGGGGTCAGCGGGTCACCAGGAGGTTCTGGAGGAACATTTCAACATCATCTGCTGCTGGGTTGGCTCCAGCATTCCCAGTAAGTTCTACCTGAAAGCTGCTGGGACAGTTGGACCCGTCAACAGGTTCTGTTCCTGTTGTCTGCAGACACACACACACACACACACACACACACACACACACACACACACACACACCATCTGCTCATATGTTTATTATGAGGCGAGCTCAGCATCCATCTGGTCCAACAGACCAGAACCAGACCCGGGTCGGGTCCAGCTGTGCAGAAGTTGCAGGTCGTTCCTGTGGGGGGCGCCGTCATCAGGCTGAGCTCAGGTTTCCATGTTTTGTTGATTCTTTGAAGCTACAAATAAAAACAAGTTGTTGATGCTGATTTCTTCCTGAGTCTGATGAGGTCAAAGGTCACTGAGAAGTCTACCTTAGACTTCTCATTGGACTGAAACTGCTTGTGTGTGGGGTCAGAACCGGTCCAGAACCGGTCCGACTCGCACCATGCTGGTCCCAGTTTGTTTTCCACAAACAGACTGGTATTTACCCCAAGCAGCTTTTTACAGCGGAGAGCGTGAGCCAATGACGCGACAGCATCGCGATGATGTCATCAGCTTCCCTTCATTGTTCCTCACATTCCAGAGTCAAAGACAGGAAGTGAGAAACAAACATCCTGCCGGGCCTGATGGACCAGAACCAGAACCTGGACCTGGACCTGGACCAGGACCTGGACCAGAACCAGAATCAGAATCTCGACCGGAACCAGAATCAGAATCTGGACCGGAACCAGAGCCTGGACCTGGACCAGAACCTGGACCAGGACCAGAACCAGAACCAGTTAAAGCACCTCATTTTTCAACTGCTTCTGGTTCTGATTGGTGCGTTTCTGGTTCTGGCCCCGCCCACTTTCCCAGTGAGGCGTCAGAGAGGCGGGGCTTCCTCTGGTCATATCGTCTCCACTTCCTGTCTGAGCTGCGGCAGAAACGCGCCGCTCCTACCAGGAACAACCAATCACAGCCAGGAGGAGGGGCTTAGCGCTGTCAGTCATCCTCGTGCACTCACTGCTAAATGAGTACGACCCACAGGGGGCGCCGCCCGCCTACCTGCCAGAGCCTTGATGCGCGAGCGCTCGAAGAGCCGCGCGGAGCTGTTCTCGTTGTCCCAGTCGTCGTCCCAGCGGTTGTTGACGGTGTCGCTGCTGCTGTACTGGCCGTGCAGCTCCATCGGGTCGTACTCGGCCGCCACCGTCGTCATCATGATGGGTCGGCTGACACGGGCCGCTTCAGGGCCACCACACCTGCGGACGGAACCACGGGTCAGAGGCAGAACCAGAACCTGGGCCCGGTTGCACAGAACAGAACCGGGCCACGGCATTGTTTCTTCCTGAAACAATGATCATGTTGAGTCTGACTGCTGCGCTCTGATTGGCTGATGTGGCAGAGCGGTGGGTCAGCATCATTTCAGCAGGACGGAGGGCGGACTGGCAGCAGAGGAGGAGACATGTTGACACCTTTACATTAATTATAATCCAAATCAGTTTAGTTTCATAAAAAATCTCATTACTGATTTTATTACTTTTCCTCATTCATATCGAAACAGAAACTAGTTTTATTTCTGAAAACGTTGAGCTCTTGTTGCAGTCCATAAGGCTCCAGCACTTCAGGGGGAGTTAATATTTAATGCACATCTTTGCAGCATTAATATTTCATATTGCAGAGGTTGAGGTCATGCTGCTCAGGTAGAATCAGGAGGCTGGAAGTTCCCACACCGAACCTGGCACAGCCAAGTCTGACTCTGATTGGACGGCAGCAGGAGCTAGCGCCTCATTGGCTGGTCCGTGTTCAGGGAACCAGAATCTGATCCAGTCTGTTTCAACAGCAGCTTCACTGAATCCTTCTGGGTTTGATCCTGGACTCTAGAACAGCAGATCTAGTTTGTCTAGAAATCCTTTGTTTCTGATTGACTCGTATTTTTCAGCTTTCTTTATTTGGCATTGCGGGTTTTGAACTATATCAGTTTTTGCTGCAGAACTGCAAAGCCAGGCCATGGACTTCTGGCTAACCACATTCATGAATCCGCCATTTTTACTCCTGGCAGAGATTTTTGTCTTCCAGGTTTAGTGATGGCGAAACTCCGAGTGGATCGGTCTAATTGCTGGGCTGTTGGTGTTTTAACCCAACCGATCCCCAGCACCAGAACATCTTCCAAATGTTTGGTTAAACTTTATTTTTCCTGGAAATATTTCACATCAAAGGGGAAAGTCGTCTTTGACCTGCGCTAGCATCCAGAAGGGTTAGCTAACTTGGTCTGACTGAGCAAAATGCTAAGCTGCTAATTAAGTTAAAATGACAAACTTCATGAATTTATTGTTGATATCCTGGCCACTGTTTGCTAGCATTAGCATCACATTGCAGGTAGCGCTGTGAGCTAGCTGTTAGCTCCTACTGGACAGAACCATCTTGTTTTGAATGTTAACAGCTTGGCATTGATTTCACCATTTTTTTCTTGAGAACAAATGATCCAAATGCTTTCAGTTACGTTCTTGGCGCTCGCGTTAGCTAACCAGCTAAGTATGTGAGCCTTGTTTACCATAAGAGGTCAGTCCTGTTGTGGCTGGATGGACGAGTCTAACATCCAATCAGTGGGGAATGAAAGGGTCTCATTCGCATTTCAAGCATTAGCAACAAAAGTTGCTCTCAGACGTGTCTCAGGTCAGGGGTCAGAGAGGGGTCAAATAGAGGTCAGGGAGAAGCTAGAGTAAAGGATTCAGACCAAAGCAGTCGAGCCACAGACCAGCTGGATGTTTTGAGAAATGAACTGACGGGTCAATATGAATATCCTTATTCTGATTTAGACATTAATTATTGGTGTTCATCATCATCATCATCATCATCTTTATTGAATAGCAATAACATCATGAAGTCCAAGCCAGGAAGTGGCTGGAAGGATGATCTCATCAACATTTCCAGGTTCTGGCTGCGCACACAGAACCGGCAGCTGTCGGGTCCTGAACACCCGTCCCCCTGTGGCCCTCGCCCCTCAGGTTGAGGAACAGCTGTCAGACAGCTGAACGGCGGAGCAGCTGCAGGGAAAACTGTCCCAACATTCCTGAACCGAGGGAACGCACCCACCAGACCCGGTTCTGACCCAACAGAAACCCAAACTGAGCCGACAGAACCGGTCCACTGAGTCTCCGGAACCCGATCCAGCTACAGCTTCCTGCCCGACTTCACTCAGAACCAGAACCAGCTCTTGACTGGGATTCCAGGCTTCAGACAGGAAGCTGATTGATTGATCATCGATTGATTGTTGATGCCATGGCGGCGGCCTCCAGACCTCAGATCCATCCAAGATGGCCGCCAAACATCAGAAACATTCACAGTTCAACTCCCTAACGACACATTTAGAGGACAAACAGGAATCGGATCGGAACCGACCTGATATCTGGACTTCAGTTGAGTCCAGATTTTCCCAGAGTTCATGGAGGAAGTTTCTGGAGCGGCAGACCGTTCAGAACCTCTAGCAGGAGAACGTTCTGGGTCAGAACCAGCAGCTACAGTTGGACCGGCTCTATGTTCTGGATCCAACCAGAACTTCCTGCAACTTTTCAGAACCAAGTGAATGAGAAGCTGAAGACCCAACAGAACATCAGAACCTGGAACGCTCCGGTACCGTTCTGGTCCAAGGACCTATTTTAAAACTAAAAATCCAATCAAGTGTCAGAATAAGAGCGCTTCGGCCAGGACATCAAAACTTATTCCAAGGAACCGAACCGGAACCGTAGACCCAGTAGGAGGAGTTCTGTTGGGTAAAGTTCCTTGAAAAAGATTCCACTTTGGATCTTTCGGAACCCGTCAAGTTCCTGTTGAATCTGGTTCTGCAGTTTGAACACCTGCAGCAGGGTTCGGTTCTCTGAGAGGAACGTTCCTCCAGCAGAACCCGGGGATGGAGGCCGCTGTTTTCCAGCATTTTCTGAGGGCCGAGCGGAGCCGCAAAGAGATGGCTGGAGGCCGGCCACGGGCGGTCCGGGCCGCCGCTGAAACGGACCGGGAAATTAGGGCAGAATCGCGACCGCAGCGGCTGTTATTGTCCCGGCCAGACCGCCTCCTCCCGCGGCCACGCCTGCATGGCGCACCGTTATTATTCTCCATCCTCCATCCTCCAACCGGGAGGGCGGGGGGCCGGAGGCGGCCAGGCGGGCTGCTAGGCGCCGCGGCCCGGCCACACGGCGCGGCCGGGCCCGGCGGAAGTACCGCGGTTCTGTTTCGGAGATTCCGAGGTTGTTAGGTTTGGATCCGGAGTCCGAACGGCCAGACTGAGCCCGGACTCCCGACACGAAGCGAAGTTAGCCTCAGAAACCTAGAAGCCCCCCGAACCGGAGCTCCAATCACAGCGGCCATTAAAACCCAACCGAACCGAACCGAGCCGGAGCAGGGCGCCGCTTACCTGCTAAGAGATCCACAGCGAGGATCCAAACTTCAGCTGCGGAGGAAGAGTCTGCAGAGCGGACGGAACCGGAGGAGGAGCACCGGGAGGGAGGGGAGGGGGAGGGGGGAGGGGGGGGTGCTGCAGGGAATGACGGGAAAAGATCCGCACTGACCCTCCTCCTCCTCTTCCTCCTCCTCCTCTTCCTCCTCCTTCTCTTCCTCCTCCTCCTCTTCCTCCTCCTCTTCCTCCTCATCTTCCTCCTCCTCCTCTTCCTCCTCCTCCTCTCCTCCTCTTCCTCCTCCTCCTCCTCCTCTTCACCCTCCTCCTCCTCTTCCTCCTCCTTCTCTTCCTCCTCCTCCTCCTCCTCATCTTCATCCAGCTACAAACAGAACCGAGCCTGAACCAGACAGAACCAGGCCGCTTTGTTCCCGCAGAGAAACATTTTAATTCAGTTAAAAACTGGAACCAGGGGTCACAGTGTTACGGTGAGAGGTCAGAGGTCATATCACCTTCTCAGTGAACCGGCTCTGTGGGAAGTAGAACTCATGGTTCTGGTTCTGGTCGGACCGCCCTGCTGCTGACTGAGCCATAGTTCCTCCACCTGAAGCTGGTAGAACCGGGTCAGAACCCAACCCAGGAGGGAACCAGTTCCGAACCAGGAAGATTCAACAGAACCGGGCTGAGAGCTCCAGAACCTCCGTGATGATGATGATGATGGGTCTTCATCATCTCTGCTCTCGACCCAGTAGAGTCCAGCAGCTGGTTGTGGGTTTGAATCCCGGCCCAGTTCTGACTGGAGCTTTAGCTTCCGGGGGAGTGTGTGAGTGAGTGTGTGTGAGTGTGTGTGTGTGAGAGTGAGTGAGTGTGTGTGTGTGTGAGTGTGTGTGTGAGTGTGTGTGAGTGTGTGTGCATGTGAGTGTGTGTGTGAGTGTGAGTGAGTGTGTGTGTGTGTGTCGCTCGTCTCTGTCAGAATGATTATTATACATTTTATTTTTGGGCGCCTTTGACCCTTCAGGAGAGAATAAGTAAAATCAATACAACAATAATCAGTTAATCTGATGGATTCAGTTTCAAATCAGTTTTCAGGACGTGAAGCTGGAGAGGACATCGATGTTTGTCATGGCAACCGCAGGGAGGAAGAGCAGGAGGAGGAAGCAGCAGCGTTTCAACCAACCAGGATGGAGAACAGAAGGACCCCGAGGACGGGGCCCTGGGGGCCTCCAGAGCTTCAGGGTCTGAGCTTCGCTAGTGGAAGCTAGCCTTTAGCATGATGGAGAGAAATCCAGAATCAGCTGCCATGAAGAGATCGATGTGATTCTGGTGAGAGGAACTGTTCATAAAGAACTGAGGAGAGGAACTGTTCATAAAGAACTGCGGAGAGGAACTGTTCATAAAGAACTGAGGAGAGGAACTGTTCATAAAGAACTGAGGAGAGGAACTGTTCATAAAGAACTGCGGAGAGGAACTGTTCATAAAGAACTGAGGAGAGGAACTGTTCATAAAGAACTGAGGAGAGGAACTGTTCATAAAGAACTGCAGGAGAGGAACTGTTCATAAAGAACTGCGGAGAGGAACTGTTCATAAAGAACTGCAGGAGAGGAACTGTTCATAAAGAACTGAGGAGAGGAACTGTTCATAAAGAACTGCAGGAGAGGAACTGTTCATAAAGAACTGAGGAGAGGAACTGTTCATAAAGAACTGCAGGAGAGGAACTGTTCATAAAGAACTGCAGGAGAGGAACTGTTCATAAAGAACTGCGGAGAGGAACTGTTCATAAAGAACTGCGGAGAGGAACTGTTCATAAAGAACTGCGGAGAGGAACTGTTCATAAAGAACTGCAGGAGAGGAACTGTTCATAAAGAACTGCAGGAGAGGAACTGTTCATAAAGAACTGAGGAGAGGAACTGTTCATAAAGAACTGAGGAGAGGAACTGTTCATAAAGAACTGAGGAGAGGAACTGTTCATAAAGAACTGCAGGAGAGGAACTGTTCATAAAGAACTGAGGAGAGGAACTGTTCATAAAGAACTGCAGGAGAGGAACTGTTCATAAAGAACTGAGGAGGATCAAAGACTTGTGAATGAAGGACAGACAGGACGGTAGAGAGGTCAGAGGTCAGAGGGTCAGGATGAGGTTCCTCTGGTGAGATGAACTGGTTTGAACTTGGCCTCTGATTGGTTCGTTGGCTGTGGGGGCGGGGCCAGAGACAAGTGGTGGTTCTGGTTATGCCATGTTCCACCTTCCGACCCGTAATTCTCACCAGGGACCATGAAGATCCTGTCTTTGTCCTGCAGGAGGCGCTGCAAACACCACAGAAGAAGAACTCGGGCTGTTTTCATGTGTTTTTAATGTTTTTCCACCAGAACCACCAGGTCCAATCAAACCAGACTCACCAACCCGAGTCATCTAAACCGAACGGAGCCTAGCAGCTGCCAGAACCCGACCAGAACTCTGCGGGCTTCACTCAATTTATTCACAAGCTAAACCAGCAGCACAGAAACTAGAGTTCTGGTTCCAGTCTGTTCCTGAGGTTCTGTGGGATTCCCCTTGGACCCAACAGAACCATCAGGCCCGAATCCAGAACCGGAGAAGTTCTCTGCGTTTGTTTTCGTCCCTGGAGTTGAAGCTGCGGCTGGCGAGCCGCTTCCTGTCGGGTCGATACGGAGACAGGAAGTGGTGTAAGATGATCCGTGCTGATCATCAGCACCAAGTCCATTAGAGCCTGATGGAGCAGAACCGGGCCTGATGGGACAAACATCGATCTGTGGGTCAGGCTGAAGATGCTCTGGGTTTTCCCCAAAGGCACCAGAACCGGGTCGTCCCAGCTGCAGCGTCTGTAAGTGATGTAACCGACTGCAGTCTCCCCCTAGTGGTGGGAGGACTTCTGTTGGGGGAGCCAGTTCACAGCTTTTCATACTTCCTGTTGTGGCTTCCATTTCCTGTTGCTGTAGCATTTTGTTTCCATTTTTTCTCTTGCGTTTGTTTCGTAGCATTTGGGTTTTCAGTTTGCATCGTTCATCCCTCCACCCATCTGTCTTCACATGTCCACGGCCCCGCCCGCTCCGCACTGACTCCGCCCATCAGGCTCCCCGGCCCCGCCCATCAGAAGTCCAGCCACTCGCTCATGTAGATGCAGCTGGATGGGGAGATCTCCCCTCCTTCGTGGCAGTCATGGAACACCTGCAGAGAGGACAGACAGGTGAGGTCAGGTGAGGCTGAGGAGGGGCTGCAGGTACGTCCAGGGGGCATGGTTACCGGGCAGAGTCCGCAGGGAGTCTTGACGAGGCCGGTGGGCTGCAGGATGGCGTTGACGCCGCGGTACAGCTTCATCTGGCCGTCCACGCTGCCCACCGTCCCTTCCTTGGCAGCGATCACCGTCATCTCCACCTTCCCATCGTAGATCAGTGTGTTCAGGATGGTCTCGATGTCGTCCATGGACAGGTCCACCTGCGCCCAACACACAGACACACACACACACACACACCTGTCAGCCCAGAGGTAGACCAGCTGCAGAGGCATGGACTGCAGGTGGGAGGAGTCACCTTGCTGATTCCCAGCTCACAGATGTACTTCCACACCTCATGCGACGTGGCGAACGAGCTGTTCCTCTGGACCATCGGGCTCTGCTTCCCGTCCCTTGCCGCTTCCGCCTTGGAGCAGAGCAGAGAGGGTCACAGGATCCACCAGGGGGTCACAGACCCAACCAGAGGGTCACAGACCCAACCGGGGGGTCACAGACCCAACCAGGGGGTCACAGACCCAACCAGGGGGTCACAGGATCCACCAGGGGGTCACAGACCCAACCAGAGGGTCACAGACCCAACCAGGGGGTCACAAACCCAACCAGAGGGTCACAGACCCAACCAGGGGGTCACAGACCCAACCAGGGGGTCACAGGATCCATCTGGGGGTCACAGACCCAACCGGGGGGTCACAAACCCAACCGGGGGGTCACAGACCCAACCAGGGGGTCACAGACCCAACCAGGGGGTCACAGGATCCACCAGGGGGTCACAGACCCAACCAGGGGGTCACAAACCCAACCAGGGGGTCACAGACCCAACCAGGGGGTCACAAACCCAACCAGGGGGTCACAGACCCAACCAGAAGTTCTCTTGCCATTGTAAAAGAAAACTGAGGACGAACACAGAGTTTATCATTGATCATGTTGGTTCCATCTGATCTACTTTCATTACTGAGGCCCCAGACCTGCAGAGTCTTCAGGAGGGAGACCTGTGCTGCCCTGTGCTGCCCCCTGCTGGCCCGAATCATCTAAACCTGAACCGGTGTGTGTGTGAGTGTGTGTACTTGTATATACGACATATAAAAAGTGAGGACCTTTTCCCGGTTCTGGCTTCCTTTGCAGTTTCTCCTGAGCTCTGCTGGCTAGATTACAGGTTTGGCTAGAGTTCTGGTTCTGGTTGGAGTTCTGGTTCTGGTTGGGTGGAGTTTGGAATAAACTAGTTCTTGTTCTGGTCAGTGAACAGGTCTGGGTTAGGAGTAAACAGTCACTAAAATGAATGGAGATCAATACCAAGTCTTCAGTTTGTATGTTAGCACCAGGCTGTGTGTCCAGACAGCTCTGGTTCTGGTCGGCCAGGTTCTGCTGGTACCTTGCTCTGCAGGAACTTGAAGCACTGCTGGTTCAGAACCTCCACGAACTCGGACTCAAAGTCCTGGTCGCTGTACCAGGCGCCGCCCGTCACCGTACGATCTGGCTGCAGGTTGTACAGCATGTACACCTTCTTCTTGGACGCCTGGAGGACAGAACCGCACCGGGAGCAGATCAGAACCGGGTCAGCTACTGTTTTCAGCCCGCTCTGGGAGCTCTGACCAGAAACCTGAATATATTAATAATTATTCTAACCTATTTCTGAGTTCATCAGACCAAAATGAAACTGATTCATTTAATTTCCTTCCAGTTACTCTAAGATTTTAAACCACTTTAATCAAGTGAATTAGCCTGATTGGCTAATGTGTAGCAGATCCAGCCAATCAGCAGCTAGAACAGACTGAAGCGTCCAATCAGAGAAGAATGAGAATTAAATTTTGTCAAACCTCTGCAACATTTTCTGCATTTGTTTCAGTATTTCTGATGTTTGTTGAGTTTTATAGAAATTAAAAATGTTCCTTTAATTATATTTCATACATAGTAAAGTAAATCTGACTGGTTTTTGGTGCGAACGGAGAGATGGAGCCGATTGTTTGACGCTCCGCAGAGACGCTCAGAGCCGAGTTACGATCCGCCGCTTCCCTCGTCAACAAACGGACGAACTGAGGCTCCGCTACATCAGACAGATGTTGTCATGACAACAGACTCCTGGCTTCAGTCAGGATCCGGGACTCAGCTAATTGAGCCAATCGGCGACACGACTGCGTTTTGGTAGGAAGAGCAGAGGGGGCGGAGTCTGTGTGACATCACCACAGTAATGACCACCGTTTACGTTCCACCGATGCTCTGAGAACAAACTCAGGTTTCACTACTGCCAGATTTGAATCATGTCAGCGTAAAGCCGGTGCTGCAAACACCAACATCAGACGGGGTCACGGGGTCACGGAGCCACGCGGCTCCAGGCCTCACCGCTCGGTTCATTCAGACATTTATTAAAGCAGGACACGGTGGAGGGGCTCTCACCTGACTGTTGGTTGACAATGACATACACTTTTTTCCTTTTTGTACATTTTTAAGTGAAAACCACGGCAGGCCGCTGGATGGATGCCTGGATGGATGCCTGGCCGAGCGCCCAACCACCAGGCTCAGGAGGTTTTCTGGGGGAAACCTTGGCTCACATCCGCTTCACTGAATTCAGCTCTGCTTTCACGGCAGACTGGTGTGGAAACTGGCAGGTGTTGGAAGCCCCTCTCCCACCTGTTGCTGCATTAAGGACGTCCCGCCGAAACGCACACCACCAGTCAGAGTGGGGCTCCACAGCTCATCAGCTCTGGCCCTCTGCTCTTCACGCTTCCAGGCCACCAAAGTAGCACCTTGTTAAACTCGCAGACGACGACAGCAGGGGGTCCCACCTCACGGGAGACCATCCTACGCTCAGCCAAGACCAAGGAGGACATCCTGGACATTAGGAGACGTAAAGGAGGTGGAGAGAGTCAGACTTCTGCTTCCTGGTTCATTTCATGGACAAACAGGCCTGGAGCGGAAACACAGCAGAACGGGCAAAGACAGTCCAGAGACTCCGTGTCCTGCCCCGTGTCCTGCCTCGTGTCCTGCCCCGTGTCCTGCCTCGTGTCCTGCCCCGTGTCCTGCCTCGTGTCCTGCCCCGTGTCCTGCCTCGTGTCCTGCCTCGTGTCCTGCCCCGTGTCCTGCCTCGTGTCCTGCCCCGTGTCCTGCCCCGTGTCCTGCCTCGTGTCCTGCCCCGTGTCCTGCCCCGTGTCCTGCCTCGTGTCCTGCCTCGTGTCCTGCCTCGTGTCCTGCCTCGTGTCCTGCCCCGTGTCCTGCCTCGTGTCCTGCCTCGTGTCCTGCCCCGTGTCCTGCCCCGTGTCCTGCCCCGTGTCCTGCCCCGTGTCCTGCCCCGTGTCCTCAGGAGAAACTAGAGTCCTCAAAAGCAGCTGGAGATTTTCCATCGATGCTCCACTGAAAGCGTCAACTGCTGCTGCCTCTGTGCTTCAGACAGAGACAGACGGACGGACAGAGAGACAGATGGACAGAGAGACAGATGGACGGACGGACAGATCCAACCTAGCAACCCTGCGGTTACTAATCGCCATGGCTACCGTTTATCACCAATTTCATTAAAGTCCATGTAATTTTATAATTATACATTATGTTTCTAAAATGACAATATGATTATTGATTGATTGATCATTTATATTTAATGTGTTTGTGTATGTAGAGACATCAGCTGTGTATGGAGGACCAATCCTGCCAAAACCGAAATATCAAAATACATAACCAATTTGACAAAAGTCTTTAAACGGCAAAATATTGCATCCAAAAAATGTAAAATCAGTCTGGGTTGTACCAGCTGGGCCTGAACCGGGCCGGGCGGTTCTGGACTCACCGCCACAGACTTGACAGCCTTGATGAGCTTCTTGCTCTCCAGGTTCTTGAGGATCTTGTTGATCTCCGTCAGAGGAAGGTTGCTCTTGAAGCGGATGTCTCTGCTCCAGATTCCTGTGGCGACACCAGAACTGGCCATGAGGTTCTGACCCGATCGGTCCTGACCCGATCACGTCTACAGGACGCTACCTTTGTTTCCCGCGTCCTCGATGATCTGGTAGACCAGCTTCTCCTGGTTGTCAGAACCTTTCATCTTACTAGAACACAGAGGAGCGTCAGGGCGGAACGACCCGGCAGAACCGGGCCGGCGTGGAGCTTACCTGGCGCTCTGCGTGTCCTTCAGCCGGTACAGCAGACCAGAACTGTTCCTCAGCAGGTCCAGCTGACCCTGAAACACAGTCAGGTCAAAGGTCGGGAGCTGGGAAAGTATTCACGCCCTGCCTGCTTCTTCTTCTTTTGTCTTAAATGTTTCACATCAAACAAACAGGAAGCTGCAGCCGGGATTGAGTTTATTGCTGAAGCTCCACAGAAATGGTCTGTGAAATACGGCGAATAACGAACCGAACCGGAACCGGAAGTGACTGACCAGGGACAGCAGCTTGTTGAGCGCCATGGCGCGCTGCTGGGGCTCCAGGTGAGGCAGGTCGTTCTGGATCACCTGGTCCGTGATTCCCTGGGGAAACTGCTGACACAGCTCCTTGATCCTGGAAAACACCCGAACCGAACCGGGTCAGAGCCTGCTTCTGGAAACATTAAAAATAATGAAAACGTTTCTCCTGGTTCTCCTCCGAACCTCTGGTTCTGCTCCTTTCAGAATCATTCTGTTTAAACCTGAAAGTTCTGTCAGCTGGGGTTCGGTTCTTCTGAGCGGGTTTTCACCTGTTCTCTATCTCCGCCGGTTCCGAAAGGTTCGTCTCCTTCTTCACCTTCACCTCTGCCATCCTGACCCAATTCTGAGGTTCCGTCTGTCCGCAGCGGGGCCGAGTTTGACTGGACCGGGTTTAACGTGTTGCGATGAGCCGGGGTCCTTAAGGCTGTGTCTCTCAGTGTGAGCTGTCCTGATCCGTGCCTGATTACAAAGGAGCCTGCAGATATTCTGCTGGTCTGTTTTTTTAATGAACTCTAGTTCAGTGCTATGAAATAAAATATATCACATATTTATATTTAAGTTAAAACATTTTACCTGGAGTTTTAATGTAGAAAATACTGCGGCTGTTTTAGGAAAAGTCGGCAGTGAAACCCATAAAATCCAATAAAAATCCGGACGAGACTGAATCATATTAAACATAAAAACTGTGCCGAACCGAACCAGGGCAGGTGGTTCTGGTTCTGGTTCTAGAATCCAAGCATTGATGTTTAGCGTTGTGGGCGGAGCCTACTGTGATCCCGTTGTCATGGTGACGCTAAACGCAACAGCTGCACTTCAGTGAAAATACTGATGTCCCGATCAGAAATTCATTTTAACGAAATTCACAGAAAACTGGACAAACAGGAGCGGTCAGAACCGGATCAGAACCGGGTCAGAACCGGATCAGAACCGGGTCAGAACCGGGTCAGAACCGGATCAGAACTGGGGACCAGTTTGTCACGAAATGGAGCTTCTGGAACAATCTGCTTCTGGATCTGAACCGGGTCAGAACCGGATCTGAACTACGTTCATCAAGTTTGTGAAACTCTGAGGTGACATGTTGTTTATGATCTACATGAGATCAATAATCAATCATTCTGCCACTCAGCAGCTCAGTGACTGTTATCGATCGGCCAGCGGTTGCCATGGCAGCAGGTGCCATTTCAGCTCCTCTCATCATCCCGATCAGCGCAGGCGCGACCCGCAAACCCAAGACCCGCATCGACACCAGGACGCCCGTCTGCATCCAGTCAGGTACATCCAACCACATCCAACCACATCCAACCAGCGTCCAACCACATCCGACCAGCATCTGACCAGCATCCAACCACATCCAACCACATCCAACCAGCGTCCAACCACATCCAACCACATCCAACCACATCCAACCAGCGTCCAACCACATCCGACCACATCCAACCACGTCCAACCACATCCAACCACGTCCAACCACATCCAACCACATCCAACCAGCGTCCAACCACATCCAACCACGTCCAACCAGCGTCCAACCACATCCAACCAGCGTCCAACCACATCCGACCACATCCAACCACGTCCAACCACATCCAACCACGTCCAACCACATCCAACCACATCCAACCAGCGTCCAACCACATCCAACCACGTCCAACCACATCCAACCACATCCAACCACATCCAACCAGCGTCCAACCACATCCAACCACGTCCAACCAGCGTCCAACCACATCCAACCAGCGTCCAACCACATCCAACCACATCCAACCAGCGTCCAACCACATCCAACCACATCCAACCAGCGTCCAACCACATCCAACCACATCCAACCACATCCAACCACATCCAACCACATCCAACCAGCGTCCAACCACATCCAACCACATCCAACCAGCGTCCAACCACATCCAACCAGCGTCCAACCACATCCAACCACATCCAACCAGCGTCCAACCACATCCAACCACGTCCAACCAGCGTCCAACCACATCCAACCAGCGTCCAACCACATCCAACCACATCCAACCAGCGTCCAACCACATCCAACCACATCCAACCACATCCAACCACATCCAACCACATCCAACCAGCGTCCAACCACATCCAACCAGCGTCCAACCACATCCAACCAGCGTCCAACCACATCCAACCACCATCCAACCACATCCAACCACATCCAACCACATCCAACCAGCGTCCAACCACATCCAACCACATCCAACCACATCCAACCAGTGTCCAACCACATCCAACCACATCCAACCAGCATCCAACCACATCCAAACAGTGTCCAACCACATCCAACCACATCCAACCAGCGTCCAACCACATCCAACCAGCGTCCAACCACATCCAACCAGCGTCCAACCACATCCAACCAGCGTCCAACCACATCCAACCAGCGTCCAACCACATCCAACCACATCCAACCACATCCAACCAGTGTCCAACCACATCCAACCAGCATCCAACCACATCCAACCAGTGTCCAACCACATCCAACCACATCCAACCAGCGTCCAACCACATCCAACCACATCCAACCAGCATCCAACCACATCCAACCACATCCAACCAGCGTCCAACCACATCCAACCAGCGTCCAACCACATCCAACCAGCGTCCAACCACATCCAACCACGTCCAACCACATCCAACCACATCCAACCAGCATCCAACCACATCCAACCAGCGTCCAACCACATCCAACCAGCGTCCAACCACATCCAACCAGCGTCCAACCACATCCAACCACATCCAACCAGCGTCCAACCACATCCAACCAGCGTCCAACCACATCCAACCAGCGTCCAACCACATCCAACCACATCCAACCAGCGTCCAACCACATCCAACCAGCGTCCAACCACATCCAACCAGCGTCCAACCACATCCAACCAGCGTCCAACCACATCCAACCAGCGTCCAACCACATCCAACCAGCGTCCAACCACATCCAACCAGCGTCCAACCACATCCAACCAGCGTCCAACCACATCCAACCAGCGTCCAACCACATCCAACCACATCCAACC
Organism: Poecilia reticulata; assembly: GCF_904066995.2. NCBI lineage: Eukaryota > Metazoa > Chordata > Actinopteri > Cyprinodontiformes > Poeciliidae > Poecilia > Poecilia reticulata. The sequence goes on along the minus strand of NC_088830.1, from coordinate 34,298,854 downwards.
AGCGTCCAACCACATCCAACCAGCATCCAACCACATCCAGTCAGGTACATCTAACCCTGGTCCTCCAGGAGTCCCTGGTCCTCCAGGTGTCCCTTGTCCTCCAGGTGTCCCTGGTCCTCCAGGTGTGTGTTTCTGCAGTCTCTCCAGGTGTGCTGATCTTCTTCACTCTGGATGGTTCGAAGCCGGTTGCCGGGCAGCGGGGGTCAGAGGTCGGCAGCAGGAAGTACACAGGTCCCATCCTGCTTCCTGCGGGCCGGGTGTCCGTCAGAGCCGTGGCTGTCACCAGGTAACGTTCAGCAGAAGCACCTGAGCTACATCACTTCCTGTGTCCCTCTGCTGAGTGTGACTGCGGTGCAGGGATGGGAGGCGCAGCTCTGTGGTCACCAAGGTGTTCTCCGTGGGTCAGGTGGAATCAGACCAGCAGGTAGCCAATCAGCAGCCAGTAGCTGACCTCTGACCACGCTCACCTGTCTCACCTCACCTCCGTGGTTCTGTTGCTTCAGGTCCAGTCTGAAGGAGGCTACGATGAGCGGTCCAGTTCTGATCCAACACCTGCAGGAACACCTGGACGCTCTGAGTGGAGGGAAGTCACCTGCAGTCGGGCTTCAGAACCGGACCGAACCATGTCCAGTCCTCCGTCGGTCCCCCCACCCTCCAGACGCTCCAGAGGTGCCGGGATCCCAGATCCTGATGCTGCCTGGACCAGTTCTTCCCGACGCTCCCACTCTGCGGTAAACAGGCTAACAGAGAGATCCGGCAGGAAGTTCCTGACCTGGCCAGAGTTTTACTGAGATCCACTTCCTGTCTGCCAGGATTCTCACCATCCAATGCCGCTGAGCAGCAAACTGAAAACCCAATGGCCGAGAGGTGCCGCCACGCCGTGGTACGCCCTCAGGACACGCCCACTCCGATGACGCTACCATTAAGACACACCCACTGGCAGAGACACGCCCAATAAAATCAATTATCAATGAAATACAAACCGATTTCCAAATAGTTTTTATCATGTCAGAATATCTATGCTGTTGGTTTATTATTGTTTATTCATATTTATTATTGGGTTATTAATGGTTTATTAATGTTCATTAATGGGTTATTACTGCTTATTAATGGGTTATTAATGGTTTATTAATGTTCATTAATGGGTTATTACTGCTTATTAATGGGTTATTAATGGTTTATTAATGTTCATTAATGGGTTATTACTGCTTATTAATGGTTTATTCATGTTTATTATTGGGTTATTAATGGTTTACTATGAATAAATAAACCATTCATGATTTTTATATTATAATAAACATATTAATGCTTATTGTTGGTTTATTAATAGTTTATAACTGGTTTATTGTTTACTAATATTTATTAATGGTTTATTAATGTTTATTATTGGTATTGTGGTTCCTCACCTGTCCACTGGGGGACGTGTCCTGTGTCTCTAGGTGTCCTCGCTGCCTCTGCGTCTGCCCTTCAGACCCGTTTGCTCGGTTCTGTCCTCAGTGTGGTGCTGTGATTCCTCCCGTTCCGGTACTCAGGCCGCCCCCTGCTGGGAGAGGACAGGTATTGCACTCGTCCACCGTCCAGCTGGTGTCGGCTGGTCCGGACGGACTGACCGTCTGTCCTGCTGTCTCAGCTGCTGCCGTGTCCTTCCTGTCGCTGCCTGGTTCCCATCGACTCTCAGACCTGTTGGACCTGTGAGGCGTCCACAGATGGGTCCCGGGCCGGCTTCTCCCTGCAGGTGAGCTTAAGGTGCATCGCCGTTAGCAAACATGGGTCAGGTTCTGATGGAACCGGGACGTCAACCAGGAAGTACTCACATTGAGTTCTGGTTCTGACCTGCGGCTGGTGCGTCCAGAGCAGAACCGCTCCGGGTTCTGGTCCGGATTCTGGTCCGTGTTCTGGTCTGGGTTTACCTGTTTGTGTTGCTGCAGGTCGATCAGGGCGGAGGCAGCGCCCCCTCTAGTGGGCCGGTGGGCGGCAGCATGTGGTCCTGCTCCAGCTGTCGCCGTCAGAACCGCCATGATGCCAGATTCTGCGACCGTTGTGGCACCAAGGTGACCTTTGACCTCTTGGTGTGCTGGGCAGTGAAGCATTGTGGGATATTTATTGATGTGCATATCCAGGCTGGCCACGCCCCCTGCTGGGTCACGTGTTGGCGGTGTGGAGCAAGCGCACCGCTGGACGCCGCCCACTGTGTGACGTGTGGCGTGTTCCTCCTGGCACTGGCCCCGCCCACACCCTGCAATGACATCACACCGCCTGAAGAGGACCCCGCCCACAGCCAGGTAGAAAGACACCCGTTTCCTGTCGTCCGCTTACTTCCTTCCTGTCATTAACAGGTTGGGTACTCGCAGGCCCCGCCCCCTTGTGGCTCTGCCTGGAAGGCTCCGCCCCCACAGAGCCCCGCCTCCAGACGGGGCGTAGCTCCTCCCCTTGTGGATCGGTCCACGCAGACTGTCGGACTCTATTACCCATCAGCCACTGAGCTGCAGCAGCGGGACCAGCAGAGGGCGATGTGGCGCCGGCGGGAGGCGGCGAGGAGCGACCGCCGGCCACCGCTCAGCGCCGTCAGCCCCGGCAGAGGTACCATGGCAACGCCATCAGAGGCTTGGCCCGGTCCAGGGATCTTCCCGATGGTTCTGTTTGATTCCGTTGGTTCTGATTGTTCTGTTGATTCTGGTTCTGGTGGTTCTGTAGGCTACTGGAGGAACCAACTGGACCATGTCTGTGCTCACCTGAGGAGCTACACCCAGAACCGGGCCTCCTTCAGAACCCTGCTGGCAGAACCTCGACTGGGCCGGGTAAGCTGCTCACCTGAGGAACAGAACCTGTGGTTCAGCTGAATGTGGGCCAGATTGATTCTGATCCGGTTTATTGTTCTGCCCGGTCCAGATGGTGTCAGCACTGGTCCAGCAGAACCAGGATGAAGTGGTTCTGACGTTGAGCTTCTCGCTGGCTGCCGATCAGAACCTGCAGGTGAGGCCCGGTCTGGGTCGCTGAACCAGTTCTGAAGGCAGACCTTTGACCCGGCAGAACCTCTGTGTCCAGCAGGTCGGACCTGACAACGACCCTGATGGCCCGGCAGGAAGTTCTACGGAACCGGGTCGGGTCCAGACACTGAGCAGTGTCACACAGCACGCTACAGACAGAGCCGGTAAGAACAGAGGATGTTCTGGTGGTTCTGTTTCGGAGAGAAGAGAACCGGGCCGGACCGATGAACAGTGACCCCTGGTGGCCGGAGGGGAAACCCAGAAACCACAGCCTTCAGTTTTACTTTACTTCCTACTTTACTTTTAGGATGAAATTCTTTCCTCCTGACAGAGCTGGTTCCGACCCGGTTGAGGCTTTGGGCCTGCGGAACACATGGAGGGTCTCCTCTGGCTCAGAACTCTGCTTTGTCTTCCAGGAAGTCGAGGGCTGAAGCAGGATGCCGACCCAGAACCGAACCTGTTGGTAAAAACTGAACGGAACCAGGCCAGGCCGGGCCGCTGGTAACCGGGCCTGCTAGATGGGCTCTGATTGGCTGCGTGGCTGCAGGTGAGCAATGGATCAGACGGTTCTGTTCAGGGGCGCCGCCAGGAATCTTGGGACCCTGACAAAAGATTAGTTGGGGCCTCCTGTGCAGCTGCTGTTTTGAGTCTATCTGACCCATGAAAAGGTCACAGTTTGGATGAGCAGCACCACATGAGATTGTGATTGACAGCACTATAACTCTCCTGCCTCTGATTGGTTGTTTCTAGCACTGAGAGAAGGCAGAGGAAATAGATTTTTTACAGATTACCTCTCATATCATACTGTCACAACATGATGATAGTTTTAACAAATATGTGTAAAAAATGTTTATATAAAATACTGCAGCTTTAATTTCACTCATGAGGGACGTGGGTTAGAGCTGCTGCTGACTGACTTGTTAAGTGGTCAACATATTAAGTGAATATGTTGGTAATTATTTTCCTTAATTCATTAAATGCTAGTGAAATGGAGGCAAACAGTAGTTTGTAGCTAAGCTAACTATGCTAAATGGTTGATAGTCTCAGTCTACTCACCTCTCTTGGAGAAAAACTGGGTTATAAATTAACACTCTTGTCTTTTTCTCTCTCTCCTCTTTTTGAAAACCTGATTTTCTAACTTTTCTTAGCAGCTTAGTAACAGCCAGTCGTTCGTGTTTCCTACTGTCTGCTGCTAACAGCGTCACTCTGAAGCTCCCAGCAGGAACGAACCATTTAGCCCAGATAGGGGGGTTCAGGGCAGATATGGATGTTTGTTTCTCATCTGGGAGGGGGAACATTACATTTTACTGCTAAACACAATCTTTGAAAATACAATATGATTAATTGTGTAATTAACAGGGACCCGATATTTTTTATTTTATTTCTATGAACAAAAAATAAATAATTGTGGAGGGCCCCCTGCTGGTCAGGGCCCCTAGAACGGTCATCCCTTTCCCCCCTATTACGCGCCCCTGGTTCTGTTTGCCTGAACAGAACCGTCCTCCGGGTCACCCGTCTGACCAGCTTCGGTCCAGCAGGGTGCGGGCCAGCCACGCCCTGGCGGTTACCGAACGGTCACCTACTTCCTGTTTTAGTTCAGCGAGGCTCCGCCATAACACTCCAGGACCTGATGACCTTACACAGGTGGTGTGGGTGGAGCCGCAGGTGTTACAGTGAAGGTGGAAACCATAGACATAATGTAAGAGTAAACCCGCATTGGCTGCTCCGGCGCAGGAAATACGGCGGCCATCTTGGAGAGGTCGTCCCTCCTACTTTGCTCAACCAAACAGCAGAAGATGCCTCAGCACTGAGGATATTGTTGTTCTGATCGATGGACTATTGATGTGAGGCTCCACAGACAACATTTCACAAGTAAGATGGACATATTATTGTGTATATATTGTGATTATAATATTACTTTACTGTATTTATGTCCACCGGCGAGATACCAGCTAATATTAGCTACAGTGCTTGGTGTAATACGGGTTCAGCCGCTATGAAGGATAACTGAGATTCTGTAAATCTAAAATAATTAATTATTCTCTAACATTGACTTAGATTATCTGGCACAAGAGCCTATATTAGAAATGAAACAATGTAACATATTATAAAACTTATATTATGTGTTATAACATTCGTTTACACAGGTGGTAAAGACTATTATTTATATGTAATTCATCCCAAATCTTCCGTTTTTGTTTTGAAGGTTTCATAAAGACACGATGTGAGGAAGAAGAGGGAGAATCTATAAAGAGAGACGGATTCACTGCAGGATGAATCACATCGGAGTTTAGACTCAATCTCAGCTGCTGAGTCTCTGAAGATAGAACTCGTCGGCTGGAAAACATTATATATATATATATATATATATATATATATATATATATATATATATATATATATATATATATATATATATATGGATGACATCAAGCTGTAGCTCTACATGGATGACATCAAGCTGTACGCCAAGAGCGAGCGAGACATCGACTCACTGATCCACACCACCAGGATCTACAGCACTGACATTGGGATGTCATTCGGACTAGAGAAGTGTGGTCGGATGGTTACAAAGAGAGGGAAGGTCACCCACACAGAAGGGGTCTCACTCCCAGAAGGAACAATAGCAGACATAGAGCACAGCTACAAGTACCTGGGAATACCACAAGCAAATGGCAACCTCGATGAGGTCACAAGGAAAGGAGCCACAGCCAAATACCTCCAACGAATAAGGCAAGTCCTGAGAAGCCAGCTCAATGGCAAGAACAAGATCCGTGCAATAAACAGCTATGCCTTACCAGTAATCAGATACCCTGCCGGAATAATTAGCTGGCCAATGGAAGAGATGAAGGCCACGGATGTTAAGACTAGGAAGCTACTAACCATGCATGGAGGGTTCCACCCCAAATCCAGCACCCTGAGACTGTACACGAGCCGTAAGGAAGGAGGCAGAGGACTAGTGAGTGTGAGAGCCACTGTCCAGGATGAAACATCCAAGATCCATACATACATCAAGGACAAAGCCTCAACAGACGATGTGCTCAGCGAATGTCTCAGGCAATGGGGAACAGAAGACGAGGTGCTGGAAGTACCATCATGGGAGGACAAGCCCCTACATGGGATGTACCACCGACAAATAACTGAAGTGGCTGATGTCAGGAAAACCTACCAATGGCTGGAGAAAGCTGGACTCAAGGACAGCACAGAGGCTCTCATCCTGGCCGCCCAGGAACAGGCCCTAAACACCAGAGCAATAGAGGCTCAGATCTACCACACCAGAGAAGACCCAAGGTGTAGGTTGTGCAAGGAGGCCCCTGAGACAGTCCAGCACATAATAGCAGGGTGCAAGATGCTGGCAGGGAAAGCGTACATGGAACGACATAACCAAGTGGCGGGCATAGTGTACAGGAACATCTGTGCAGAATATGGACTGGAAGCCCCGAGATCAAAGTGGGGAAAAACCCCAAAAGTGGTGGAGAATGACCGAGCTAAGATCCTGTGGGACTTCCAGATCCAGACAGACAAGATGGTAATGGCGAACCAACCGGACATTGTGGTGGTGGATAAAGAACAGAGGAAAGCCGTTGTGGTGGATGTAGCAATACCAAGTGACTACAACATCAGGAAAAAGGAACATGAGAAACTGGAGAAATACCAGGGCCTCAGGGAGGAACTGGAAAAGACCTGGAAGGTGAAGACCACAGTGGTGCCTGTGGTCATCGGGGCCCTCGGGGCAGACAGTCACCCCCAAACTGGAGCAGTGGCTTAAACAGATCCCAGGAACAACATCAGACATCTCAGTCCAGAAATGTGCAGTTCTAGGCACAGCCAAGATACTGCGCAGAACCCTCAAGCTCCCAGGCCTCTGGTAGAGGACCCGAGCTCAGAGGATGAAACAGACCACCCGCGGAGGGTGAGAAGGGAATTTTTTTTTTTTTATATATATATATATATATATATATATATATATATATATATATATATATATATATATATATATATATATAAAATATAAACATGTATCCAATATATATTATTCATTATTAATCATTATTTATTTGTGTTTGTATAGTACCGATATTACTAAATACATTATTAAATAAATGATGAACGGCTGTGTGCTTTGTAATCTGCTCATCATTCATTAATATCAGAATATTCCATTCCTATTCTATTGTTATAGCCACTAAGCATATTTATGCTGAACTATGTATTAAAAACATATTAAATAATACAATTGTTTATAAATGTAGCTTTGATAGATGATTGAATTTGGTTTCCAGTAACAAAAAAGCGTGTTATGATCGATTAAATGCGCTGATACGTCATTGTGCTGCTAAACACATACATTGAGTGGAGTAGTGGACCGCTCCAAGATGGCCGCCCGCTCCAAGATGGCCGCCCTAAATCTTTTTTTTTTTTTTTTTTTTTTTTAAGAACTTTATTAAAGTTAAATTAGTATACATCAAAATAACATAGTGAAGTATACAACACAACAGTAAACAGAACAGCAGTAAACAGAACAGCCAGGGGTGGTTAGATAAGAACATGCAAAGACGTACAAATTGAAATTGTCCTTAAAGCCTTTTCATTTGTAGATTCTGCTATTGATTTGATATATAGTTCCATATCTTTAATGAAAAGAGAGAAACAAAGTGTTTTATTAGCAAATTTGCATTTATGAATGTAAAATTTAGCAAAGAGTATTAGCAGGTTTATTATAAAGAAATGTTTAGCATCCTTCTTATGGAACCTATAGAAACAAAATAAAACATTTTCCCAGCATAAGGAAACATTCTGTAAAATATGGTCATTAATAAACCTGCTAAATTCTGACCAGAACCTTTGTGTAAAAGAGCAGAGCCAGAAGAGATGCGTCACAGTTTCTGGATGGCCCTCACAGAAACTGCAATTAGTGTTTATGTCTCTCTTAAATTTTATCATATAGTGCTTAGCAGGGTAAATTCTATGGAGAATTTTAAATGACACTTCCTTCACCTTGTTTATAATTAAGTATTTATGGGGGATCATCCAAACTGTTTTCCAGTGAATATCTGGGATATAACGGCTCCAGTAAATTGTTATAGCTGGGCGAGAAACAATCATTTCTTGGAACAATCTGCGTATTTTCTCATTGCTTTTCTTAAATTCCAGTGAAAAGCAGATTTTACCCAGAGATGATTCGGCTGGATCAGGGATACCAGGTGGAACAGACAGACTATAATTAGTGTTTTTAAATAACATTAAGGTGCCCAAAGGTATAGCATTGATCACCATTGAAAATTCCTGGAAACTAACTGGAAAATTATATATTGAGCAAAATTCATCATAATTGATTAATCGTCCTTCCTTATTAATCAGCTGAGCCACCAGTAGAATCCCATTTTGAATGACCTATTTTTAAATAAAATATCTCTGTTGTTCCAGATGAGGTATTTGTGAGGTGAGAAGTTATGTTTATAGATGAGCGTCACGCTAAGAGCACCTGCTTATGGAAAGATGAGACTTTTACAGGAAGTTTCTCAACATTGTAATTACTACTTAAGATGAGGTTGAAACCACCAAAGCGCGAGAAAATGTGATCTGGTATGAAGTTCCAGACAGAGGTTGGATTCTTCAGGAAGTGTTTAGCCCATTTAATTTTGAATGTGTTATTTAGGGTAGAGAAATCCAGAAAGTTAAGTCCACCTGATTCATAATTATTCATAATAACAGTTTTTTTGATATAGTGTGTACGATTTTTCCATATAAAATTAAGAAGCATACGATCAATATCTTTACAGATTTTGTTGTCTAAATGTAAGGGGAGAGCAGCATATGTCAGTCGGGATAATCCTTCTGCTTTAGTAATCAACACTCTTCCTTTTAGAGATAAGTCCCTCTGAAGCCACTGGTTTAGTTTATTTTTGGTTTTCTGTATAATTGGTATCAAATTAGAGGAGCATCTTAATTTCTGGTCTTTAGAGATTAAAATTCCTAAATATGTAACTTCTTGTTTAACAGGAATATTGCAAATATCGTTAGTATGACAATCCTTTATTGCAAGCAATTCACATTTTTTTAAATGTAAACATAAACCGGAGGCCTTGGAAAAAGTATTGATCACCTCTAAGGCCAGAGGGATCTGGTTTGCATTCCTTAAAAATAGTGTAGTGTCATCAGCCAGCTGGCTGATTATGAGCTCTTTATTAGCTATGCCGATTCCTTGTATGGCACTGTTGGAGACATGAGTGGTAAGGATTTGAGAGCAAAGTAAAAATAAATATGGTGAAACAGGACATCCTTGTCGAATACCACGTTTTAGGATAAATCTAGGGGTGGAGCCGTTTGGCAATTTAATAGCACTATTGCAATTGGAGTATAATGTTTTGACAGCGTTACAAAAAAACGGGCCAAAACCAAATTTTTTTAAAGATTGAAAAATGAATTGATGTTCGATTGTGTCAAAGGCCTTATAGAAATCCAGGAAAAGAATAAAACTCTCATCAGGCACCAAATATGAATAATCAAGTAAGTCTAGAACTAGTCTAAGCCGCCCTAAATCTCGTCAGCGACAATAGGCGAGAGCGGCCATGAGGGTCTATCCTTATGTTATGTCTATGGTGGCAACACCTGATTCATGATCCCTGGCCACGCCCACATTCTGGCCACGCCCCCTTCGGTTTGTCATGTGACTTCAAGGCGCTCTCCTCTTCCTCAGAATGAAGAACTCTGCAGTTCTGGGTTCTGATTGGCCGCCCATCGCCGAGTTCCTGCTCAGGTACGACTCACCTGGCCTGAGCGTCTGCCGCCGTGGCTCCTCCCTCTTATGATGTCACCATGTGCCTACAGGTACAGGGCGAGCGGGTCTGCGGGTCAGACGCTGCCAACCGGCCAGTCCCAGCAGAACCAGAACCTTCCTCTGACCGGACCAGGCCGGTTCAGAACGCTACACGCCTTCAGAGCTTCAGACGCCCTGATTCTGGTTCCGACCCGTTCCTGTGACGAACTGAGGCGGCCATTTTGGTTTCCTGGCATGAAGAAGCGGTGTGATGGTTGCTATGGTGACGCCCGCCCTCAGCAGATCGGACCGATCAGGACCAGCGGATCAAATATGATGGAATATTTGTGGGGTTGACCTTTGACCCCAGCCAGGTCGTTTCTTCCAGTTTATGGAAATAAAGCCCAACATTGATTTAGAAGTTTTTATTTATTCATGTCATCAGGATGAGAAAATTATATTTATCATTTTAATCAAATGAAAAATTATTCATTTGTGACTCGGGGAAACGGCGCCGCCTGCTGGTCAAACATGGAAACACAGGACTCTGGGCCCTACAGGTTTAAACTGGAAGGGTCGGAACCGGGTCAGAACCGGGTCGGAACCGGGTCAGAACCGGGTCGGAGCTCCAACCACAACATTAGCTTCAGTGGAAATGTATCAGGGGTCTGAATACTTCTGATCCGTCTGTTTCTGACAAGCTTCTAAACTTCCTGGACTCAAGCCGGACCGGGACCAGACGCGGACCGGTACCGGAACCCGCACCAGGACCAGAGTGCGGGTCAGCGCCGCAGCCGGAGGAAGAAGGCGTGGCGGCACTCGCTGCTGTCCACTGGGTAATATTTATCGTAGAAGTCCAGGATGTACTCCTCGGCCTTGAAGCCGAACTTCTGGTACAGCAGCATGGCCGGGTTGCTGGCCGACACGTGGAGCGTCACGTCCTTCCCCATGCACGTCTGAAACACACAGGTCACACACAGGTCACACACACCTGTCCCGGCAGTGTGTGGGCGCGGCCGGACTCACCTGGATCAGGTGGTAGATCATGAAGGTGCCGATGCCGGCGCGCCTCCACTCCGGGTGAACCAGCAGGAAGGAGATGTACGCCTCGCTGTACTTCACGTCCGGAACCATGAACCCGAAGCCCACCACCACCTTCCTGTAGAGCGCCACCACGCTGAAGTCCGGGTACTGCAGGCACTCGGACAGGTCCACACCTGGAGGGACACGCCTGAGGTCAGAGGGCGCCACCGCAGCAGCAGTGGCAGGTGGGGGCGGGGCTACCTGGCCAGAAGCTGTCATGGCACATGGCGTTGACCGAGGGGATGTGGTTGGGCCGGACGTAGCAGTAGTCGATGGGAGCGTCGGGTTCTGGGGTCCAGTCCGGATCCGTCCTGTGGGGAAACGCCCGGATCTCAGCCAGGAGGCGGAGCTTCAGGGGGCGGGACTCAAAGTCCCTCCTGAGGAAGAGATGGACAGGTGAAGAAGAGACGGAGAGACACAAGGTCCAGAACCAGAGTTAAGGACCAGGGCCAGAACCGAGTGTTCCTTATAGCAGGGATAGTTAGCCTCCTGACCACTAGGGGTCCCCCACAAAAATGTGTTTTTAATACAAAAAGGCCCGTTTTGTTGCCCCGTCACTAATAAAATGAATCCTATCGTTGTTTTCACTTGTTTATAGCAGTGAGTTAAATGTTCTCCCTCCCTGACCAGAAAGCCAGCGTCCATGTTTAGTGACCTGCTTAGCGCCGGACGCTGACGGTGTCTAATAGCGGTCAGTAGAGAAAGAGATAATAACCAGCTGCCCAAAAAATAATAAAACGGGTTTAAAAAAGAACGACGAGAAGAAAGGGAGTCCATCTGAAAGCGTTTTTCTTCAAGAGGTCGGTGGCTATCGACCTGTTAGCAGTCTGTAGCTAAGCTAACTAAGCTGTTAGCCTCTATTTGGCCAGGATTTAATCAGTATAGCAAAAATGTTTACCGAGATATTTAAAATACATTTAACTTGTTTGTTTTAATGGCCTTAACAGCAGCAGCTGTGATGACATGCTAGGCTAGTTAGCTCCTGGTGAGTCAGGCTGAGCCATGCTAGGCTAGTTAGCTCCTGGTGAGTCAGGCTGAGCCATGCTAGGCTAGTTAGCTCCTGGTGAGTCAGGCTGAGCCATGCTAGGCTAGTTAGCTCCTGGTGAGTCAGGCTGAGCCATGCTAGGCTAGTTAGCTCCTGGTGAGTCAGGCTGAGCCATGCTAGGCTAGTTAGCTCCTGGTGAGTCAGGCTGAGCCATGCTAGGCTAGTTAGCTCCTGGTGAGTCAGGCTGAGCCATGCTAGGCTAGTTAGCTCCTGGTGAGTCAGGCTGAGCCATGCTAGGCTAGTGAGCTCCTGGTGAGTCAGGCTGAGCCATGATAGGCTAGTTAGCTCCTGGTGAGTCAGACTGAGCCATGCTAGGCTAGTTACCTCCTGGTGAGTCAGACTGAGCCATGCTAGGCTAGTTAGCTCCTGGTGAGTCAGGCTGAGCTAGGCCCAGATATGTGGCTAATGGCAGAACGGAGGGAACAGTTTGGGTTTCCAGGTTTGCTCTGGGTTTGTCCAGAAATCTGTTTTCATTACTTTCAGATGAAGATGTTCATGTTTATGAAGTTATAAAGTTACGTTAGGTACCAGTCTGTCCTTGTTTTTTATATTTTAAGAGTATTGGGGGAATTATTTGATATGAATTTATGCACCAGAGAACAGAGAGACTCAGACTGCTGCATGTGTGAACGGCGGCTGGTTCCGGACCTGATGAAGGGCTTCAGGATCCGGGCCGTGTACGGACTCTTGATGTTCTGGTCCAGACCGCCCTCGGCTCCCATCAGGCGGTGCCAGAAAGACACGGAGCGCTGCTGGACCGGCCGGCTGGACACGCTGGTCTGTAGGGACAGAGACGGGTCAGAGCCGGTCGGACCCAGCTGAGGTTCTGTCCCGCCATCAGGAGGTTCTGACCTGGAAGCGGTCCAGAATCCGCTGCTCCTGGCTGCTGGTGCAGTACTTCCCTTTAGCCCCGCCCACAGGCCGTGGCTCCGCCTCCTGTGTGCCATAGATCCCTCCCACCAGGCTGAGCGCGGCGCTGACGGCGCGGTCAATGTCCAGCAGGGGGAGCCCTCTCTGACGCTTGGCGTGGCGGACCAGCAGCTTCCTGCGGAGGCGCTTGGCATGTGGCGTGACGGCGAGCGCCAGCGGGCAGCCGTCCAGCCGCCGCAGCAGCAGCCGCTCGTCGTACAGGCTGAGGGCGGAGACGACGGGCCGCGGCGCGGCGCCGTCCGGTTTGTCCTGAAGGTTCATCCTGCGACGCTCTGCCACCCGCCTCTCAGGGGGCGGAGCCTCACCGCAGCCCGCCGGATGCTCGAAGTGGGCGTTGTCTTCCTCACTCTCAGATTCCCGCTTGATCAGAGTCTGCGGGGGGCGGAGCTTCTTCCGGCTGGCGCTGGGCGGGGGCAGGTACTCCATCCCCGGGTCGATCATCCCCTCCGTCTCCAGCTCCTCATCATCTGTGGGTGGAGCCAGCGGTCAGGAAGTGACGTCTGCGCCGACATCAGCGGTGGGCGTACTCACCGTGGAACAGCGCCTGCGGCGGCATGGCGTCGGGTATCAGGTCGGCCTCCGACAGCAGGCTGGGCGTGGCCGAGTGGGAGGCCGGAGTCCCCGGCCCGGAGAAGTCCGGTGACGGTGAGAGCGAGGGGCTGGTGAGCGGCGTCCGGTCCGACGAGCTGAGCGAGGAGAAGTCGACGACCTCGCCGCGCTCCAGCACCAGGTCCGGGCGGCGAGCGCTGCTGCGGCTCACACCCAGCTTGACGGGCGTGGAGGAGGCGCTGCGGTCGGCGTAGCCTCCGCCCGCCGCCTCCTTCTGGGCGCGCCGGATGTCTTTGGCCTCCTGCGTGCGGCTGCGCTTCTCCTTCAGCTGCATGGCGTTCTCCACCGGGTTCCTGGCGCCGCGCTTCCGCAGGCCCTCCACCGTGATGATGGGGTCCAGGGGCGGCCGGGCCGCTGCGGCGGAACCACAGGTCAGGGGGCGAGGCTCACTCGGCCGGTCGCCGGCGCGCCGCCGCTCACCTTTGGTCTTGGTGCTGGCCTTGTCGCCGTCCGGCCTCAGCGTGGGGGGGCGGTTCTGGACCAGCTTCCACCAACCCGGCTCGCCGAACTCCTGCGCTCCGGACCGGAAGAAGGCGGGGCTTCCGACGGACAGGCAGCCGGCCACCGTGCTCCACCAGGTAGACGTCTTCTTCCTGCCGACATCAGGGCAGCGCCGTCATCCGGCCGCAACAGTACAGGAACTGCACCATATATGGACAGGGCCTCTTCCTGCGGCCAGGTCTGGGAGGGAAACTCACCTGTTCCCCAGCAGGAAGTTCCAGTGTCGACCAATGAAGGCGCAGATGTCCTCCTTCCACCTGAAGTAGCCCTGCCGCCCCGTTCCCTCCAGAGACAGGTTGTACATGGCCAGCATCACCACCTGCACACAGGAAGCCGTTTCTACCTGCAGGACAGGTGTGCTGCTGCTGAGGGGGCGGGGCCTTACCTGCTGCCAGGTGAGCCTCAGCCTCTCGAAGCTCTCCTTGCCGTCCTCAGAACAGTTGCAGCACAGGAACTTGAAGAAGTTGTCTCCCTTCAGGTAACTGGGCTGGTCGCCGCGGAGCTGACCTGGAACCAGAACCGGGTCAGGATGCTAACCTGCTAGCAGCAGAGCTAACTGGTAGCTTAGCACTTTTGCTAATGTTGAACTTTTTTAGTGATCTTAGCTCCGAGTTTATTTGTGTGGATAAATTCTAAAGTGATAATTTCCTGGGATGGTTTGAAGTTTTAATTCTATGAGAAGCTTGACGTTAATATTCATGCTCTTATTTTGAAGGGATTCTTTTCCCCCTCCCAATATCTTTATTTTACAGCAGAGCAAGTCGGACAGCAGAGCTCTGATTGGCTCACCTGCAGGGACAGCAGGGCTCTGATTGGCTCACCTGCAGGGACAGCAGAGCTCTGATTGGCTCACCTGCAGGGACAGCAGAGCTCTGATTGGCTCACCTGCAGGGACAGCAGAGCTCTGATTGGCTCACCTGCAGGGACAGCAGAGCTCTGATTGGCTCACCTGCAGGGACAGCAGAGCTCTGATTGGCTCACCTGCAGGGACAGCAGGGCTCTGATTGGCTCACCTGCAGGGACCCACTTGTGGCAGCGGTCGCAGTAGAAGGACATGTCCTCGCAGGCCCAGCCGCCATCCGCGTCCTCGCCCAGGTCGCTGGTCAGCGAGTCTCCGCTCTGGTCATGTGACAGGTCCTCCTGGTCCTCCTGGTCCTCCGACTCCACGATCAGCAGCGTCTCCCCCTCTACCTCCCCCTCCTCCAGCCCCGCCGCCGCGCCGCCGCCGTCCATCGCCTGCAGGAGAGACGCCTGGATGGGTCACGTGACCTTTAGACCCTGAACCGGGTCAGGACGTCCTCAGGGTCTTTTTGAGGTGAGCGTACCTGGCTCAGGTGTCCTGTGGGTGGAGCCTGTCCTCCTGGCCCCGCCTCTCCTCCTCCAGCTGCCGGGTCAGAACCTTCTGCTCCTCCAGCAGGTTCTGCTGCTTCCGCTGCAGCCGGTCCAGATCCCGCAGGACGCCCTCACGCAGACGCTGCACAGAACCGGGACCGGATCAGAACCAGGACCAGATCAAAACCAGAACCGGAACCAGGACTGGATCAGGATCAGAACCAGGATCAGGACCGGATCAGAACCAGAACCGGTTAGAGTTTTACTGATGGGGAGAACCAGACTACAACCAGAGTTATGACCTTTGACCTGTAGAGGTGGACCTCTGGGGTTCAGCTGCCTTTGACCTCTGACCTCTGGCTGGTAAGTTTTCCTGCTGGCAACCATCTGATGAAGTGGACCGGAACCAGCGCTTTCTCCCGGGTCACTGATAATTCGCTCATTAAACCACAGAACCAGCCGAACCCTGAGGGTTCTATCTGAACCGGATCGGCTCTGGACTTTACCTCTACAAGTCTGTATCTGAACCCGGTTCCGCCACCTGGTCGACCTGGTCCGGCCCGGTCCCGGTCCACTTACCTCCCTGTCCCAGGCCTGCTTGAGGTGGACCCCGGCCACCGAGCTGACAGTCAGAACCACAGAAACCGTCAGAACCACCTTGGAGGCCGTAGACATGCCTCTGGGTCGCTGCAGTTAGCACGAAGCTAACAGACGCTGCTACCGCTACTTCCGCCTCTTCTTCTTCTTCTGCGGAGTTGAAGTGAAGTGACCCCTGCCGGTGGAGCGGGGTAATGCCAGTGGGTTATTTAGCAAAAATAACAGAAATGTAAAAAACAATGTTAAAGTGAACACATCAGTTCTTTAATGGTTTTATTTTCAGATGCTGAAATGTTGCAATATATTATTTAAAGACTATGAAGGAAAGTTTGTGATGAGAAAATGTTGATTTATGCACTTTGCAACTAATAAAATTTGTTTGATACTGTATTGGTTGAACCAGGTAAGGTAATTTTATCTATATAGCACATTTTCAGCAACAAGGTAATTCAAAGTGCTTTACATGAGTTACAAGGAAATACAAACCAAAGGAAAGAAAACTAATCTAATGTTGTTCTAAAGTATGTTAACTAAGTGCTGCTGTTCAGGGTGGCTAAGTATTTATTTCCATTTCTAAATAGCGAAACTCTACAAGTTTCTGATAAAATAAGCTAAAGAGCGACTGATCTAAATCCTTTTCTGGGTTAAAAGTGATGTGAACTAAGCAGTGATGGTCCAGTTAAATATTTCTGGATTCCAAAGTTCGTTATTCTGTTTAATGTTGATCTAAATGCTCCACAGATTCAAGGGGCGAAAGCCAAAGATGATCCGGTTCTGGACCTGAACCACAGAGGAGAACAGCCCTGGTTCTGATCCATTCTCAACCATCTCATCCACATGGACAGGATCACATAGGGCAGGGAACCAAAAACAGAACCAGGACCGGACCAGGACCGGATCAAAACCAGGACCAGGACCGGATCAGAACCAGGACCATCGCCTGTTCTCCAAGGCGGCCATGTTGATCTGAATCGTCTCCATGAGATTCTCTGTCTGTGCTGCGGGTCACTTTATGCTTGTCTAGTTAAATCTGGTTTTAGACCCACCAGATCTTCCTCCTGCATCACCTTCATCACTCCGATCATTTTTGACTGTCAGCTCGGTGGCCGGGGTCCACCTCAAGCAGGCCTGGGACAGGGAGGTAAGTGGACCGGGACCGGGCCGGACCAGGTCGACCAGAGGAACCTTCATCACTCCGATCATTTGCTCCAAGCAAAGATTCAACATTTACATTAGAAACAACTAAATACCGACTGTGAGAGACACCTGTCCAGCAGAGACACCTGTCCAGAGAGACACCTGTCCAGAGAGACACCTGTCCAGCAGAGACATGTCCAGAGCGGTTTGGATCAGCTGCTTTATTGATCATGGAACATAAATAGGACAAAGGTTCACTGTACATCCGGAGAGCAACGTAAAAATAAATACAGCAATAAATAAAGCCTGACATGAAGCGCCGTGTTCGCCTCAAGCGGTGCAACGCTATTTACACTCATCATCATCATCATCATCATCATCTTCATCACGGGTCACTTCCTGCAGCAACGCTTAAAAAACTAAGAAAAGCAGAAAGTGTGGCGTTTAAAAACCTTCCAGCTTCTTCTTCTGTAACACAGTTCGGTATCAAACACTTCAATCAGCAAGATACAAAAATATCACACAGCCGGTCCACCTGCGGTCCAGCTCAGAACCAGAACCCAGCGGCCCGGATCATCTGCATCCGGCGAGACCCAGAAGAGTCCGGAGGGTTCTGGAGGTTCTGACCCGGATCCTCTGCAGGTTCTGCTTCCTGTGTTACAATCGGGGCCGAGGAGACGCAGCGACACGACACAGAGGCGGCAGGTTCTCCAGCGTGCAGCCGCCGCCAGGAGGGGGCGCTGCAGCTTTCATGTCCAGCTCAGTGTCTCACACACACACACACACACACACACACACACACACACACACACACACAGATGTAAACATGAACTCAGGAAAAACAAACACCTGAAACTTCCCGTCGTTGCTCCGCCTCAGGTGGTTTCCCGTTACCATGGAAACCACCATTGGCGCTCATCAGCTCAACGCAGTAAAACATGGGCATCGTTGTCTGAATGGACCGGTTCTGGTCTGAAATGCAAACTGTGAATGAAGCCACAACCCAACTGGACCGGGTTTGGTTCTGACCGGGCCGGCACCGGACCGGGTTAGAAGAACCAGTAGTGAAGCTGTGGTTCTGTTCAGATCCGGATGATGCTGGACCAGGCTGGCCGGTTTAAAGGGCCGGTACCACATTTCTGCGTCGTCTCAAGTTATGAAATGTTACTTTGCAGTTGAAGGTTTTGAAACTGGGCCTGTTTCTTTAAGAAGCTGCTGCTCTTTCGGACCCTCCGCCTCCATCAGCACGTCGCTCCTCCATTAAGACTTTCAGTGTTGTTTTAAACATGAGAGTCCAGGCAACACTGCAGGGATGTCAATGATGTGGGAACAACACCAAGACCACATAATGCAGCTGATTCTCAGGATCCCAGACAACTAAAGTGGATCAAACTGGAGTTTTAGGAGAAAAGGTAAAGTTTCAGGAATACCAGCCAGTAGGGGGCGGCCCAGAGCCCGGCTGCAAAGGAAGTTTGGCTGGAGCAACTACTGCCATCTGGTGGTCAGGTTGGAGACAGCAACCATTTAAATACCTGTGCTGGCTTAATGAGCTCACCTGTCTGACGGGGAACAACCCAGTCCAGCATCACTGGGATCGACTGGGATCGACTGGGATCGTCCCGATCCTCAGGATCCATCCCTGATCCATCATCAGAACCACCCAGGAACAGAGGAACCAGAACCGGTTCTGTTACCTGGAGACGTGCTGGACTGTACGAAATGAATGCTGGAGAGCAATCAGAAACACACACACACACACACACACACACACACACACACACACACACAACAAAACGTTTCCCTTGAGAGTCCAAACACAACAAAACGTTTCCCTTGAGAGTCCAAACAGCATCAGGCATCGGACCGGATAAAAAGCGCTGCTCTTCCATGTCTCCGGACATCCGAGCTCTCTGCCGCCGGAAGAGTCCGAGAGTCTTGAAGGAGTCGAAGCTACGCTACCGACACCAACGTCCCGTTCCCTTATTCACAACTTAAGGTAGTCCAGGTGAGATAATCCGGGAGGGGAGGATCTGGACGGACAAGCTGCTGACAGACAGAGGAATCCGGGCGAGTTTGTTCCTGTGATGAATGAAGTCACCACTAGGTGGCGACGTCACGACATGCAGCAAGAAGCTCGGCGGGTCGACAGCAAACCAAAAGGATGTGCAGGACAGACGTGGGAGTTTTGGGAACAGAAGGAAGGTGGGGCCGTTCTGCGTTAGCGAAGCTTCCACGGCTACGGGATCGGACGGCTCAGCGGCCCGACGCCGTCGTTCCTCAGACGGATCAGGAGTCGATGGGGATCAAGACACGAGTGCGAACAAACGGAAACCAGCCCAGGCACAAGTTGGACCCCACCCTCACCAGGATAACGGACGACAGTTTGGCGTTGTGGGTATGTACAGTGACTTCCTGTGGAGGGCTGGATGGTGGCGATCCGGCGCCGGCGTCAAAGGTCAGGGTCGAGTCTTCAGGCTGAGGGGGGCGGGGCTAACCCAGCCACACTACCGTCTGAGTGCGAACGGTGAATCTCCAGTTGGCCTTACTGGTAGCTGTGGTGTGGCTAGTTCCGCCCCTTCCTCTAGCTCCGCCTCCAGCTACTGGTGGACCTCGTTGGCGATCAGACTGTCCTCCCCCGACTGGAAATCCGCCTCGTTGATGCCGTTCCCTCCGTTCAGCATTTCCTCGTCCTGCGACGAGCCCCGGTCCTCCTCGCTGCTGGCGCCGCCCGGCTCATCCGAGTTCGGATCCTGCAGCACCTGGGCGATGTACATCTGCTGCTGCGGCGCCACCTGCTGCCGGACACACAGAACCACAGCTGGGTCAAAGCAGGACGGTTCCTGACCCGTTGGCGTACCCAGGTCTGGTCAGAACCTGGTAGGAAGACTCACCTGAGACTTGCTGCTTGGAGAGGATGAAGAGCGAGCCGGTCGTCCGTTCTTCACGGCGTCCACCTCGCTCTCCTTTGTGTCGATCTGAAACGGAAACGCTGGCCAGTGAGACGACCAATCAGCAGCAGCCGGCCGGCCTCTCACCTGCAGCCAGACTCACCTTGTAGTTGTGGGCGCTCAGGTACTTGAAGTGTCCAAAGCAGACGTGGGACAGACAGACCACGATGGTGACCACAAGGACCACCAGCGTGAACATGGAGGTGGGCGTATCGAAGCCTGGGGATGGAGGAGGCAGAATCACACAACTGGGCCTGGTGCCAGGACCAGTCATGGTTCCGGAAACCGGGTCCTGGTACCAGGTCCTGGTACCATGACTGGTCCTGGTTTCAGAACCGGTCATGGTACCAGGACCCGGTCATGGTACCAGGTCCTGGTACCATGACTGGTCCTGGTTCCAGAACCGGTCATGGTACCAGGACCCGGTCATGGTACCAGGTCCTGGTACCATGACTGGTCCTGGTTCCAGAACCGGTCCTGGCACCAGAACCTGGCCAAACCGGGTCCTGGTTCCAGAACCGGTCCTGGCACCAGAACCGGGTCCTGGTACCAGGTTCTGGCACCAGAACCGGGTCCTGGCACCAGAACCGGGTCCTGGTTTCAGAACCTGGCACCAGAACCGGTCTCCCCTGCAGAACCTGGGGTTGCTCACTTGTGCGGACGGTGGAGAAGAAGAGCAGCCAGAAGAGGCAGAGGATGGGCGCGGCCACCACCTGAGTCACTGCGGCTGAGTGGATCTTCTTGTCCAGCTTGGACGGCAGGTAGGCGTAGTACATGTTGTACCTGTCCACCAGGTGTTTCAGCAGCATGTACATGAGACCTGGAGGAACAGCAGAGCTGAGTTACCTGCTCAGGTAACCACCTGCTGATGGACGTGCTGCGTACTGACCAAAGGGGACTATGATGGGGCAGGTGATGCTGTAGGCCATCACCACCGTGAAGACGTTCATCATCCAGGCGTACGCGGCGCCAAACTGGAACTCGTAGGCCTGGTGCTGCAGAGACAGAGTTACAGTCAGAAGGGACGCCCAGGACCAGGTGTCCACCAGGTGTCCAGCTCCGTCTCCTACCCTCTTCACGTTGCGGCGGTCGGCGGCGGAGCGGGCCAGGCACAGGCGGATCATGTACATGAGCAGGCCGGGGATCCTCAGCAGGTCCATGGCGTTCCCGATGAAGGCCGAGGCGATGACGTAGTTGACGAAGAACGCTCCGTTATCCGGTAGGAAGACGCACCTGAAGACAAAATCCTGTGACTGGCTGATCGGAAGGATGAAAACCCAACCAGCCTCAACGCTCCCGTCCTGTTTCTGAACCCGCTCCGGTTCCGTCCGTCTTTCACTGAATCTCAGCTGCTCACAGTGGTTCTTCCTCATTGTGTTTGCTTACAAATTCAGGTCTAGACTCTGTTTCCAAGTCTTTGTCTTGCTGAGGAGAAATCCTGGTTCTGGTCCCGACCCGTAAAAGTCTGATATTTTTCATTCTTGGTGAAGTTTTGGTTTTCACCTGAATGTCCTCAGTTATTCTGATCTCACTTCGCCTGTGGATGAGGCGCCAGGCTTTGACTGGATTCTTCATCCAGATGAACCTGGGTTTTGGTGTCTAGACTTTAATTCCCTTCTGGTTCCGGCTCAGGTCCAAACTCAGACCACATGCGCCCCCTGGTGGGAACCTGCTGCGGTTTGTGCTGATCGGTTTACAAACAGAGACAAAGCGACTTACTCAAATCTGACTTTAGCGTCATCCAGGAACTTCTTATCGAACAGCCAGCGGAAGAAAACATCCAGACTGTGAAGACAGAGACAGGATTCAGTGCAGCGGAGCGGACCGGCGCCGCGGCGCCACCACAGGTGCCACCTGCCCACCTGCTGAGTCCAAGAGACGGCAGCAGCAGAACCATGAAGATCAGGAAGGTGTAGCATTTGTGCATGGTGGTCCTGTTTTCTCCAGACCTGCAGGAACAGACAGAGGAACCGGTCAATACCCGCCATGGTTCTGGTTTCTGTCCCCGCTCCAATCACCGGAACACCCAATCCGGACCGAGCCGGGCCTCGGCGACCCGACCCCTGGTTGGTGCCAGACATGTGAGGAAGAGGCTGAGAGGAAGCAGCGGTACCTGGTCCAGTGAGCCTCAAAGAAGGCAGAGTAATAGACGATGGTGGGCAGCAGAGCAGAAAAGGCCCAGAGCAGCAGGGTGGGGAAGAACTGAGTGATTATGGGGTTCTGTCCAGAAGAAAACACAGAGTCAGAACCAGAGCAAGACCAGAACCAGAACCAGAGTAGAACAGAGATGGCCCAAAGAGCGGCTCAGAGGAACACAAACACAGGGCGGTTCTGCTTACGTTCAGATACTCCACAGGCTTGGTGACGTTGAACTTGTCCATGGTGGAGATGATGATGGCCGGCGTCGTGAGGAAGAAGAGCAGGATGAAGAGGATGCAGTTGATGATGAAGCAGCGGATCCACCAGGAGATCCCGCCCAGCGACAGGTGCTCCCTGCAGGAAGGGACCGCAACACGTCAGCAGGCAACGCAGCCTCGGGTCTGTGGGCGGGGCCTGGGGGTGGAATCTGGGGGTGGAGTCTGGGGGCGGGGCCTGGGGTGGAGTCTGTGGATGGAGTTTGGAGGCGGAGTCTGTGGGCGGGGCCTGGGGCGGGGTCTGTAGGTGGAGTCTGGGGGTGGGGCCTGGGGTGGAGTCTGGGGGCGGAGTTTGGAGGCGGAGTGTGTGGGCGGGGCCTGGGGGTGGAGTCTGGAGGCGGAGTCTGTGGGCAGGGCCTGGGGGTGGGGCCTGGAGGCGGAGTCTGTGGGCAGGGCCTGGGGGTGGAGCCTGGGGGTGGGGCCTGGAGGCGGAGTCTGTGGGCAGGGCCTGGGGGTGGAGTCTGGGGGCGGAGTCTGTGGGCAGGGCCTGGGGGTGGAGTCTGGAGGCGGAGTCTGTGGGCAGGGCCTGGGGGTGGGGCCTGGAGGCGGAGTCTGTGGGCAGGGCCTGGGGGTGGAGTCTGGGGGTGGGGCTTGGGGTGGAGTCTGGGGGTGGGGCTTGGGGTGGAGTCTGGGGGCGGGGCCTGGGAGTGGAGTCTGGGGGTGGGGCCTGGGGTGGAGTCTGGGGGTGGGGTCTGTGGATGGAGTCTGGAGGCGGAGTCTGTAGGTGGAGTCTGGGGGTGGGGCCTGGGGGTGGAGTCTGTAGGTGGAGTCTGGGGGTGGGGCCTGGGGGTGGAGTCTGTAGGTGGAGTCTGGAGGCGGAGCCTGGGGGTGGAGTCTGGGGGTGGGGCTTGGGGTGGAGTCTGGGGGTGGGGCTTGGGGTGGAGTCTGGGGGCGGGGCCTGGGGGTGGAGTCTGGGGGTGGGGCTTGGGGTGGAGTCTGGGGGTGGGGCTTGGGGTGGAGTCTGGGGGTGGGGCTTGGGGTGGAGCCTGGGGGTGGAGTCTGGGGGTGGAGTCTGGAGGCGGAGTCTGTAGGTGGAGTCTGGGGGTGGGGCCTGGGGGTGGAGTCTGTAGGTGGAGTCTGGAGGCGGGGCCTGGGGGTGGAGTCTGTAGGTGGGGTCTGGGGGCGGGGCCTGGGGGTGGAGTCTGTAGGTGGAGTCTGGAGGCGGGGCCTGGGGGTGGAGTCTGTAGGTGGAGTCTGGAGGCGGGGCCTGGGGGTGGAGTCTGTAGGTGGAGTCTGGAGGCGGGGCCTGGGGGTGGAGTCTGTAGGTGGGGTCTGGGGGCGGGGCCTGGGTACCTACCAGCGGACGTTCTGCGGGTCCGGTGCGTACGTCACGCTCCAGTTGTGAACATGGAGGACTTCGCTGAACTGAGAGGAACACGGCTCCTGGCGACAACGACAACCCTGAACCTGGCAGGCGTTGAAGTCCTTCAGGATGCTGTGGAGGAAGGGGGCGGAGTCAGAGAGGAGGGGCGGAGTCAGAGAGGAGGGGCGGAGTCAGAGGAGGGGGGGGAGTCAGAAGCATGAATGGCCAAGGCAGAGAGAAAGACATTCAATGTGAGTAATAACAGTAATCTAAGTGAATGGATGAAATGATTTTGATGTAAAATCTGAGCTGTGCGTTGCGTCAGCCTCACATGGCGGTCATGGCCTCGTTCTGGAAGGTGACGAAGGCCATGCCCAGCGGCTTGGTGTGGACCTTCTCCTTCTCCTTCCTGTACTCCTCCTTTAGCTTGGCCTCTCTCTTGGTGTAGTAGCTCACAGCTTCTTCCTGTAGGGGAACCAGACGCGTTAACGGGTCTGAACCCAGCAGCTGCTGACGAACGAGGGGTCGGAGGTCACCTCCTCGCAGCCGGCGATGGCGCAGCAGCACAGGTGTCCGCAGGGCTTGGGGTTGATCATGGTGGGAACGTGCTCCTTCGCCATCAGGTCGGTGAAGAACTTCTTACTGCGCTCCGTCTTCTTCCTGCACCCAGAAAACGTCCTGAATGCTCCGGCAACAGGCCCCGTGACCCGGGACCGACCCGGACTCACCTCTCAGCGCTCAGCGCCATCAGTTTGGCCACGTTGTAACAGATCCGAGCCTCCAGAACCACACAGTTGTCGTAGGCCTGCCTGCGGAGCAGCATGGAGGGAAGTTAGCTCAGCTGCTGCTGGCCGGCTGCTGCTCATTACAGTAACACTCACTCAAAGTGCTGCTTGATCTGACTCTCATCAGCATACTTGGAGATGCCGTTTATGAATAAAGTGCGTTTCACCTGCAAGACACAACCCTGGGATTACTGGCCCAGCAGACGTTCTCAGAACCAAGTGGATCAGATGCAGCGCCGCCTGTCCTACCAGATCATCCTCCTTGTAGTGCATCTTAGACGTGTGTCTCCTCATGCTGTAGACCGTCAGCAGCAGGTACATGAAGGCAAAGGTCGTATGGAGCCACAGCAGCTTGGTCCTGGAGACAAGAGCCGGTTCAGTTTGTCCACTCAGGTCCTGTTGGGCTGATGCTCCCTCTGCTGGCTGCCATGCGACGCTGCAGCTGTCACCCTAACCCTCTGTGGAAAGTCTCTAAGCCGAGCTAGCTGCTTCCTAAAACTTGTCCTTGTAAACAAGGCAAAGATTTTCTTCCAGTTCCAGTATCCATGCTAAGCTAGGCTAACGTTTAGCCTGTGTTTGAGCTCTTCATGCTAAGCTAGGCTAACATTTAGCCTGTGTTTTAGCTCTTCATGCTAAGCTAGGCTAACGTTTAGCCTGTGTTTTAGCTCTTCATGCTAAGCTAGGCTAACGTTTAGCCTGTGTTTTAGCTCTTCATGCTAAGCTAGGCTAACGTTTAGCCTGTGTTTTAGCTTTTCATGCTAAGCTAGGCTAACGTTTACCCTGTGTTTTAGCTCTTCATGCTAAGCTAGGCTAAATCAATTTGAAATCTTGTGCTTCATTTGTGGGTTATGGTCAAACTTCTTGATGAAAACATGCAGACGAAGGTGGAAGCAGACTGAGCCCGGCCTCGTCTCCACTCACTCTGACTTCAGGTTGGCGATCGTGGTCCGTCCGAAGCTGTAGGCGTTGTTCTCTGCAACAGACAGACATGACAGCAAGTGAAACCTTCCCGTTCCCACAGGTCCGACTGTTCCAGGCCAAAAGCTGGAGGTTGAAACGACGTCAGTTTCGGGAGTGAGAATTCACCGGAACCTGGTTTCTACGGTCCAGACTCGGGTCACAACACTCAGCATCTACAGACCGGATGGGAGTGAGTCCAGGTCCAGCTAAAACCACCAGCTAGATCACATGTAGAGCGGCGCAGAGCAGCCGCCGCCTTTACCTTCTTTGGAAGGAGGTCCAGGAGCTCCCTGGCTTAGGAAAGCATCTGCACTGATAATTCTGACTACAACCAACCAGAAACAGATGGAGAGCATCATGAAGGGAATCCTGCAGACCACAGTCTGTCCTCAGCTGGAGCGCTTACCCAGCAAGTCACCGGAGAAGTTCACCGGCAGGACGATGCCCACGGAGAGGACGCCGACGACGACCAGAAGGCCGATGATGTGGCGCTGGAAGGACAGGTAGTGCACGGCGTCCTCGCCGCACTTCTCACGGATCTCCTCGTCCCTGGAGCATCGACGAAGGAGACACACCTCAGACCTTCAGATCAGACATTTCCAAAGACAAGCCGAGAGCCAGACTTACTTTATTCTGAAGATGGCCGTGAGCCAGGAGCAGAAGCCCTGCAGGAGAAACCAGGCTGGTCAGAACCAAAACCCGGAGCAAGAAGAGCAGCGGCAAAGAACAGCATCATTTCATTTCAGGACATTTCCATCACAAGAAAGACAAAAGCAAGCGGACGAGGGGCGGAGCGGCGTGCCGCAGCGTGCTGCAGCGGAGCCCGGTGCTGCAGCAGAGCCCGGTGCTGCAGCAGAGCCCGGTGCTGCAGCAGAGCTGCAGCAGAGCCCGGTGCTGCAGCGGAGCCCGGTCCGGTGCTGCAGAGCCCGGTGCTGCAGCGGAGCCCGGTCCGGTGCTGCAGAGCCCGGCTGTGTTTCCAGGCACATCGTCCCCCTTATGGCACAACCCAGCGGCCATGTTGTCTTCAGCTCATCGAAATGCTAGATATATATCAAATATCGTTTAAACTAATAGCAATTCTTTAAATGCCTCGTACTGGGCCGCCGTCTCTTTAAGCTCCGCCTCCAGGACGGCATCCAAACATGGCTCCTCTAACTGCTAGCACATCGTCTGGAGGAGCTGCGCCTCGAAGGCGGGGCTAGGTCCACCCGGGCGTTTTGCAGCTGTTGCCATGGAGATTAAAGAGGATTTCTCAAACGTGACAGAATCAAAGCAGCATTTCCTTCATCACCAGAAACTGTAACAACTGAAAACCCAAATGTTCCTCAGGCCTGCAGCTGTTTGTAGTGTGTCTTTGACCCTCTGAAGGTTTTCGCAGCTCCTGTTGATCAGTGCAGATTTGAAATGTTTCACTGAAACGTGAGGTTCAGCTCCTCACGCCGGCTCCGAGCCGCCGGAGACGTGTCTTTGTCCCATTTGTCCCCTGCAGCTAAACGTCTGCGGCCGACAGGCTGGCCACTGACTGCCTGCTCGTTTAACGATGAGCATCTCCTCGGACTGGACGCGGCTTCCACACGCCACCGAAAGCCGAACTTAACCCGCTCATTTTAGACCCATCTCTAAACTACCGTTTTTATCTAAGGGTTTAGAGGACATTGTTTTTAGAGGACATTCCTAGAGGTGGACACAGAAACGGCCTGGCTGGGTCTGTACTGGTCTGTGGTTCGATAGCACCACATCCTTTCCTTGGTCTGCAGGGTTTCTGTTCATCTTGATCTCTGTTCCTCTGTGGCAGCAACTCTAAATTATGGAGAACCTCAGGGTTCAGTTTTAGGTCCCATTCTATTCATTTTCTATTTGCTGCCTCTTGGCATATCTGGAAGAAATTCTCTTTTCACCGTTTGCTGATGATGTGCAACAGATTAAAGCCAAAGGATGAACCAAAGTCTCTTCACTTGAAAAATAAAACTCTGTTTGGACAAAAGAGCCTCACTAGTCAACAGGTAAAGTTCTCTGTCGCTTTGCTCCTTTTATCTTCTGTTAGGAAGCTCAGTGGGCTGAGGTCAGAGGTCAGGGCGGGACCAGGACCCCATGGGCTGAGGTCAGAGGTCAGGTCTGACGGTTTGAACCGGATCAGCAGCCGAGCTGTCGCTTTTCCATCGTCTAGCAACGGTTAAGTCCAGCCTTCATCACTACGCAGCTCATTATGGCCATGTGGACCCGTCCTCCTCCCTGCAGCGTCTCCAAATGCTGCAGCCAGACTTTTAACTGAACCACAAACCAGAGCACACGACTAGCTTCTTATCGGACTGGTTTTAAAATCCTCTCATTGGTTTACATGGCCTAGATTCAGCTTTAAATAACAAACTGCTCTTAAATATTCCCAGATCCAGCTGCTGCCACTGCTCCTGACCTGTGGAGCGATTCCATCAGCCGCTTCATTTTTGTTCTTTAGCTTTTCCACAAGGCCTGACATGGTAATTTACGGTTCAGCACTTTGCTGCACTTGATATTTGTTTTTAAGATCAAAAAGTTAATTTTACATGACATGTAAAACTACTTAGATTAGTTTCTAATGTTTTTGCTGACAATATTTTACATTAATCTGCTTATCTATATCCGATGCTAAGCTAAGCTTGTTGTTACAGTATTATGCTAAGCTAGGCTAACAGTTTCCCTCTGTTTGTAACATTATTCTAAGCTAGGCTAACCATAGCTTAGCATAATACTTTATGCTAAGCTAGTGTAACTCAGTGCTAAAAACACAAGTAAAAAATGAATAGATGTTGATTTAATATCTTCTACAACGAGATTAAAAAGTATAAATAGATTTCATATCTTATTCTACAATAAGAGTTAAAAAGTAATAAAGCTAGAAATAAGTTAATAAATATGTTTATATAGATAAAAAGTGCTAAAAAACTGAAATATGCCTTTAGTGATTGTTTTTAGTGACGGTAAACAACCAATAGCTGACGCAGTCTGATTTCACATCAGCCAATCAGATTGATTGTCCCGCCCCTTTAACCGCGTTACTGGATTTTGCTCAGATTGCGTCAGACACGCTGGACAGCGCAGAGCTGACGGCTGTTTCCGCTAACAGCCTGGACGATTGTGTCAAATGTGATGGATAAACAGTTTGTGAGCGTTTTTTTTTTTGTTCCGACTGCAGCGACGTGAACCTCCGAGCGCTGAGGAGGGAGCTGGAGATCGTCTGGCCGAAACTAGCGCTCATAAATCGGATCAACCTTGAGCTAAACGCCGCTTGCTCAGCGGATATCCGACTCGAAACCAACTTCACTGCAGTCGGTAACACAATAAAACCACCGGGATGAAGTTGGTTTTGGTCTGATGGCAGCGACCGACTGACCCTGAACGCCCCACAACGTCTGACGCAGTGACGTCTGACGCAGTGACGCTGGTCCAAAGCTCCATTGGCCAATAGCAGAGGAGCAGGAAGCTCCTCATTAGCATAACGATGCAGCAGAAATGCAGCGCATGTTTAGGAGATGAAAAGAAAATATACTTTACTTGACGGAAACTCGTGTAAGGAAAAGGAAAAACTAAATATATATTTATGCTTTTATTTCTTATTATGTCGGTTTTGGTCCGCCATGCAGTTCATGCATCGGAGAAATAATCAAATGTTGATGACATTTGAGGACATTTTTTAAATGTTTTTGTGGAATCCTTTATGCGGCCCGACCTCAGTCTCTGCCTCCAGCGGCCCGGGGTGAATAGAGCTCGAGACCCCTGGTTTACAGCATTATGCTAAGCTAGGCTAATGGTTTCCCTCTGTTTACAGCATTATGCTAAGCTAGGCTAACTGTTTCCCTCTGTTTACAGCATTATGCTAAGCTAGGCTAATGGTTTCCCCCTGTTTACAGCATTATGCTAAGCTAGGCTAACGGTTTTTCCCTGTTTACAGCATTATGCTAAGCTAGGCTAACGGGTCCAGTCTGTACTGAAGGCTGAGTTTTACAGGCGAACATGACAGCAGGGAAACTAATCGGACCCCAGAATAAGATCAGAACCTGGAGGAAACTCCAAGAAGGCTGTTAAACATCTGAAGATTCAGATGATGGTGAGGAGGAGGAGTGATGAAGACGTCCTTACGTTGTCTCTCTGGTCGAAGTCCACAGAGCTGGACACCGAGGTGAGTCGTTCGTAGCGATCCGGAGTCTCCGAGTGCATCGCTGAGGCAACACTGCAAACAGACGGGAAGGAGCCAGTTAGCATGTAGCTGCCTGACCTTTGACCTCTATGCCTGAAAGTTGGTTCCCTCAGACTGACACGAGGATGGAGACACAGATGGAGGTGCTTCAGGGTCTGAGACCTCAGGACAAACAGCCCCAAAGGGACAGGAACTAAGACTGCGCCCCCTATAGGCCGACCCCAGATTTAACGATGAAGATGTGGATCAAATTTCAGACGAATGAAAACATGAAAATGTTGAGCTAGAAGTTTAAAAGTTCACCAAAAACATAAAGAAATTCAGAAAACCTTTCCAGATAGGCCCCGCCCCCTTCCCTGCTGTGAGCAGATGTACAGGGTTTCCTGACCGCGCTTCCAGGGACCCACCTGCAGGAACCATAAACTCCTTGGCGCCCCCTAGTGTGGAAGCTAGCAGGCGGGTTCTGAGTTCAGACATGATCTACCCGGTTCTGACTCGGCCCAAGGCGCACTGAGGTCTAACCTACTGACTACCACGGGGTCACCACGGGGTCACCACACACTGAGCTGCAGCAGCAGCCGTTACCTTTTCACCGGCTCATAGTTATCTGTGTCTCGTCTGCGGCTGAGTTAAAGATGGAGAGAGGAGCGCAGCGTTAGCTTCATCACACACACATACAGAGTACGGAGGGTTAGCAGGGCCAAAAGTCACTCCACTCATTAGTGAGCAGAACGTCTGATAGGACGAGAAGGAGCCAGATGTGCTAGTAGACCAATCAGAGCGCAGCATCCTGTTAATGGAAGCAGCAGAAGGAGGAGGAGGAAGAGGAGGAGGAAGAGGAAGAGGAGTTAACGGACAAACCAAACAGCCGACATACTATTCCTGCTCCTCCAGGTCGCTGAAACGCTTCTTCAGTCTTCAAGAAGAAAAAACAGGAAGATGAGGAAAAGTTACTGAATCTCCCGCTTTTCCAGACGTTCCTGATCCTCAACCCAGTGTTTACACTGCATCAACCCAGCCACCAGGGGGCGCCGCTGAGGCCACAGGAACCAGTCACTTCCTGCTTACCTGTCTGCATCTGTGACCAGCGCCAGGCGGCCATAATCCCACGCAACCTTCCTCAGGATGGAGAAGACGAAGAGCAGCACCTGAAGAAAAACAGCATAATGAAGAAGAGCATGTAGAGATGAAGATGGAGCTACATGTAGGTCATCCAGATTGAACCCTTTTCCTGCTCCAAAGTTGGCTAGTTTTCAGCTGAGGGTATTTTTTCACTGCATTCTGTGCAACAACCAGCTGAGAACATGGAGCCATTTGCTCTGCTTGTAATTAACACAAATGCAGCTTTTCTAGCATATTGTCACATTTAACTGATCCAACCACAGAAACACGCTTCCCTCGCTGAAACCAACAGAGCAGCATTTCAGAATCAGAAGCTGACATCCACCACCTGCTAACGGCTCTGCTAATGCTGTGCTAACGGCTCTGCTAATGCTGTGCTAACGGCTCTGCTAGTGCTGTGCTAATGGCTCTGCTAATGCTGTACTAATGCTGTGCTAATGGCTCTGCTAATGCTGTGCTAACGGCTC
The DNA here is from genome assembly GCF_904066995.2 of Poecilia reticulata. Lineage (NCBI taxonomy): Eukaryota > Metazoa > Chordata > Actinopteri > Cyprinodontiformes > Poeciliidae > Poecilia > Poecilia reticulata. Next base: position 34,267,700 of record NC_088830.1, on the reverse strand, counting down.
TGCTAGTGCTGTGCTAATGGCTCTGCTAGTGCTGTGCTAATGGCTCTGGTAATGCTATGCTAACTGCTCTGCGTACACTCAACCAACAGCTCTGCTAATGCTGTGCTAATGGCTCTGCTAGTGCTGTACTAATGGCTCTGCTAATGCTGTGCTAATGGCTCTGCTAATGCTGTGCTAATGGCTCTGCTAATGCTGCGCTAATGGCTCTGCTAGTGCTATGCTAACTGCTCCGCTTACACTCAACCAACAGCTCTGCTAATGCTGTGCTAATGGCTCTGCTAGTGCTGTGCTAATGGCTCTGGTAATGCTATGCTAACTGCTCTGCGTACACTCAGCCAACAGCTCTGCTAACGCGCCGCTTGGTGTAGCGTCGACAGGCTCACCAGGAAGCACATGAAGTCCAGGGCGAGCACAGTGGGCACGCCCCCGAACGGCAGCCCCTGCAGCACCGTGCTGCGGATGCGGGCCGAGTAGCAGTAGTCTTTGGATTCATCGTCGGCTGTACAGTTTTTCTGTTCGCTGCAGGCCGGGCTGCTACCCACTGACTCCATGGTGACAATCAGCGCACTGAGCATGCTCACTGCCACATCCTCGCTGGGAACCTGAAGAAGAGAGACCAGAAGTTTGGGATCTGGGAACGTGCCTCTGGATTTCCAGCAACATCTACAAACAGCAGGCTAACGGTAGCAGGCTAACGGTAGCAGGCTAACGGTAGCAGGCTAACAGTAGCAGGCTAACACACATAGATAGTGTGCATAGAGACATACTCGGGCTGAGCAATATGGCTTAAAAATAAAATCACTTCTTTTTCCTCCAAATTAAATATTTTAAAGTTATTTTTAAAAGATGTTCTTTTATTTTGATCACTCCTTCTGTGAGTTGACCTGAATTCATCTGTAAAACAGGAGTTCTGGAAACACGAGGCGTGGTGAAAGTTTCAGCTTCAAAATCAGAAAATGTGATAAATTCATTCACTAGATTTATCACCCAGCCCTGGAACATGGATATCCCTCAACAATAACCCTGGAACATGAATATCCCTCAACAATAACCCTGGAACATGAATATCCCTCAACAATAACCCTGGAACATGAATATCCCTCAACAGGAGCTAAAGACCTGCTACGTTTTCACATCTTTAGATGGAGGAGGGGATGTTCTGACCCGTCGGACAGGGGATGTTCTGACCCGTCGGACAGGGGATGTTCTGTCCGACGGGTCAGAAACAGACTGCAGCCGACAGAACCGGTTCTGATCCGCTCTACTGACCCGTTTCAGTCCAGTTCTGGAGACGAACAGAAGGTCTTAGAGGTTCTGGTTCTGTCTCCTATTGAATTGATCCTAAATGAATCCAGTAATAGATTATGGATTAACGGATCATTCAGGGGTTGCAGGTTCGATTCCCGGCCTGCTCCTCTCTCATTTCCTGTCCAATCACTGGGATAAAGGCACCAGATCCCATAAAACTGAAACAAAATCAAATCAATAACTAAAATAAACATTTAAAATAAAAATATTTATTCTGAACTTCACTTTCAGCTTCACATTCTGGAAATAATCTCCCATTAATCGGTTTAGCATCCAGCCAATCAATAAACAATAATATGTATTGATTGCAGACGGAGGTTCTGATTCTGGAATAAAACCTGCAGAACCAACCAGCTGATTGTTGGACCGATTCATCGTCAGCTGCAGCTCCGACCTTCATCCGCTCTGGACTCCAGGAGGGAAACCGGGTCTGAGCAGCAGAACCGGGTCAGAACTCTGGGAGCTCCCAGAGTTCTGACCCGGTTCTGAGAGGAGTTTGGATCCAGAATGGAGGAATCAGCAGGTTATTCCAGGGATTTGATCCATTTGGGTCCAGATTCGGATCAGAATCGGTCTCAGAGAGACGTTTGAACTTCAGAACTTTTGGCCAGGTTCTGCTGACAGTCGGAAGTTCTACCGGTCCCGTTCTGACGGGCCGTTGGGTCTGGTTTTACAGCGGGACCCGCATAAACCGCTTCCTGTTTCGGCTCCTTATCGTTATCTGCCGGCTGCAGCCGATCCACCTGGACCAATCAGGAGCCGGGCTTGGGAGGGGGCGTGGCCTGGACGATGAGTCATGCTGCCGCGGCGCCATGGCAACGGGGAGAGAGGCCGGGGGGAGGGGGGCCCGGGGGGAGGGGGGGCAGGGAGAACCCTGCTGGTTCTGGAAGCAGAACTTTTATGGATCTCCTTCAACTGCTCCAGTAAGAACCGGAACCAACCGGAACCAACCAGAACCAACCGGAACCAGATCCAAACTGAACCAGAACCAAACTGAACCAACCAGAACCAGATCCAAACTGAACCAGATCCAAACTGAACCAACCAGAACCAGATCCAAACTGAACCAGATCCAACCAGAACCAGATCCAACCAGAACCAGAACTGAACCAGATCCAAACTGAACCAACCAGAACCAGATCCAAACTGAACCAGAACCAGATCCAAACTGAACCAGATCCAACCAGAACCAGAACTGAACCAGATCCAAACTGAACCAACCAGAACCAGATCCAAACTGAACCAACCAGAACCAGATCCAAACTGAACCAACCAGAACCAGATCCAAACTGAACCAGATCCAAACTGAACCAGATCCAGATCCAAACTGAACCAACCAGAACCAGATCCAAACTGAACCAGATCCAAACTGAACCAACCAGAACCAGATCCAAACTGAACCAGATATCTTGCAGCGGCCGAACAGAACCGCTGGAGGTCCATGGATCCAGTCGGATTTCTCATCCTGAAGTTGCGCCTCAGACGCTTTAGCACAATATGCATCCATCTTCTAACACCTGGTCCCTCAGTGGGTCAGGAGCTGCTAACGTCCAGCTGACGATCCAGGCGAGAGGCGGGGTCACCTGGACGGGTCACCTGGAAAGGTCACCTGTCCAGGTGACCCGTCTGTCGCAGGGCAACACAGAGACACACACCTATATTTAGACAGGCCAATGAACCTGACAGTCATGGTTCTGGACTGTGTGATGAAACCGGAGAACCTGGAGAAAACCCACCATGCAGGGAGAACATGGAGACTCCATGCAGGAAGACCGGGAATCGAACCCAAGGCAAGGCTGCAAGGCAGCAGCTCTACCCACTGCGCCACTGTGCAGCCCTGTAAAACTAAAGAAGTCCGCTGTTTCGGTTTCGGCTTTTGCGCTGGTTTCATCAGCGTTGCGCTCAGCGATACTTCAGTGCTGCCCTCCGATAACCTGCAGGTCCAGCGGTTCTGTTTTTAAATCGGACCGGAACCACGATCCTCCAGAATGTGGCAGTTATCGATCAGCGGCTTCGATATGAAAATATTGGCGGCCTCTGGAAACAGTTCATGTTTAAAAACTGGATTCCCTGATGCTGAAACGCCTCGCTGGAGCTCAGATCGCTGAACTTTCACCAAGTTTCTCTCCTGGCGCGTCTGCAGGTGCTGACACTGGTACCAGCTCGGAACCAGAACCGGTCCATCACCAGGTCCAAGCTGTGAAGTGACGGCTGAACGTTCACTGGTTTATTTCCAGCTGAACTGGACATATTCTGAAACAGCTGCAGCTCGTGTTGGACCGGGATCAAACACCGAACCGAGCCTCCGGTTCCAGGCCTGACAGCCTTTCACTCACTGACCTGATTTCTGCGGGAGCTCCAGCAGGCCGTGCGGGGCCGGACCCGCAGCTAGGCCCGAACCGAACCGGCCCTCCCAGCCAACAAAGCGCATCCGCCACCTGCGTGGATCAGATGCGGACAGGCGCAAGCGCGCGCCGGGCGCGTGCACAGTGCACACATTATGTAACCCCCCCCGCGGCCCCCACCGGGCCGGATGGATGCTGCCGGGCCGCCGGAGAGGCTCCAACCGCGGCCTGGTGGCGCTCGGCGGCCCGCTGAGCGGATCAGGCGGAGCCGCAGCTCAAAGCCAATCATGGAGAATTAGAACAAAGCCGGTACCTGACCATCCGAAGCCGAACCGAACCCCCTCTGCTGCTCCGCTCCGCTTCCAAAACAACCACTAAATGAACAAATCCTCAGAAGTCCCGATGCGCCCGAACCGCGGGCCGCCGCAGCGCCGCCATCCCGCAGAAACCCGCAAAGAGCCGCAGAGCGCTGGATCCACCGCGGGGGATGCTGGGCCGACAGTCCGCTGCGAGCCGCTGCGAGCCGCTGCTCCTCCGCCGGCTGTCCGAGGCAAAATGGAGGCGGAGCGGAGCTGCGGTGACGCGCTGCCGCCAGCAGGGGGCAGAAGGAGCTGACCTTCAGGCTGCGTCTCGCCCTGCGGTTACACAACCGGTCCACGCAGAAGAAGACCTGCTGCTGCTGCTGCTGATGAAATCAGGTCTCCGATCATCTGGACGTCTTATCACGTGACTAAATGAAGGACTTCCGGTCTGACGGGCCGGACCATAGACACAACATGAGGATAGACCCTCATGGCCGCTCTCGCCTATTGTCGCTGACGAGATTTAGGGCGGCCATCTTGGAGCGGTCCACCACTCCACTCTGTTTATGTGTTTAGCAGAATAATGACGTATCAGCGCATTTAATGGATCATAACAGCTTTTTGGTTACTGGAAACCAAATTCAAACATCTATCAAAGCTACATTTACGAACAATTATATTTATTAGTGGGTGATTCTTTTATTGCACCAACATTTTATGTCCCCATGTTTTGCTTACAATTATGTTTTTGTAAAATGTGCCAAATATTTACAACAAAGTATTTTAATTATACATTTAGATGTTTGCCATTATTCAAATATAAATGAAATGCCTTTTAAATATTATTTTGTTCTTTAAACACCTTTTTGGTGACCAACATGTTCAGGTCATGTCCCCATTGCAGCGTAATAAACTTCCTCATGAAGTTTAAACTATAAAATATATATATTTATGTTTTTCTTCAATAAGCTGATTGACTGGACTAAATATTTTAATATGCAACTGAATCTGTTGAAACTATTTTTCTTCATATTATCCATGTCACAGTACATGAATAATATGAAAAGCCTTCAAAAAGTCTAAAAATGTCATAAAAACCATTTAATGGAAGTGACATAAAGTAAATTCAACCATGGAAAACAAAGTAGCTTCAACTGTCACCATCTCTGTACTTTTTATGATCTTAAACATGTAAAACCTGTAAAGCTTAAAGTTCCACCCTGTTAGGAAAGATTGTGGAAAATGTTTATTCAGCAGAATTTAAAAAACCTAATGTTATATTTAGTCATTAAAGGTCAGTTATCCTGTTGAAGGTTAACTAGCTAAATGTTGACCACATGAAGAGCTTCAGGCAGATTAGTTAGAAAAGTTCCACCTGTTATGAACCAAATAAGGTGGAAATTAGGGTGAAAAGTAATAATTATAAGTCAAATAAAAACATTTCAGATGATGGAATCGAGCTGCAGTCTGAGGTTTTATCAGATGCTATTTGTCTGTTTTCACTAGTTTCCTCATTGACTCCTGAGGGGAACGACGAGTTCCTGTCCTGGAAAATCCACTACAGGAATTTCACCTGTTTTCCCAAACAGAACCAGGACAAACACTCCACCTGTACTTTGACTGGGCCAATCCTGCGTCAGAGTTTAGAACCAAACACTTTGATTCTAAACGGCTACCTCTGGTGGGTTCAAAAATAAAACATTATATAGTAAAAGAGACTCTTTTTAAGAAAAAGTCCTTATTTTTCTAAATTTAAATGTTTAACTATTTGTGGTCTATAAATGTTCATAACAGGTGAAACACATTCAGAGACAATGGTGAGAAAAACACCTGAAATATTAATTTATCCTGAACTTACCCATTATTAATGTCTTATTGTTAAACATGTCAGTGATGTAACACAATATTTAAAACATTAATACTTTTTTTTCAAATGTCCTGAAGCTGAAATGTTGCTGCAAAACCAGAATCACCCAGTTATGTTTTTAATACATAGTTCAGCATATTTAAATATGATTAGTGGCTGTAACAATAGAATATGATGGAATATGATGAGCAGATTACAAACACACAGCCGTTCATCATTTACTTAATTTATTTAATATCAATACATATTTATATAACTATACAGACACAAATAAATAATGATTAATACTGAATAATATATATATATATATATATAAATTCCCTTCTCTCCCTCCGCGGGTGGTCTGTTTCATCCTCTGAGCTCGGGTCCTCTACCAGAGGCCTGGGAGCTTCAGGTTCTCCTCCAGTATCTTGGCTGTGCCTAGAACTGCACATTTCTGGACTGAGATGTTGTTCCTGTTTGAGCCACTGCTCCAGTTTGGGGGTGACTGTCTGCCCCGAGGGCCCCGATGACCACAGGCACCACTGTGGTCTTCACCTTCCAGGTCTTTTCCAGTTCCTCCCTGAGTTCCTGGTATTTCTCCAGTTTCTCCTTTTTCCTGATGTTGTATCACTTGGTATTGCTACATCCACCACAACGGCTTTCCTCTGTTCTTTATCCACCACCACAATGTCCGGTTGGTTCTCCATCACCATCTTGTCTGTCTGGATCTGGAAGTCCCACAGGATCTTAGCTCGGTCATTCTCCACCACTTTTGGGGGTTTTTCTCCACTTTGATCTCGGGGCTTCCAGTCCATATTCTGCACCATATATATATATATATATATATATATATATATATATATATATATATATATATATATATATATATATATATATATATTACCTGGGAATACCACAAGCAAATGGCAACCTCGATGAGGTCACAAGGAAAGGAGCCACAGCCAAATACCTCCAACGAATAAGGCAAGTCCTGAGAAGCCAGCTCAATAGCAAGAACAAGATCCGTGCAATAAACAGCTATGCCTTACCAGTAATCAGATACCCTGCCGGAATAATTAGCTGGCCAATGGAAGAGATGAAGGCCACGGATGTTAAGACTAGGAAGCTACTAACCATGCATGGAGGGTTCCACCCCAAATCCAGCACCCTGAGTCTGTACACGAGCCGTAAGGAAGGAGGCAGAGGACTAGTGAGTGTGAGAGCCACTGTCCAGGATGAAACATCCAAGATCCATACATACATCAAGGACAAAGCCTCAACAGACGATGTGCTCAGCGAATGTCTCAGGCAATGGGGAACAGAAGACGAGGTGCTGGAAGTACCATCATGGGAGGACAAGCCCCTACATGGGATGTACCACCGACAAATAACTGAAGTGGCTGATGTCAGGAAAACCTACCAATGGCTGGAGAAAGCTGGACTCAAGGACAGCACAGAGGCTCTCATCCTGGCCGCCCAGGAACAGGCCCTAAACACCAGAGCAATAGAGGCTCAGATCTACCACACCAGAGAAGACCCAAGGTGTAGGTTGTGCAAGGAGGCCCCTGAGACAGTCCAGCACATAATAGCAGGAGCAAGATGCTGGCAGGGAAAGCGAACATGGAACGACATAACCAAGTGGCGGGCATAGTGTACAGGAACATCTGTGCAGAATATGGACTGGAAACCCCGAGATCAAAGTGGGGAAAAACCCCCAAAGGTGGTGGAGAATGACCGAGCTAAGATCCTGTGGGACTTCCAGATCCAGACAGACAAGATGGTGATGGAGAACCAACCGGACATTGTGGTGGTGGATAAAGAACAGAGGAAAGCCGTTGTGGTGGATGTAGCAATACCAAGTGATACAACATCAGGAAAAAGGAGAAACTGGAGAAATACCAGGGCCTCAGGGAGGAACTGGAAAAGGCCTGGAAGGTGAAGACCACAGTGGTGCCTGTGGTCATCGGGGCCCTCGGGGCAGTCACCCCCAAACTGGAGCAGTGGCTCAAACAGGAACAACATCAGACATCTCAGTCCAGAAATGTGCAGTTCTAGGCACAGCCAAGATACTGGAGGAGAACCTGAAGCTCCCAGGCCTCTGGTAGAGGACCCGAGCTCAGAGGATGAAACAGACCACCCGCGGAGGGTGAGAAGGGAATTTTTTAGCTTCAGAGATTCAGCAGCTGAGATTGAGTCTAAACTCCGATGTGATTCATCCTGCAGTGAATCCGTCTCTCTTTATAGATTCTCCCTCTTCTTCCTCACATCGTGTCTTTAGGAAACCTTCAAAACAAAAACGGAAGATTTGGGATGTATCTTACTAGTGAAAGAATTACATATAAATAATAGTCTTTACCACCTGTGTAAACTTTGCTGGTGAATGTTATAACACATAATATAAGTTTTATAATATGTTACATTGTTTCATTTCTAATATAGGCTCTTGTGTCAGATAATCTAAGTCAATGTTAGAGAATAATTAATTATTTTAGATTTACAGAATCTCAGTTATCCTTCATAGCAGCTGAACCCGTATTACACCGAGCACTGTAGCTAATATTAGCTGGTATCTCGCTGGTGGACATAAATACAGTAAAGTAATATTATAATCACAATATATACACAATAATATGTCCATCTTACTTGTGAAATGTTGTCTGTGGAGCCTCACATCAATAGTCCATCGATCAGAACAACAATATCCTCAGTGCTGAGGCATCTTCTGCTGTTTTGGTTGAGCAAAGTAGGAGGGACGACCTCTCCAAGATGGCCGCCGTATTTCCTGCTCCGGAGCAGCCAATGCGGGTTTACTCTTATATTATGTCTATGGGCCGGACAACCAGAAGAAAAAAGTTTGGCTAAAACTTACGATGAGCTGTGGAGGCAGCAAGGTCCCCGGTTCGAATCCCAGCCGGTTCTGCGGTGGACCCGTCCAGGATGGACCTGGGCGGGTTGGTGGTTCGTTCATCGGTCCCTCTTCAGGGCTAACCTCCACTGTGATCCGCTTTTTCAGTTAGTCTGCGGCACATAAAGTTTGCTGCTGTCAGATTCGTCTCTCTCAGGTCCAGCAGAGGACGGATGGACTCAGTGGACCTCTAACCGTCCAACAAGCCAGAACAGAACCGAGAATTAAATCATGTTTATTATCAGAGTCTCATCTGCTGGTTATAACAGAAACATAAATATTATAAAACATCTGGAATCTGAACTGGGGAAGAGGAAGATTTAACTTCATGAAATCTAAAGTCGGATCTCCGCCTGGACTCCCAGGAACCGGGTCAGAACAGAACCTGTGCTGCTGATTGGACCCCGTTATGTTCAGTGACCAGACTGGGACTGATGGGAGGAAGATGGTTCTGATGGAGGTTCTGGTTCTGATGGTCATCTGATCTTCATCTAAACTGGTTCCGGCCTGGAAAACCGGATCCCATCAGAACCGAACCTTTTGACCCCTCACAGAGCCACGGCTCGGCTGTTGATGCCGAACCGGAAGCCAGTGTTCTGCCTCTTCCTCCAGCCTCTGCAGCTCATTGGCTGAGCCTCCGGCTCTGGCAGAGGGCCGCGCCGGAAGCAGCAGCTGCGCCGCGGGGGATGGAGTGCCGATCTGCCGCCGTGTCGACCCTCAGCTGGGGGCTGGTGGTCAGCGGGGCGGCCTTCCTGCTGCGGCAGACGCGCCGCTGCGGACAGTACGGCCGCTACGCGGAGCCGGGCGGCCGCTGCTGGCCCGCCAGCCCGGCCTGGTTCCTGCAGGAGGTCCCGGCCTTCCTGGTTCCGCTGATGCTGCTGCTGGGTTTTGGAGAACCGGGCCCTGACACCGCGAGGTCGCTGCTCGTCTGGACCTTCATGCTGCACTACTTCTACAGGTCAGAGGGACCGGACCGCGGCGGGTGGAGGTTCTGGAAAGGTTCGGGGTGTTTTGGGTCATTTAGTGACGCAGTGAGCTCAGGTATAGAGTTTCGGAACCAGGGGCGCCGCCAGGAATCCTGGGCCCCTGACTAAAGACCAGTTTCAATACTGATAATTAGCTCAATATTTACTGCTCATGAGTTTATCATCCAACAGTCCACATCCAGGATGCTAGTAGGTTGTTAATGTTTTCTATTAGTTTAGATACTGAAACGTCTCCATGGCAACAGTCTATAGCAACGAGCAAAACACACATGAAGCAATCCAGACTTCTAAACATGCTAGTAGCTGCATTTTATTCAGGCTGCAGTTTAACTTTAATAAAATATGTTTCTCCATATTTGTTACAGCTGTCACCATGTAGCAGTTTGTTATGAGGCAGATAATCTGAAAACAATCATCTCCTCCATCTGCTTCCTGAATTACTGGTTAAAGTGATGCACCGTTCTGACCAAAACTACCAATCAGAACCAGGAGGAGGGTCTTAGTGCTGTCAATCATCCTCATTCACTCACTGCTAAATGTGCTAATGGTGGAGAAACAACTAATCATTACAGGAAACCGTTTATCTGCCATCATTGGTAGATATGCTAACTAAACTTAGCATTCAGTTTGAATCTGCACAGCTCTGTGCTAAGCTAGCTGCAGCACAGCTCTGTGCTAAGCTAGCTGCAGCACAGCTCTGTGCTATGCTAGCTGCAGCACAGCTCTGTGCTATGCTAGCTGCGCTCTGTGCTATGCTAGCTGCAGCACGGCTCTGTGCTATGCTAGCTGCAGCACGGCTCTGTGCTAAGCTAGCTGCAGCACAGTTCTGTGCTATGCTAGCTGCGCTCTGTGCTATGCTAGCTGCAGCACGGCTCTGTGCTAAGCTAGCTGCAGAATAGCACAAATCAAGGGGGAGGAAGGATGAGCAGCACCACATGAGATTGTGATTGACAGCACTATAACTCTCCTGCCTCTGATTGGTTGTTTCTAGCACTGAGAGAAGGCAGAGGAAATATTTTTTTACAGATTACCTCTCATATCATACTGTCACAACATGATGACAGTTTTAACAAATATGTGAAAAAAATGTTTATATAAAATACTGCACTTTAATTTCACTCAGGAGGGACGTGGGTTAGAGCTGCTGCTGACTGACTCATCTGTTGTTAAGTGGTAAAAGGTACAAGGGCAAGTTAGTATATGAATATGTTGGTAATTTTTTTCCTTAATTCATTAAATGCTAGTGAAATGGAGGCAAACAGTAGTTTGTAGCTAAGCTAACTATGCTAAATGGTTGATAGTCTCAGTCTACTCACCTCTCTTGGAGAAAAACTGGGTTATAAATTAACACTCTTGTCTTTTTCTCTCTCTCCTCTTTTTGAAAACCTGATTTTATAACTTTTCTTAGCAGCATAGCATAGACATGAATACGTAGACGCCTCATGGAGCGCTGAGTCCTACGTAACAGCGCCGCCATCTTGTATGTGGCAGCAGGGGATCGGAGCTCCTTCGGTCCTTTGCTGTGTTTCAATCGTTTTACGAAACAAACTGGATTCATTAGGATTACCTTCCCCAGGTAAGGATGAAAGATCAGAATCACTTTGCAGCCAGAAATTCGCTTCTAAACAACCGGAAAATATTTCCTATGTAGCTAGATTGGCCTGAAATAACCGCTGATTGTTAGCATAGCAGCTAATATAACCGCTGATTGTTAGCGTAGCAGTTAATATAACCGCTGATTGTTAGCGTAGCAGCTAGTATAACCACTGATTGTTAGCATAGCAGCTAATATAACCGCTGATTGTTAGCGTAGCAGCTAGTATAACCACTGATTGTTAGCGTAGCAGCTAATATAACCTCTGGTTGTTAGCATAGCAGCTAACGTTTCATACTGTTTCCTAATGAGAGCTGATGAGAAACGGCTGTTAGAGGAGAAGTGAATTAAAAACCAGAGGATTTAGTGAGTAAAGGTCAGTCAGGATCAGAGCTGGAGCTGCTGGTCTTCAGTCTGTTTCCAGCTCAGCTTCTCCATGTCGGTGTTTAGCTATAAAGATGCTACGAGTCAGAGCCCAACATGCTGAAAATGGCTTTTTATGAATGTGAAGGAAACATTTATGTATTTTCTATTTCACTTTGGGATAATTTCTCTTTTATTCTTGGCTTTAGCCTGTGAACCAGGACGTCTCAGAAGTCATTGAGTTCTCCCAGTGTGACCAGCAGACTGAAGCCTGTGACCAGTGTTCCCAGTATAATGAATACATGTTTTATTCTTTCACTTTTTGTTGTAAATATCTCAATCTGAAGTATTAGTGTATTAATGTAGCTTTTGTAATGAAATAAACATAATTTACTGTTAGAATTATTTTCTCTCTGCTGTCAATAGTTGACAAACTGTAATAAATATTTATTCTCTGGAAAAAAGTAAGAAAAATATGTAGTTTAATGTTTGACAATGACTGATTTATAAATCAAGTCATTTCTCAATAACGTATAAAAAATACAGGAAAATTATTTGTTTGTCTTGAAATGTTAAATGTACATTAAATTATGTAAATATATTCTTTAATAAAACTGTAAAAGTTTCTGTTCATCAATATTAATATAAAAATGATCAGAATCTATCAAATCAAACTTTGAGCTCTTTATTCAGAAAACTATTAAATAATCACATCCAAAGTTAGAAACTGTCTTTAGTCATTTCTCTGATTGCCAAATATATTAATGTGTGAGAAAATGTGTCAATGGCAGAAATGAACTTAAATACTTTGTAGAACTTTGTGAAGTTCGGTCCATTTACCTGTTTTAGCTACTGGCACATATTCCACACATCTGGTTTCTGATTGGATCAGGAATGACGTCACGGATCATGACGTCATTCCTGAAGAGTCCAGGACCTGAACGCCTCATCAGAGCCCAGGCTCTGGAGGTTAACTGAACTGAACAGAACCTAAGCTGGTTCTGGTTCTGGTAAGACACAGACGTTCCTGCTGGCTACCTCACCTGTCCAACCTGAGTGGACCCAAAATGGTTCCACCCAGTTTGGTTCTGTTGGACCCGGAGCAGACGAGGTTCTGCAGTGGGACCAGCTGTGATGCATTTAAGGAACCGCTGGTTCTGTGGGAATTTACAGACCCGTCTAAGATTTCTCAGACGGGTTTAGTTTGGGATTATGGATTATAGATTATGGGTGGAATCCTTCCTGTTGATGTTTCGGTCGGCTTTGGTGGAGATGTTCTGGTTCTGGTTCTGCAGGAGCTGCATCTACTCCCTGCTGACCCGCGGGCGGCCGGTTCCTCTGAAGATCATCTGCTCCTCCATCGTCTTCTGCTCTCTGAACGGCTTCCTGCAGGGACACAACCTGCTGCACTGCGCTCACCTGCAGCACACCTGGCTGACCAGCGCTCGCCTCTCTGCAGGTCAGATGCAACGCTCCGCCGTGGCAGGAACCGGTTCTGAAGGAGTTCTGAAGTCCAAAAGCTGAACAAGCCACCACAGGACATTCAGAAGCACGCTAGATGTGAATTGATTTGTAAAGATGAGATGAGGACGTTTGGCTTGTTCAGCGGGTTCTGAAGTAGGAAAGTGAGGAATTGGGCCATTGGTTCTTCACTGACCTCCACACCTGGTGGTTCTGGGTGGGTCAGGTTGGGTCCAGATGTGCCTCCTGCTGGACTTCATGTCTTTATTCTGTTTTCTCAAGGCTTTCTGCTGTTTGCTGTCGGTCTGACCATCAACATCCACAGTGACCACATCCTGCGTAACCTGAGGAAACCTGGGGAGTACGTCTACAGGATCCCCCACGGTACGGCACAAAGACTCTATAGCGCCGCCTAGTGCCGACTCCCTGCTGACCGCTCTCCGTCTTCCAGGGGGGATGTTTGAGTTGGTTTCTGGTGCCAACTTCTTTGGGGAGATCACAGAGTGGTGCGGCTTCGCCCTCGCTGCTTGGTCCTTTCCAGCCTTCGCCTTTGCCTTCTTCACCATCTGCTCCATCGGGCCCAGAGCCTACCATCACCACAGGTACCGTTCAGTCCCAAACTTTCAGGATCAAGCTTTGTTAGGGTTGGGTAATGGTTTGGGTTTTAGCTCGCATCAGAAGAACTCGGGCTGAATCGCTCCCTGCGTGTCTTCCAGGGATTATAAGCGGCGGTTTGTGGACTACCCCCGCTCCCGGAAAGCCATCATTCCCTTCATTCTTTAGGGATGGAGGCCCAACCTGTGAGAACTGGTACCTTCTGGAGGCTGTTGCAGTTCCTCCTTCTCAGAGAACCAACACCGAGCCCGAACTGGACCGGTCCAGGCTGACGTTCCCTCCATCCAGGATGGGTTATAGGTCAAGGGTCAGGACCAGAGCACCAACATCCCCGCAGACCCCGCACATCCTGGACTCAATCTGTCCAGGCTTTCACCATCAGGTGGCGCCACAGAGACAGTTTGTCCCTGCAGACTGTCTCTGTGGGACACGTGAACTCCTAACTGAGTGGTTCTGGTTCTGGGTCGTCTGCTGCTCTGCAGTGAAACTAAATAAGCAAATTTTAAATGTTATTATTCATTTTCTCTAAATTTGGTTCTATATTCACATGTATGTGTTTTTATTCTTCTATTTCCTCTAAACATTATGTACTTGTCTTAATGTCGGTCCATCAGAATAAACATTAAAGCTGATTCAGACTGTTGACGGGTTCTGGTTCTGGGTCTGGGTCTGGTTCGGTGGATTCCTCTCTCTTGTCTGAGTTGCAGCCGTTTATATGTATTAAATATTAATATTAGCTCCTCCTGAACATGTGACTCTGTTTTTCTCATCCTGGTTGCAAAGAACTGAAACGTTTAGTTTGTTGTTCCGTATCGTTGACAGGATTTAACTCTTCCATCAAATTTATTAAAAATCTGGTTTAGAGTTAAATGCAGATGGATTTGTTACTGTGGGAGATTTTAACACTGAAACTGATGTAGCTCATTGTGCTGCTTTAGGCTCATTGTGCTGCTTTAGGCTCATTGTGCTGCTTTAGGCTCATTGTGCTGCTTTACGTTCATTGTGCTGCTTTAGGCTCATTGTGCTGCTTTAGGCTCATTGTGCTGCTTTAGGCTCATTGTGCTGCTTTAGGCTCATTGTGCTGCTTTAGGCTCATTGTGCTGCTTTACGTTCATTGTGCTGCTTTAGGCTCATTGTGCTGCTTTAGGCTCATTGTGCTGCTTTAGGCTCATTGTGCTACTTTAGGCACATTGTGCTGCTTTAGGCTCATTGTGCTGCTTTACGTTCATTGTGCTGCTTTAGGCTCATTGTGCTGCTTTAGGCTCATTGTGCTGCTTTAGGCTCATTGTGCTGCTTTAGGCACATTGTGCTGCTTTAGGCTCATTGTGCTACTTTAGGATCATGGTGCTGCTTTAGGCTCATTGTGCTGCTTTAGGCTCATTTTGCTGCTTTAGGCTCATTGTGCTGCTTTAGGCTCATTGTGCTGCTTTAGGCACATTGTGCTGCTTTAGGCACATTGTGCTGCTTTAGGCTCATTGTGCTGCTTTAGGCTCATTGTGCTGCTTTAGGCACATTGTGCTGCTTTAGGCTCATTGTGCTACTTTAGGATCATGGTGCTGCTTTAGGCTCATTGTGCTGCTTTAGGCTCATTGTGCTGCTTTAGGCTCATTGTGCTACTTTAGGCTCATTGTGCTGTTTTAGGCTCATTGTGCTGCTTTAGGCTCATTGTGCTACTTTAGGATCATGGTGCTGCTTTAGGCTCATTGTGCTGCTTTAGGCACATTGTGCTGCTTTAGGCTCATTGTGCTACTTTAGGATCATGGTGCTGCTTTAGGCTCATTGTGCTGCTTTAGGATCATGGTGCTGCTTTAGGCTCATTGTGCTGCTTTAGGCTCATTGTGCTGCTTTAGGCTCATTGTGCTGCTTTAGGCTCATTGTGCTGCTTTAGGCTCATTGTGCTGCTTTAGGCTCATTGTGCTGCTTTAGGATCATGGTGCTGCTTTAGGCTCATTGTGCTGCTTTAGGCTCATTGTGCTGCTTTAGGCTCATTGTGCTGCTTTAGGCTCATTGTGCTGCTTTAGGCTCATTGTGCTGCTTTAGGCTCATTGTGCTGCTTTAGGCTCATTGTGCTGCTTTAGGCTCATTGTGCTGCTTTAGGCTCATTGTGCTGCTTTAGGCTCATTGTGCTGCTTTAGGCTCATTGTGCTGCTTTAGGCACATTGTGCTGCTTTAGGCTCATTGTGCTGCTTTAGGCTCATTGTGCTGCTTTAGGCACATTGTGCTGCTTTAGGCTCATTGTGCTGCTTTAGGATCATGGTGCTGCTTTAGGCTCATTGTGCTGCTTTAGGCTCATTGTGCTGCTTTAGGCTCATTGTGCTGCTTTAGGCACATTGTGCTGCTTTAGGCTCATTGTGCTGCTTTAGGCTCATTGTGCTGCTTTAGGCTCATTGTGCTGCTTTAGGCTCATTGTGCTGCTTTAGGCTCATTGTGCTGCTTTAGGCACATTGTGCTGCTTTAGGCACATTGTGCTGCTTTAGGATCATGGTGCTGCTTTAGGATCATGGTGCTGCTTTAGGCTCATGGTGCTGCTTTAGGCTCATTGTGCTGCTTTAGGCTCATTGTGCTGCTTTAGGCTCATTGTGCTGCTTTAGGCACATGGTGCTGCTTTAGGCTCATTGTGCTGCTTTAGGCTCATTGTGCTGCTTTAGGCACATGGTGCTGCTTTAGGCTCATTGTGCTGCTTTAGGCTCATTGTGCTGCTTTAGGCTCATTGTGCTGCTTTAGGCTCATTGTGCTGCTTTAGGCTCATTGTGCTGCTTTAGGCTCATTGTGCTGCTTTAGGCTCATTGTGCTGCTTTAGGCACATTGTGCTGCTTTAGGCTCATTGTGCTGCTTTAGGCTCATTGTGCTGCTTTAGGCTCATTGTGCTGCTTTAGGCTCATTGTGCTGCTTTAGGCTCATTGTGCTGCTTTAGGCTCATGGTGCTGCTTTAGGCTCATTGTGCTGCTTTAGGCTCATTGTGCTGCTTTAGGCACATTGTGCTGCTTTAGGCTCATTGTGCTGCTTTAGGCTCATTGTGCTGCTTTAGGCTCATTGTGCTGCTTTAGGCTCATTGTGCTGCTTTAGGCACATTGTGCTGCTTTAGGCTCATTGTGCTGCTTTAGGCTCATTGTGCTGCTTTAGGCTCATTGTGCTGCTTTAGGCACATTGTGCTGCTTTAGGCTCATTGTGCTGCTTTAGGCTCATTGTGCTGCTTTAGGCACATTGTGCTGCTTTAGGCTCATTGTGCTGCTTTAGGCTCATTGTGCTGCTTTAGGCTCATTGTGCTGCTTTAGGCTCATTGTGCTGCTTTAGGCTCATTGTGCTGCTTTAGGCTCATGGTGCTGCTTTAGGCTCATTGTGCTGCTTTAGGCTCATTGTGCTGCTTTAGGCACATTGTGCTGCTTTAGGCTCATTGTGCTGCTTTAGGCTCATTGTGCTGCTTTAGGCTCATTGTGCTGCTTTAGGCACATTGTGCTGCTTTAGGCTCATTGTGCTGCTTTAGGCTCATTGTGCTGCTTTAGGCTCATTGTGCTGCTTTAGGCTCATTGTGCTGCTTTAGGCTCATTGTGCTGCTTTAGGCTCATTGTGCTGCTTTAGGCTCTTTGTGCTGCTTTAGGCTCTTTGTGCTGCTTTAGGCTCAGTTGGTTTGGTCTCCGCTGTCCTTCCTGCTCTTGTGTTTTTTTCATTTCATCAAAGGGCCGTTTGTGGCAGAAGGCGTCGATTAAACCAGATTGCTAGAATAGTTTCTGCAATTTGACACATACTTTCTTGAAATGAGATAATATTGAAAATCTTTTCACTGATGTCATCTGGCAGCTCTACAGTCTGCAGCTCTACGTCTCTTCATGAGGCGGGTCAGATTTGGGCCCAGGCCTTCAGGCCTCGTCTTGAAACTTTAACCCAGCAGCAAAATGTTCTGCTTTTCTTGTTTAGGGTCAGCAGAACCACGTTTTAAAGGAAAGCTGCAACATTTCTCATAAACTCAGATTTCAGACCCACATTCAGTCAGAACCTGGCAGCTCCTCAGGTTCTGACTGGTGTTGGAACATTTCCTGAAGCTAACGCTGCAGAACTGCAACATAGGAAAACATTCATTAAATGATCCTGCTCAATGGAGAGCCAGGATTTTAAACCTTTCCAAGCAGAAATCCGGCCTGCGGATCCAAAGCAGACGACCTCTTCTTTAGATTTTAACGGCAGCTTGAGTCCATTATTGTTGCACTACTGCCATCTGTTGGATCCTAATATCTATACCTCAAATTCTCCTAATCAGCCCAGTATTTGGTTGTACAGTGAACAATCTTGTTCTGAACACCAAGAAAACCAAAGAGATCATTGTCAATTTCAGGAAGCACCGCCCTGACCTCTTTACATCGATGGCGAGTGTGTAGAGAGGGTCCACTCTGTCCGGTTCCTGGGCGTCCTCATCACCGCTGGATCGACTGGAAGAGAACATCACAACGATCACCAAGAAGGCTCAGCAGCGCCTACACTTCCTGAGTGCTTGGACCCCAAACTGCTGCTGACCTTCTACCGCTCATCCATCGAGAGCTGGCTGACGTACTGGATCAGTGTGGAACCGTAGCTGCACCGTGGCAGACGGGGAGAGGCTTCAGAAGGTCGTCAAGGCAGCACAGAGAATCATTGGCTGCCCTCACGGTGCCTAAACAGAGCAACAAACATCCTGAAGGACAACTCCCACCCTGACCTCAAACGGTTTGACCAGGAAGCTACAGGTGCTCAAAAACAGTTTCTTCCCAAAAGCTGTAACAATCCTACATTCACACATGCACTGACTTATCCCCCACCTACCTGCAGTGTAACCACTTGTGATATTTACTGTGCAATATTTACACTGTGCAACACTACCTCTGTGCAATATTTATATATAGTTTATATTTATTCATATTCTGTATTTTTAAATTTGGTAAATTTTTGTATATATACATTTTACGTGCGCTTCTTTTTAATGTACATGTCTGTACTGGAAAAATGGTTTTTAATTTCGTTGTACACTCGTATAATGATAATAAAATGCATTCTATTCTCAATGCTATTTAACTGATCAACCACATTCTCAAATTCTCTATTAAAACCTAATTCCGTTTTTAATAATCTTCTTTGAGTCACATGTTTCCTTCAACTAATAAAAACACGATCCATCGTTTCTACAGTGTCACACCAGTTATATAAACCAGTAAGATGTTTCCTCATCTTTAAAAGAGTTCCGTTAGTTTTCCCTCCAGCCTGAAATCAAGTACTTGTTATGCTCTTACTTTAAAAGGAAACCGGAAACAACGTTGCTTTTATTTTGGAAGGAACGTTTCTGGCGTAACGTCAAAGCAGAATCAGCGTACGCCGGATTTACTGCGCACACTTCCACAACAAACATGGCGGACGGTGAGTTCATTGTTGAGCTTTGATGGTTCTTATCGGTGGGTTCTGGGGAGGTTCGGACCGGTTGTTCGGTGGTTCCGGTTTCATCCGGCGCGTTATCGCTCAGGTCTCCCGCCGTTGGTCGCTTCCTGTCCTCGGTCCGGTTTATTTACCGGAGAGAGCTAAGATGCTAAGCTAACAACCAACCGCGTACTGACCCACGTCGCCCGGTTCGAGCTGGGTCCGGGTCCAGGTCCGGATCCAGGCCAGCTGTACGGGTTAAGACCGGCCAGAACCAGAACCGAACCGCTGCTTTCGGATTTATTTCCAACTGAACTTTAAACAGCCGACTTCGTACCTGATGTGTTGCTGGAGAGCCAAACAGAACCAGAACCGGTTCCGGCGGTTCTGACGGCGAGTCCCTTGCGGTTCCGAATGAACCCCGAGCGTTCAGGTAGAGATTCTGCTTATGAGTCCAGTCTCCTCCTGCATCAAGAGGCTGCGGGGAGGTTACCATGGTAACCGCCGCTGGAGACGTCACCAGGTTCCCGTGAAGCTGATCCCAAACCCAGTCGGTCCAGTTCGGGTTTTGGTTCTGGAGTCAGAGGAACAATCAGACTGAAGAGTTGCAGCATCAGTTTCCCCCAGAAGACGAAGTCAGCCCGGTGGGCCGTAAATACACGTCACGGGAAAACATCGCCAGTGAAACACTACTTAACCCACAACTAGTCTTAAAAACTAATCAAAATATTCAATTAAAATGAATATCAATTATTTGGACTTTTGTTTAATCCAAAATAAGTCAGTGGCTCCATGGGGCCCCCAGGGCTTCAGGGGCCAGAACAGATGCATGAATGTAACATTTGTTTACTGAGATGATCAATGCTGCTAAATGTGACTCAGTTTCAGCAAACATAAAAGATTTTAAATGTTTAACATTTAACTGTAAGATTTTAAGGATCTGCCAAGTTTACTTTGTAAAAATTCAGAGAACAATATTCAGATTGTTTTGTTACCATAGCAACAACCTAATGCTGTGAGCTTAATCTTTGAATTTGAGCTGTTTGTTCACAAATACAGTTTAGTAAACTGCAATTATAACTGATTGCTTTTTATGTTGGCCAGTTAAACTCCTCCCTCTCTCAGATTAAATCCAACACACCTGATTGAGGTGCTGATGTTTTTAGCAACAAAAGGGGCCCCTAAGTCAGATTCTGCTCCAGGCCTCATCCAGCCTTGGACCGGCCCTGCATGATGAGGTAATCTGCTGCACTACGCAGAGATGCACAACAAACGGGAGATTTAATTCAATGCTGCTAATGTGGCTTCAGTAGCTCTTTCATTTCGTGTCTGTTGAGTTTTTAATAAGAACCACAGAAACTGTTCTGGTTGATCGAGTTTATGGGACGAGTTTCTCAGATCTCTGCACGGCCGCGCACATTAACTGTCTAAGTGGACGAAGCATTTGATACAGTTTGATGCATTTAGTAACTGGAAAAATAATACTAAAACTACTAAATCAGCGTGATGCGTTAGACAGGAAAGCGTGAACGCTGAACCTGCATGATCAGGTCAGCGCTACTTTGTTAACTAATACACCTTCCAACCGGGAACACATAGACTTTATCAGTGTAGGCAGAGCTGGGCGCTGGGCAGCGTGTTGAGATGGAAAAGCCGCACAAAAGTCTTTGTGCGGATTTATTGTTCACAAAATAAATCATGCTCACCGCTCGCTCAACGCACCTCTGAAAGCAACTACAAGTTATTCCTGCAGTTCATGTAGAGCTGCAACCAGAGTTGTGTTTAAAGTCCTACCTTGATCAAAAACTCTGGAAAGAATCATAATTCCTCACAGGGGAGTGATGTAAAATCCATACAGGTCAGCCTGTGTCGTTTGAGTGAAAGGAGGTGTGTGCGATCCCGCTGAGGTAAACTTAATCCAGCTATTGCTGCGCAGAGGCACCAGCGGTGTGGTTGGTCCGGCTTTAAATGCATAAACTATAAACTTATCTTCTGTAAACACATCTTTTAGGAATAAATCTGCTCTGATAGTGAAACGCTCGGAGCAACAGAGACACTTGCAATCCGGCTTAAAAAAATAAAAACTTTCAATTTTTTTATTATTATTTTCCTAAAAACAAACAAAGGTTTAGCCTGGCGGTGGCACTAGTAAAGGATGGCGGGCTGCCAGGCCCATAATGCACTGGGGGAAACCCTGCAGCATGCTAGTCACGTGATCAAAGCACTGCGTATTTCCGGTCTCAGGAGAACGTTCTCCCATGTTTCCCATGATCAGGAGCCTGACCTGCCGCTCTGCCTTTCAGATCACACAGACCCAGACCAGTCCATGGAGGGACACACACCTGTGAGACACACACACACACACACACACACACGGTTTCCATGGCAACAGCTGTCTGAACCCGAATCCTCCTGCAGGTTTCTGAAAACCCTCATGCGGAGTTCGGCCTGACGGAGAACCTGCAGGTAACGCCATCTCCC
Source organism: Poecilia reticulata (assembly GCF_904066995.2). Classification (NCBI taxonomy): domain Eukaryota; kingdom Metazoa; phylum Chordata; class Actinopteri; order Cyprinodontiformes; family Poeciliidae; genus Poecilia; species Poecilia reticulata. The sequence continues at coordinate 34,246,112 of NC_088830.1, read as the reverse complement.
AGCATGCTTTGCTTCACTCACCACTCTGTACAGGTTCTGTCCCGTTCCAAGGTTCTGCTGCTACTGGATCCAGAACCTGATCAGAACCTCAGGACGGGACAGAGCCACCGACCCGCCTTCGGATCGGTCCCAGAACCGATGTCTGAGTAACGGGTCGGGTCATTGGTCCCCAGCGGACGGTGGAGAACGAGAAGGCGACCGCGGAGAAGCTGTCCAAGCAGAAGGTGGACCTGCAGGCGCTGCCGACTCGGGCCTACCTGGACCAGACCGTGGTTCCCATCCTGCTGCAGGGCCTGTCCGTCCTGGCCAAGGAGAGGTGGGTTCTGCTGCGGGTCGGGTCGGTACCTGCTGCCGCTCGCTGGTTCTGACGTTGTGGATGTTTCTCTCCAGGCCTCCCAACCCTATCGAATATCTGGCAGCGTTCCTGCTGAAGAACAAATCCCAGTTCGAGGAGCGGAGCTAAATCTGTTTTAGAATCCAGAATAAACGTATTAAAAATGGAAACGCCTCATTTATTCAGAACACACCGGTCCTGTTCTGGAGAACGGACCCGACGGGCCGCAGCGTCCTGTGAAGCTCAGGATGACTGGGAGGTCAGCTGACCTCTGACCGTTAGCTGGAGGGAGGAAGGGTCATGACCCGAGGAGCAGGAAGTCACTGAGAAGTTAAAAGACTTGAGTCTGTTCCAGAAAACTCCATTTAATTTGTTTATGTGAAACATTTACAGAAGAACAAGTTAAAAACAAAACAACCTGCAGATGTATGGAGACCTAGACAGGCCAATATTATACAAACACGTACAGGGGATCATATTCACCACGAGGATTTTCTAGGACCCAGACAAATACTATAAAATATTTTCTGCTTTTTCTTTGGCAGATCACTTCCTGTTAAAACTATTTAATACCTTAAATAGTTTAATTATGTAGTAAAATATCTCATTAAGGAAAAGAAAAATTTAAAAAATGTTTCCCTTATGGGAAACTACAACTCCCATGAGGCTTTTCAACAGGAAGTGTCCAAAGAACCAGACTTCTTGACCTGAGTATTGTGGGTAATGTAGTAGTAATAAACTGGTGGCTCCGCCCACTTTGCATCTCCACGCCTTTATTGGAGCGTCTGGGTAACCAGGTCGATGATGCAGAGGCCAGGTCTCAGCCAATTGCAGCGTGACAAACTACATACATCAAACACCTGAGCAGACCACCAGGTAAGGTCAGAGTGTATGACGTCACTTCCTGTTGCTCAGAGCTGCACAGGAAGTGGCCTTTATGCGTCATTGGATGACGGTCCAGCAGGCTGATGAGGAAATGGGCGGGGCTTGGTCTCAGATGTAGAACTGGTGATTGGCCAGATTGTCCATGAAGGGCTGAACCAGGAAGTCAGTGGAGAAGTAGAAGATGAGACCGAAGGCGATGGAGATGGGCAGCGCGGGCAGCGCCTTCCTGAAGATGGCCAGGAGCAGCAGGGTGAGGCACAGACCCTGGAGGAGGGGCAGAGGGGGGAAAGGGGATGGACAATGGGTCACATGACCGGCTCAACGTTCTCACACCCCATACCATTTTCTCTCTTCAGCTCATTCTCTCCTAGTTGAAGCCACTAGAGGAGACATGATGCTGCCATTACCTCTACCTCTGACTGGAAGTGCTGCTGGATCAGAGCCTCGCCTCATTGGTTCATTCAGAGAACACAGGAAGAAGACTGAATCCTCAGACTCAACGTGGCCAACTTAGATAACCTCCTACCACCTGGAGTGACTAAGAAACTTACCTTACATCTGAAACTGTCTTGGCACTTTGAATGACCCCAGAAATGATTGATGAAAAGTTTAGTGGAAGGAAAGCAACAGGGCTGAACGTACGATGAGGATGGCCACGAAGCAGGCCAGGGTGGTGTTCCAGTCTCCACCGGTCGCTGCAGCCTTTCCCACCAGGACGCTGTAGAAGATGAAGTCTCCGAGGCCAAGCTTCACCCCGCCTGCACACACACACCATCATAATCATCGTCATGGTAACCAGACACCAGCTGAGTTCTGGCCTGCAGCTCCTCCACTTACGTTCCTCCTCCAGTTCCTCTTCCGTGACGGGCCTCGGCCGTCGGCTTGGAGGCTCCGCCCTCCCACCATTTAGCTCTGCCTCCTCATCTGAACCTGTTGCCATAGAGACACTATTTAGACTGCAGGCTTGGACAGCAGAGCAGGCGTAGCCACTAGTGAAGTCTGACCCGTTTCAGAGCGCTGGCCATCGACCGGGTTCGCCATCATCACCGTCCATATCATGGCAGCTGCAGAAAAACAGAAATGTTATGACCAATCGGAGCGCTCCGACCACACATCTGGAGACCCGGACCAGCCCCCAACTAGACCAGAACGAGACCCGGACCAGCCCCCAACTAGACCAGAAGGAGACCCGGACCAGCCCCCAACTAGACCAGAACGAGACCCGGACCAGCCCCCAACTAGACCAGAACGAGACCCGGACCAGCCCCCAACTAGACCAGAACGAGACCCGGACCAGCCCCCAACTAGACCAGAACGAGACCCGGACCAGCCCCCAACTAGACCAGAACGAGACCCGGACCAGCCCCCAACTGGACCAGAACGAGACCCGGACCAGCCCCAACTAGACCAGAACGAGACCCGGACCAGCCCCCAACTAGACCAGAACGAGACCCGGACCAGCCCCCAACTAGACCAGAACGAGACCCGGACCAGCCCCAACTAGACCAGAACGAGACCCGGACCAGCCCCCAACTAGACCAGAACGAGACCCGGACTAGCCCCAACTAGACCAGAAGGAGACCCGGACCAGCCCCCAACTAGACCAGAAGGAGACCCGGACCAGCCCCCAACTAGACCAGAACGAGACCCGGACCAGCCCCCAACTAGACCAGAACGAGACCCGGACCAGCCCCCAACTGGACCAGAACGAGACCCGGACCAGCCCCCAACTGGACCAGAACGAGACCCGGACCAGCCCCCAACTAGACCAGAACGAGACCCGGACCAGCCCCCAACTGGACCAGAAGGAGACCCGGACCAGCCCCCAACTGGACCAGAAGGAGACCCGGACCAGCCCCCAACTAGACCAGAAGGAGACCCGGACCAGCCCCCAACTAGACCAGAACGAGACCCGGACCAGCCCCCAACTAGACCAGAAGGAGACCCGGACCAGCCCCCAACTAGACCAGAAGGAGACCCGGACCAGCCCCCAACTGGACCAGAAGGAGACCCGGACCAACCCAAAACTAGACCAGAAGGAGACCCGGACCAGCCCCCAACTAGACCAGAAGGAGACCCGGACCAGCCCCCAACTAGACCAGAACGAGACCCGGACCAGCCCCCAACTAGACCAGAACGAGACCCGGACCAGCCCCCAACTGGACCAGAAGGAGACCCGGACCAGCCCCCAACTAGACCAGAAGGAGACCCGGACCAGCCCCCAACTAGACCAGAAGGAGACCCGGACCAGCCCCCAACTGAACCAGAAGGAGACCCGGACCAGCCCCCAACTGGACCAAAAGGAGACCCGAACCAGCCCAAAACTAGACCAGAAGGCAGAAGGAGACCCGGACCAGCCCCCAACTAGACCAGAAGGAGACCCGGACCAGCCCCCAACTAGATCAGAAGGAGACCCGGACCAGCCCCCAACTAGATCAGAAGGAGACCCGGACCAGCCCCCAACTAGAACTGAACTGTAATTAGACCTAACCAGATGAAACTCTGTACTTACAGGAGTAGATGAGGGCAGGGAAGATGGGTTCGTTGCGCTCCTGAGCCGTCTCCACCAGCATCCGCAACGGTCCCTTTGGACTGAGGACGGCCACCAGGTCTGCAGGGGAGCAAGATGTTAGCGGCATCGTGACGGTGAGGCAGGAGGCGACGGCGTTCCAGGACTCACCATAGACAGAGATGGCGCCCAGGATGACCCAGGTGGACCACTCGGGGAGATACTTGATGAAGACGAGGGCCATGAGCGCGCTGATGAGGATGAGGTAGGCCTGCTGCAGCTGCAGCGGCCCCTTCCAGTGGATGCACAGCATGCCCACGGCGCCGAAGTTCCAGATCACCATGGCAACCGTTGGGTAGTCCACCGCCACGTTGTAGGTCCGAAACACCTCGCTGATGGCACAGAAAGGACGAGCCCAGTGATGGACCAGAGCCAGAACCGGGCCGGCTGGGTCCTTCAGAACGGAAACTCACCCCAGGTACATGAAGCTGAACCAGAAGAGCAGCATGAGGGAGGACAGGATGAGCCAGCCGTGGATGAACTGAGGCAGAGAAGAACCAGAACTTCAGGCTGAAACGGACCCAGAACATTCAGCAGGTTGGACTGGCTTCTAGTTCAGAACCAGGGCAGCGATTCTCTGCCCCGACCCGGTTACATCAATGTGGATCACAAGCGGAACCAGCTGGACCGTCTGCTGGAGAAATATCGTTTCCTTGTCGGGTTTCGCTCCGAACACCTGCTGGCAGCGGCGCTAGGGGGCGCTAGATCCACCCGACGTGGTTTTATGTTACAAAATGTTAAGAGTTGACAGGAAATGGAAAAATATAACGATGATTCTGAGTTATTAGAAGATGTTCTGATGAACACAAAATCTAAAGAAAATTCGCCACAAAAAAATAATTAAATGTGTTTATGACGCTGATCATGATGAGTCGGGTCAGGTTGATCTGCTCCGGTCCGGTCCGGTCCGGTCCAGTCCTACCTTGTAGCAGCGGTTCTTGTACAGCACCACCAGTAGGATGGTCATGACCACGATGACGCTGATCATGATGGCGGTGTTGAGGACGGAGTGCAGCAGGCGGCGGCCCACGTCGGGCGTGTCCTCGCTGAACGGCGTGTAGATCCTGCAGAGAGACCGGGTGAGACCAGAACCAGAACCGGGACCAGAACCTGGTGGACCTACAGCTGCTGGGTGGTCTTCTCCGAGTAGAAGCTGACGGACTTGATGGTGGCGACCACCACCGCCATGCACAGCGTGACGGGGACGAACAGCATGATGACGTGCTTGGCGCCGTACTTCAGAGGCTCCTCCTCCTCGTCCTCAGGCTCCGCCCCCGGGTCCGGACCGGCCCGCCCGCCGCTCCGCCCGGCCTGCGAGGGGAGCAAAACCTGTCAGGACCGACACCGTCCTCAAACACGGTCAGCAGAACCGGGCCGGTACCGTTTTACTGTCAGAGTCCTCGGTGGGGCTGAGCTCTGGGTCGGGTCGGTAGGACGGAACCGCAGGGTTCTGGGCCGGAACCAGGGCGGTCCGCTCGTTGTAGAGCTCCTCATCACTGTCCGATACACTCATCACTGCAAACAGAACCAAACAGAACCTGCTGAACCCAACAGAACCCAATAGAACAAAACGAAACCAAGCAGAACGCAACAGAACTTGCTGAACCAAGCAGAACCCAACAGAACCTGCTGAACCCAACAGAACCAAGCAGAACTTAACAGAACCCAACAGAACCTGCTGAACCCAACAGAACCCAATAGAACAAAACGAAACCAAGCAGAACTCAACAGAACCTGCTGAACCAAGCAGAACCCAACGGAACCTGCTGAACCCAATAGAACCAACAGAACCTGTTGAACCCAACAGAACCTGCTGAACCCAACAGAACCTGCTGAACCCAACAGAACCTGCTGAACAGAACCCAACAGAACCTGCTGAACCCAACAGAACCAAGCAGAACTTAACAGAACCCAACAGAACCAGCTGAACCCAATAGAACAAACCGAAACCAAGCAGAACCCAACGGAACCTGTTGAACCCAATAGAACCAACAGAACCTGCTCTCGGTCCTAAAACTACTGGTACAGTCATTTGTAGAGGAAACTAAAGAATCAAGCAGAACCCAGAACCTGGTCTCGGTACACAAACAGAACCATCTGTTCCAACAGAACCGAACCTCCACTGTCTTACCACCAGAACCACCAGAACCTGTGCTGACTGCTACAGCAGATTCAGATTTATTCGTGTCCCAAATGGCCAACTGATGTTACAGCAAGTAAAAGACAAAGATTAAAAATTAAAACAAACCAACAGGCGCCAGAAGGTTCGGCTGCAGGAACCAGAACTCGAACCTTTTATACCAGGAAGTCTGAGGCCAGAATCTGGAACTCAGGACGAGAAATATCAGCAATAATGGCTTTAATTGTCCTAATGATGATGTTGAAACATTAAAACCCAGAAGTTGATCAAACTGAGGCTGAGAAATAACTCGGCTCGGCTCCTGTTACCTTCCAGATGTTTAGTAAAGAGGCAGCAGCAATCCACAGAACCGAACCAGTACTATCTGCTCCGACAGAACCGGAACTCTACTGTCTAATCGAACCGAACCGAGCTGGTACTGCCTGGCTCAACAGAACCGAACAAACTGACCACTCATGTGCCCCAAACAGACTTTTTCCTGAAGCCAACCGAACTCGGATGGTTCCGACCGTCACTCTGGTCGCTTTTTGTCAGAGTAAGTTCAGAAAAACGAACCTGTGCAGAACCGAACTGGACCTGAACCGAAATTAAGTCCGAGAAATAAACCCGGAAACCCAGCGGTCAGCTGATCCGAGCGACCCACGTGACACGTTCACTGACGTCACACCCAACGTGACGCACACGAGAAGAACCGAGAGAAATAAACCAGAGGGAACGTTCCAGTGTCCTCCAGAGGTCTACCTGTCTTCAGTGGGTGTTTGTGTCCCCTCAGGGTGGAGACATGTCCTCACACCAGGAGCAGCCGCTCACCGCACTGGTCCCAGGTGAGACTTCCGTCTAGCTGCTCTCTGAGTGGCTCCACCTGTAGGCCCCGCCCCCATCTTCTTTTGCTAAAACTTGTGACTTGACAAACACTGTGTGTTACTGGCTGGACTGTTAGCTAATGAGCTAACAGTCCAGCTGTTAGCTCATTAGCTGGACTGTTAGCTCACTAGCTAACAGCTGCTAGCTTCTTGGTTAGCGGTTTTGCTTCCCCTGAACTAATTTCTCCAGATAAATTGAGAATCATTGATTTTCTTGGCTGTTTTGTAAACTTTCAGTTGGACCAAGTTCAACATCTGTGTTGAAGTTTTGATTATCGACCATTAAACAGACGGTTATGCACATGCTTTTATTTTGAAATGTATTTAAGCAGGAGTTCTATTTCCTCTAGTCATTTTTTCTAAATAAACTTTATTGAGCGTTATTAACTAAACAAATACACATAAAAGACGCATGAACTCTGATGTCTCCTGTTCTAAAGCCGACCCGCCGGACCCGCCGGACCCGCCGGACCCGCCGGACCTCGCCCTGGACCCGCCGGACCTCGCCCTGGACCCGCAGGACCCGCTGGACCCGCTGGACCCGCCGGACCTCGCCCTGGACCCAGACACCGTCAACAGCTGGCTCCTCGTGTCTCCGGACCTGCGCAGGGTGACGGTTTCGGACCGGTACCAGAACTACCCGCAGAACCCGCAGCGGTTCGACGCGGAGCTGCAGGTTCTGAGCCGGGCGGCGCTGACGGGTCGCCATGGGTTCGATGTGGACTGGATGAGCGCCGACAACCGGGCCGCCGTCGGCGTCGCTCTGGCGTACGAAAGCGTCCCCAGGAAGGGAGCGGGCCGGGCCGCGTTCGGGCGGAACCGGGCGTCCTGGTTCTTCGCAGCAGAGGGAGATGCTCTGACTGCGTGGCACGGCGGGGAGAAGTGGACCTATGACGTTCCTGATGACGGCTATGAGCGGGTCCGGGTCCGTTTGGACCACGCTGGGGGGGTTCTGTCCTTCTTCCTGCTGACTGAAACCGGGCCGAGTCACGTTCACACTTTCAGAACCGAGTTCACAGAGGCGCTCTATCCGGGTCTCTGCGCTCGCTCCACCGCCAGCTATGCTGGGTTCTGCTGAGACCCACCGGGCCAGAACCAGAACCATTACCGGGCCAGAACCCCTGAGTGAGCAGAAACCAAGTCTTGTTCCAGGAAGAAGCGGACCGGTTCTGAACAATGACCCGAGTTAAAGCGGATCCAGATGAGGCCGGAAACCGTCAACATCAGAACCGGGTCTTGTTTCCGGATGGGGGCGGGGCTTATTTTCATCTTAATGACCAGTTTATTTAATGATTGCCATAAGCAGTTATAGTAATTATGAATTATTACGGACTCCAGCGGTGTGTTTAACGTCCTAGTTAAAGCTCAGGCTTCCAGGCAGCCGTTCCCAGTTGGAAGATCAGAGACACTGAAGACAGAAGTCGACTCATCATCACTCACTAAACTTTAATGTTTTGAGGAGAAACAACCAATCACATGGCAGAATGAAGACGAAGGGGCGTCTTGGCTGCTCAGGGTCTCTGTGGCCGTGGGGTCAAAGTTCATGCAAGACAAAACATTGTGCACAACTAAAGGTGGAGGAGGAATCAGTCAGGAAGTCAGCAGACGTCTGTCCAAACCGGGCCGGACGCCGGGCCTGAAGCTGTTTGGACCCGGCTGAACTTCAAAATACCTGACAGAACTCACTTTAAATATAATCTGAAAGATTAAGATAAGTTGGAGGAAAACATGCAGCATTCTGGGTCCAACAGAACATTTTAAAGCTGGTTCTACTGAAACCAGAACAGAGTCTGCACCAACACACTGAAAACCTGAACAACTGGAACCAGAACCTTACAAACATGTTACAGGAAGTCAGAGGAACCAGCAGGGCTGACCCAGACATCTCGGTTAAAACCCAATTCTGACTCTCAGGCCAGAACCTGAAGGAACCCGAAACCCACCAGAACCTCTCAGGAACCCATTACGATCCGATGATCCGAAGAGAAACCGTCCAAATTGCAATTCCAGTTTGAAGCAGGTGGCCTAGAAGCCCTTGACGTGGCAGTACGCCTCCAGCGACGAGAAGACGATGTACATCAACCACAGGCTGAAGAACAGGCCGGAGGTCAGGACTTTAGGAACACGCGGCCCACCGAGCTCCCCGCCGATGGCCGGCCGGCGCCGGTAGATCAGGACGGCGATGCAGATGAAAGCAAAGATGGTGAAGAGCGTGACGGAGAAGGCCAGCGTTCCCGGGTCCACCCTGAACTCCTGGCCCTTGCTGTAGTGGTAGACGGCGGCGATGGACCACGCCACACCAATGCCCAGGAAGACGTTGACGGCGTTACTTCCTGTAACGTTCCCGATGGAGGCGTCCGCGTATTGGTCCTGGATCGCCGACACTTTACTGGCAAAGGTGTCTGAAGAAGAGACGGAGAAAACAAAAGCTTTCAGTCGCTTTCCTCTTTAGATTCTCAGTCACTGAAAGCAGCTCAGTGCTCTGAGCTTCTCCTGAATTAATTTCTCCACAGATATTCTAAAGCGATAATTTACGGGGCTGTATTATAAACTTTAAGTTGAGTGAAGCTCACCGTCTGTGTTGAGGTCCTGGTTTCACCTGTGGTGAATCCAGGAATCCTGGGCCCCTGACTAAAGACCAGTTTGGCCCCCTGTGCAGCTGCTGTTCCAACGTTTTGAGTCTAATTGACCCATAAAAAGCGTCACAGTTTTAAAGGCTGCATCTGCTTTGCTTTGTTTGGGTCAATACTGATAATTAGCTCAATATTTACTGCTCATGAATTTAACATCCAACAGTCCACATCCAGGATGCTAGTAGGTTGTTAATGTTTTCTATTAGTTTAGATACTGAAACGTCTCCATGGCAACAGTCTATAGCAACGAGCAAAACACACATGAAGCAATCCAGACTTCTAAACATGCTAGTAGCTGCATTTTATTCAGGCTGCAGTTTAACAGCTATGCTAGCTGCAGCACAGCTGTGCTATGCTAGCTGCAGCACAGCTGTGCTATGCTAGCTGCAGCACAGCTGTGCTATGCTAGCTGCAGCACAGCTCTGTGCTATGCTAGCTGCAGCACAGCTCTGTGCTATGCTAGCTGCAGCACAGCTCTGTGCTAAGCTAGCTGCAGCACAGCTCTGTGCTATGCTAGCTGCAGAATAGCACAAATCAAGGGGGAGGAAGGATGAGCAGCACCACATGAGATTGTGATTGACAGCACTATAACTCTCCTGCCTCTGATTGGTTGTTTCTAGCACTGATAGAAGGCAGAGGAAATAGATTTTTTACAGATTACCTCTCATATCATACTGTCACAACATGATGACAGTTTTAACAAATATGTGTAAAAAATGTTTATATAAAATCCTGTGTGTGTTTCTGTTATTGCGCTCTGGTGGTGAACCATGTCAGACCTGCACAGATGAGCTTCTGATGCTACCAAGGGCAAATCCAGCTGTGTGAGCTGTGGCTAAAATGCTTAGCAGCTTAGTAACAGCCAGTCGTTCGTGTTTCCTACTGTCTGCTGCTAACAGCGTCACTCTGAAGCTCCCAGCAGGAACGAACCATTTAGCCCAGATAGGGGGGTTCAGGGCAGATATGGATGTTTGTTTCTCATCTGGGAGGGGGAACATTACATTTTACTGCTAAAAACAATCTTTGAAAATACAATATGATTAATTGTGTAATTGACAGGGACCCGATATTTTTTATTTTATTTCTATGACCAAAAAATAAATAAATAATTGTGGAGGGCCCCCTGCTGGTCAGGGCCCCTAGAATGGTCATCCCTTTCCCCCCTATTCCGCGCCCCTGATCCAGCTAATTCAGCAACAGAGTTAGCAAAACTCTCAGTGGCAGAATAAGTCAGAGTCGGCCGGGGGGCGGGGCCAATGGCCGGGCCCTTTATATCCAAACAATAAAGCTCATGATAATTTAACTTTACAACATGGACATGCCCTCAACAGCAGAGCTAACAGGTTTCATCACCAGAGAGAGCGACTGTCATTCTGGAATCCATCTGACATGAAGCACAACAAACCCAGAGATCATCAGGCGACTCAGAGCCTGGCGCCGCTAGCAGCGGCTGAAGCTTTTTGTTGACGGGTTGAAGCCGGTAGCACACGCCGCATGCGCAGCGTGTTTAAATGTAGTTTAAATGTAAATAAAGCCGACATGTAGCACATTTTGTTCTATATTTTACACCCACTTTGTCACTGAAATCAATCTGGTAAAGGTTTTTGTAACCATGACTGGAGCAGCTTGCTATATAAACTGCTGGGGCATCACTATGTAATTTTAAATACACCGTTGTCAACAGGAGAGGGCCACTTTCTCCAGCTCAGCTCATATAAAGGCTTGGATCCCTGAAGTCATATTCTGCCTCCCAAGGCCCAGGCCGGGGGCCGCCGCCCCCCTTAACACCCTATAGCTCCGCCCCTGAAAAGTCAGCAGCTATAAAACCGAAAGGTTCCAAAAAATCCCTTCCTCAAACACAAATGGTCCAGCTGGTTCTGGTGGGAACCAGTTCAATCTGACCTACAGAACTGGGATTTCTCTGTTTCAGTAGGAAACGTCGTATCGAAGAGGTCAGAGGTCAGCATTCAGCTTCTATGCACCACAGATCTGGAACAAACTTCCAGAAAACTGGAAAACAGCCGAAACCCTGAGTGCTTTTAAACCTAGACCAAAAACCTGGTCAGCGTTGAAACATTGATCAATAATCTGATGTGTGACGCTGGCAGAATGTAACGCTGTTCACTGTTTCTACGACTTTGTGTTTTTATGATTAAAGCTCTTTGAAATGTGATATACAAATAAACTTTGATTCGATTGTGATGGTTGAATGTAGAGTGTTAGCATTAGCTTCAGCTAAAACCCGTGTTGGCATAGAGGTCGTGAGTTCGCAGCTGTTTTCTGAACGGTTCCACTGCTGGTGAAAATATCGTGTTTAAAATTCTTCATGGAACAAGAAGCTAACCGTCAGGGTGAAGCCTCCATGTTAGCCTCCATGTAGCTGCCTAGCTTAGCAGTAAAGTCTGGTGTTTGATGACCAACAGAAGAAACTTCCTGTGTTTTATTTGCAGCTCCAAGCGGCAGAGTTGGCCTGAACATGAGTCGGGATCACCGTTTCCTGTCTCATGTTCTCCGTCTGCCTGTTTGCGTTCTCTCTGGTTTCCTACCAAGACTAAGGCTATTAGCCCAGCGGGTGTTTGTGCTGCTGAGGCTAGATGTCAAACTGAGACGGCTCCCAGACCTCAACATAGACTGAGGCTGTTGCTCCCCAACCGAGCCGGATTTCTAGTCCAACGAACTGGAGTTTAATTAAAGCATGAATCCACCCTAAATCTGTTTTTATTGGCTGCGGGATCAACCTTAGCTTGTGTCACACCTGGTACTGAAGTACCCAACGCGACGAACACCACGGCGGTGACGGAGTCTTTGAGGCCAACCGTGCAGCCAAAATGCGACGCCAGGTCTCCGATGATGGCGGTCAGCATGCCGATGACGAAGATGGAGATGACGAAGCAGGCCCAGCCGTTCCAGTAGTCCGTTGGAGGAACGAAGGCAAACAGAAGCTTCCAGAAGACAGTCAGGAAGTGCATGACATAGTCAAAACAGGAAGGCATTTTTTCTTCATCATCATCATCACCACCTGAGGAAGGAGACAACATTCCCTGATGCTTCGTGTGAAAAACTCAGAGAAGCAGGTTTTCTTTCTGCAGTTTGTACCTGAGCTGACAGTGATGGCCTCTACAAACTGCTCCCTCCAGCTGTTCGTCCCGATCACCAGAGCCAGGTTGGTCTTCTTAATCAGTTTGTCCACCGTGTTCTGAAACCAGACCAACCCGAGATGAAAGTCTGCCTTTCTGTAGACCAGCGGTTACTCTGAAGACAGACTGAATGCTGGGAAAGTGGCCTGAGGTAAGAACTGGGATACGTTGGACCAAACCGCTGGTGGACAACCAGTGTCCTCACCAGAGCTCCGTCTCTGTACATCTACAGCCTGGATCCAGTGCAGACGAGACGTCCCGACATTTGGGAGGAGCGCGAGAGGCAGAGGCGTGATTTTAGGGATTTACTCTCACCTTGAACTCGTAGGATTCCTCGATGACGACCTCCAGTCGGACGTGTTCGCCCAACATTGGTCTGCCCATCTCTGCAATCCGCCGCTCCTCCTCCTCCTTCTTTGTCAAAACCTCCTCACACACCCCATCTGACAAAGGTCACATGTTTGTTTAGCTGCAGGCCGACACAGGAAGTGAATTTCTGAAATGAATGTAGGATGAATGATGTCTCCTCCAGCTCTGGACACTCGGAGGAGCTCTGGGTATCCAGAGTCTGATCTCAGCTTGTCTTCAACCTCAACACCAACAATCTGCTCTGGGAGGGAGGGATGATGGATGGATGGATGGATGGACAGACAGACGGATGGATGGATCAGTGGATGGATGGATGGATGACGGACGGATGGATGGACAGGTGGATGGATGGATCAGTGGATGGATGGATGGATCAGTGGATGAACGGATGGATGACGGACGGATGGATGGACAGGTGGATGGATGGATGGATCAGTGGATGGATGGATGGATGACGGACGGATGGATGGATGGACAGGTGGATGGATGGATGGATGGATGGATGACGGATGGATGGATGGATGACGGATGGATGGATCAGTGGATGAACGGATGGATGATGGACGGATGGATGGACAGGTGGATGGATGGATGGATCAGTGGATGGATGGATGGATGACGGACGGATGGATGGATGGACAGGTGGATGGATGGATGGATGGATGACGGATGGATGGATCAGTGGATGGATGACGGATGGATGGATCAGTGGATGGATGGATGGATGACAGACAGAAGGATGATGGATGGATCAGTGGATGAACGGATGGATGATGGACGGATGGATGGACAGGTGGATGGATGGATGGATGACGGATGGATGGATCAGTGGATGGATGACGGATGGATGGATCAGTGGATGGATGGATGGATGACAGACAGAAGGATGATGGATGGATCAGTGGATGACGGATGGATGACGGATGAATGACGGACGGACGGATGGATGGATCAGTGGATGGATGACGGATAGATGGATCAGTGGACGGATGGATGACAGATGGATGGATGTATCAGTGGATGAACGGATGGATGACGGACGGATGGATGGACAGGTGGATGGATGGATGGATGACGGATGGATGGATCAGTGGATGGATGGATCAGTGGATGGACGGATGGATGGATGGATCAGTGGATGAACGGATGGATGACGGACGGATGGATGGACAGGTGGATGGATGGATGGATCAGTGGATGAACGGATGGATGGATGGATCAGTGGATGAACGGATGGATGACGGACGGATGGATCAGTGGATGGATGGACGGACAGACGGATGGATGGATGACGGATGGATGGATCAGTGGATGGATGGATCAGTGGATGGACGGATGGATGGATGGATCAGTGGATGAACGGATGGATGACGGACGGATGGATCAGTGGATGGATGGACGGACAGACGGATGGATGGATGACGGATGGATGGATCAGTGGATGGATGACGGATGGATGGATGACGGATGGATGGATCAGTGGATGATGGATGGATGACGGATGGATGGATCAGTGGATGGATGGATGACGGATGGATAGATCAGTGGATGGATGGATGGATGACGGACAGATGGATGGACAGGTGGATGGATGGATGGATGGATCAGTGGATGGATGACGGATGGATGGATCAGTGGATGATGGATGGATGACGGACAGATGGATGGACAGGTGGATGGATGGATGGATGGATCAGTGGATGGATGACGGATGGATGGATCAGTGGATGATGGATGGATGACGGACAGATGGATGGACAGGTGGATGGATGGATGACGGATGGATGGATGGATGTATCAGTGGATGAATGGATGGATGACGGATGGATGGATCAGTGGATGGATGGACGGACAGACGGATGGATGGA
>NC_088830.1:34218814-34226314 GCF_904066995.2 Poecilia reticulata | reverse complement strand
CTCAGTGCGTCGGAACGTACTGAGCATGCTCAGTGCGTCGGAACGTACTGAGCATGCTCAGTGCGTCGGAACGTACTGAGCATGCTCAGTGCGTCGGAACGTACTGAGCATGCTCAGTCAGGACTTCCTGGTTATGGACCGGGTGCAGGCATGCAGTCAGAATGTGAGTTAGGTTGACCTCTGACCCCTCAGACCGTTCTGAACTGGGCCGAACCCGATCAACCAGAGCAGGTGATCGGGTTCAGCAGTGGGCCACCAGAACCTTTTTTGCAGGAGAACTGGCTGCTTCTGGTGTCGGGTCCAGCTAGTGGACCCGGTTCAGGAGAAGCTTCCAGGACCCACAGAGAGACGAGTCCAGAACGTCTGACCAGTACCAGGCCTCTGAGGCTCCCATTTAACAAACTGGGTTCATTTCAACTCAAACCGAGCCAACACCAGAACCTGAGACGGGTTCTTCAGTAACGCGGGTAGAGACGTTTGTCCCGGACGACCAGAACCAGCTGCTCAGACGCCTCAGAGCACGGCGGTGCAGGGATGATGCTGCGGCCAGACTGTTCCAATGGCCTAGTCCAGGGCTTGGCAACCCAAACTGTTGAACGACCACATTGGACCAAACGACAGGACATGAGGCTGTGATGAAGACGACAGGCTGAAGCCTGAAACTGATGATATACATTGACTACACCGTTGCTATGGCCACAGTTTAATAAAAGGTGTTTTGAATAGTGAACAATGGTTTCTAACAATACAATTAACAAGCCAAACACTCAAACTTAAATAAGACTTCAGGACATTTCAACTCAAAGCTAAATGTAAAATGAGACCTAAAGGTTTGACTTACATCCCTCAACATTAAATAAGAGCCTTTCAGTCAAAGTAACTTAGAACATGAAACATTAGCAACTAAACCACTGTTTCCCTTTTCAGCCCAGCCCCCCCCCAGCCTCTATCCAGCCCCCCCAGCCTCTATCCAGCCCCCCCCCAGCCTCTATCCAGCCCCCCCCCACCGCCCCCCCCCCCCAACCTCTATCCAGCCCCCCTAGCCTCTATATTGCTCCAAAGGTCTTGCCATACCAGTTTATTCCTCTGTATTTACTTTAGTTTCTTAGTTTATTCTTTCATTTTGTTCTTCATTCATTTCCATTTAGTTTCCTTTGATTAGTATTATCCTCTCTTGGTTTATTGCTATGTCCACTTTAGTTTCTTTCCTGTTGCTACATTTATTTTATCATTTATTGACCATCAGTAATCTTCACTCATCACCTGCTGCGCCGCCTAATCGTCATGTTTCACATCATGTGTTGATTTTTCACTGTTCAGCATCAGATTCTCTGTTTTTATGCCATAATTCACATCTAGTTCGTCGCTCCGTTTCATGTCCCGTTTCTCCTGTTCAGAGTTTTACCCAATGTGAACGTCTTGTTTTAACCCCTTAAGGTGCAGGGCGGTGGGGAAGCGTATCGATGGGGACAAGGCAGACTGACATAAACCTTTGAAAACAACAGAAACAATTTCTGCATTCTGATTATTGAAATGTAAAAGTGCTGTGTTGTTCTATCAGCCCGTTTCATACCGGACCACTTACAGCTCCGTGTTAACGCTATAAAATGAACGCTCTCTATCGTGGTATCACCATGGAGGGATTTATTTATTTCTTTATTTAAATGGGTTAATTTTTCAGAGGGATACTCAGTGAGTGTCAGGGTCTGTGTTTTTCCCCTTTCTTATTTCTTAGTTTGTTTTCTTTAGTTTTAGTTTTATTTTATCACTGGTCTCTGAGCCGCTGTTCCTCGGACACCCACTAGATGTCACCCATGTGCTACCCCTGGAAAGCGGCGGGGTTCAACCGGGGCGCACACCTGCAGCTCGTTTGGAGGGCGGGATCCTGGATATAAGCCGCAGCTCCGCTGCTTCTCATCGCCTGAGTGTTTTGCTTACCTTGGTAACAGATCGTTCCAGAGAAAGGCCCTCTGTGATCTTCGTTATTTCTAACTCCTTGTTGTCTCCTCGTTGTTCCCGAGAGATCAGTTCCCCCAGTGTGAGTCTGTTTCCCCGCTGTGGATCACCTGCCTCCTGTGTCTTCCCCCGACGCTACCGGTGTTACCGGTCAGACGCCACCCCTCGTGTGTTCGTCTTCCCCTCTTCGTGGATCCTTCTCCGGTGGATTCCCCTTCGGAGCGTTCCGGGTCAGGAGACCCACGTCCGAACCTCACCGGAGAGAAGGGATTACAAGAACCGGAACCTACGCCGCTACTCCGGCCGTTAACCATCACTGTCCGCTCTCCAACGAGCCCATACTCACACTAACCCAAGCCGATCACTCATCCTTCTCAGTAAGCACTCTGATTATTTCCGGACAACCATCTCCTCGCAGTTTCTAACCTTGTCTCCCATCGGCAGTAAGACGGCCTGGTCCTCCGCTCCAGTATTCTCTCCATTCTCCCCCATGACTTCAATAAACCATAATTGTACTTTTATTCGTCTCTTCTGGTCGTGTTCTTGCATGTGGGTTCGAAAGATTAATACCAACATGACAGTGAGGGTATCGTGATTTTAGTAATTACATGTTTATAAGATCGATTTTCTGTCCTTCCATGGAAGCGGGACAATAAAACACCGATTTAACCGCCGAACCGAACGCACGCGCTTCTTTTCTACAAACCGTTTTACTGTCACTGGTCAACAACACGGGAGCTCAAACTCTGATTGGCTGACATCTTTGTCTATTATCTAGTTTAGTTGAGGCAGCCGTTTGGTCCAATGCTTGAGAAGCCGGAAGTCTGGCCCCAGACGGAGCTCTACGCCCTGTTTAAGTGTTTATATTAGCCTATTGTCAAAATGACTAAGTGGACATAATTATCATTCATGATTAAATGTTTAATTTCCCTGCAGTGACTCCTGAAGGAATGATGAGCCGTGACTCTGCTGTGATGGTGCTAAAAGTTTACTTTCCATTACAATATTAATGTTATGTTTCGTTGCTTTGATAAAATGCAATAAAAAAATTCAGATTTGATGTAATTTTTATGATGATCGACGGGAAAGGGTCGTTTTTTTCTGCTCCCAAATGCAGTTTGCATAACGATGATCACTCTTCAAATAATCAGGTAAAGTGTGATCAGAAAACAACAAACCAGAACGTGCTTAACTTGCCCTTTATCTGGAGAGCAATAAAACACAACCTGCGGTTATAAAAATAAAGAAGCAGCCTTTTGAAGAGATATAAAATTAAATTAATACAGTTCAAGTTTGATTTATATTCAAATGCCAAGCAAGTCAAATGCGATGGTAAAACGTCTGTTTGGACACACAGACCTCAGGATGTTAAACACAATAATATCGCTAAGCGTCATTCTAAATACATACCGACAAAAATGACTAATTAGTTTAAAAAAACAACCACTTTGTTAATAAATACATGAGCCTATGACAGGACTGTGTTCATATGTGTTTAATGTGACTTCTGCTTACAGACGTCACTTTTCAACATCGGCCATTAAGATGTAACTTTAATCTCGACGCAGCCGCTAATGTAGCGCCGTCCCTGGAAATGTTTTCCACATGACCGGATTTTTCTGACTATAAGCCGCTACTTTGTCCCCACGCTTTGAACCATGCAGCTTATAGCCCGGGGCGGCTTTATATAAACCCAAGAAGTACAGCCAGATACCTGAAGCACTCGAAACTGCCAAACAAAGGCTCCAAGCCTTGGCCAGCTGCCTAAAGAGATGCACAAGAGAGAATGAAGCCAGGAGGATTAACCAGCTCTTCGCCACCCAACCAGCTAAAGTGTACTCCCAATGGCAGGGTAATAACAACAGAGCAGACCCACCCAGGCTGGAGACTGAACAATACTGGAAAGGCATATGGGAAAGGGAGGCGTCCCACAACAGCAATGCACAGTGGCTAACCTCTCTACGAGAGGACCACAGCAACCTCCCTGAACAAGCCCCGGTAACCATCACTGTGGCAGATGTCCAAGACAGAGTCTCGGGTATGAAAAACTGGACAGCACCAGGACCTGACATGATCCATGCCTACTGGCTTAAGAAACTCACTGCCCTCCATGAGCGACTGGCAGCTCAACTGAACCAGCTTCTACAAAATGGGACTCACCCTGAATGGTTAACTGAAGGGCGCACAATCCTGATACAGAAGGAACCCTCGAAGGGTTCAGTCCCATCCAACTATCGGCCAATAACCTGTCTCTCTACAACATGGAAGCTCATGTATCAGGCATCATAGCGGCTAAGATAAGCGGGCACATGGATAAATACATGAGCAAGGCACAGAAGGGCATAAATAGCAGAGGAGCCAAACACCAACTCCTTGTAGACCACACAGTCGCCCGAGACTGCAAAACCCGACACACCAACCTGTGTATCGCTTGGATTGATTACAAGAAAGCCTATGACTCAATGCCACACACTTGGATCATTGAATGCTTAGAGATGTACAACATCAATAGGACTCTAAGAGCCTTCATTGCAAACTCGATGGGGCTGTGGAAAACCACCCTTGAAGCCAACTGCAAACCACTTGCACAAGTGTCCATCAAATGTGGCCTATAGCAAGGAGATGCTCTGTCCCCACTGCTGTTCTGCATAGGCCTGAACCCTCTCAGCCAAATCATCAACAAGACTGGCTACGGATACCGACTCAAGAATGGGGCCACGATCAGTCACCTCCTCTACATGGATGACATCAAGCTGTACGCCAAGAGCGAGCGAGACATCGACTCACTGATCCACACCACCAGGATCTACAGCACTGACATTGGGATGTCATTCGGACTAGAGAAGTGTGGTCGGATGGTTACAAAGAGAGGGAAGGTCGTCCACACAGAGGGGGTCTCACTCCCAGAAGGAACAATAGCAGACATAGAGCACAGCTACAAGTACCTGGGAATACCACAAGCAAATGGCAACCTCGATGAGGTCACAAGGAAAGGAGCCACAGCCAAATACCTCCAACGAATAAGGCAAGTCCTGAGAAGCCAGCTCAATGGCAAGAACAAGATCCGTGCAATAAACAGCTATGCCTTACCAGTAATCAGATACCCTGCCGGAATAATTAGCTGGCCAATGGAAGAGATGAAGGCCACGGATGTTAAGACTAGGAAGCTACTAACCATGCATGGAGGATTCCACCCCAAATCCAGCACCCTGAGACTGTACACGAGCCGTAAGGAAGGAGGCAGAGGACTAGTGAGTGTGAGAGCCACTGTCCAGGATGAAACATCCAAGATCCATAAATACATCAAGGACAAAGCCTCAACAGACGATCTGCTCAGCGAATGTCTCAGGCAATGGGGAACAGAAGACAAGGTGCTGGAGGTACCATCATGGGAGGACAAGCCCCTACATGGGATGTACCACCGACAAATAACTGAAGTGGCTGATGTCAGGAAAACCTACCAATGGCTGGAGAAAGCTGGACTCAAGGACAGCACAGAGGCTCTCATCCTGGCCGCCCAGGAACAGGCCCTAAACACCAGAGCAATAGAGGCTCAGATCTACCACACCAGACAAGACCCAAGGTGTAGGTTGTGCAGGAGGCCCCTGAGACAGTCCAGCACATAACAGCAGGGTGCAAGATGCTGGCAGGGAAAGCGTACATGGAACGACATAACCAAGTGGCGGGCATAGTGTACAGGAACATCTGTGCAGAATATGGACTGGAAGCCCCGAGATCAAAGTGGGGAAAAACCCCCAAAAGTGGTGGAGAATGACCGAGCTAAGATCCTGTGGGACTTCCAGATCCAGACAGACAAGATGGTGATGGAGAACCAACCGGACATTGTGGTGGTGGATAAAGAACAGAGGAAAGCCGTTGTGGTGGATGTAGCAATACCAAGTGATACAACATCAGGAAAAAGGAGAAACTGGAGAAATACCAGGGCCTCAGGGAGGAACTGGAAAAGACCTGGAAGGTGAAGACCACAGTGGTGCCTGTGGTCATCGGGGCCCTCGGGGCAGACAGTCACCCCCAAACTGGAGCAGTGGCTTAAACAGGAACAACATCAGACATCTCAGTCCAGAAATGTGCAGTTCTAGGCACAGCCAAGATACTGGAGAGAGACAGAGAGAGAGAGACAGAGAGAGTACCCACGGAGGGTGAGAAGGGAATTTATATATATATTTGTTTACATTATTTTTATTTGTAGGTGCAGCTTACAGTGAGGTGACCTCTCTAGGCTCTCTAGTCTTTGCTTCTCGCTACAGAGCAAACGTTCAGGTAATCCTTCCTTCCACATTGGCAATGAATGCAAATGATTCGGTCCAAGAATTGTAGAAACTCTCTTCGGCTATTTTCCTCTTTTCCCCTTTGCTCTCCATGCCCCCCACACCCGTCGGTTTGTTTACAGCCTCCTGCCTCGCACCCCACCCAGCTGAAAGAAACGTGTCGCAGGCTGTGACGCAAATCTTTGTTGACGGAAATGTTGAAAGTTAATATTTATCCTAGACATTTTTACAGCATTGGAAAACGTTAAGAATGTTTGTCCTCCTACAGAAATCATATTAAAACAAAAGATATTTCACACCCCATCTTTTTCAATTTTCAAACATTTTTGAAAAAGCTCCAGAGCCACTAGGGCGGCGCTAAAGAGCTGCCGCAGGTTGCCGACAACAGAGCCCAGAACTGATAAAATGGCAGAGAACCCGGCAGAACTCTCTAGAACCAGAGCCTCTAGTCCAGTTCTGGTCTTGGTCCGGTTCTGGTAAAATGAGAGCCTCCTGGGTTTCACAGGGTCAGATGGTCTGTAGAATTAGACACTCAAACGTCCACCAGGTGGCGGTGTCTTACCAAACAGCTGCTTGTCTAATGAAACGTTAGAGAAAGGATCAGTTAATGTCGGCCCGTCAGGTACCGGTACCGTCTACCTGGACTGAACCCGACAGCGGTCCTACCTGTCTGGACGAAGCCACCTGTGAAGCGAGAAGACAAAAATATTCAGTTAGGCGTTTGTTTCTGTCTGAAGGGGTCAAAGTTGAAGCAGGAAAGGAGAAAGGAGACAGGAAGTCTGCTTACCGACTTCCTGCAGGAGCAGAGCTGCAGAGAAAATAAAGAGAAGCATGAAGCGTCAGAACCAGTAGGAGGTTCGATCTCTAGATCAGGCATTTCAAAGCGTGGGGCAGTTAGCCGTTAGCATCCCACAGCTTTTCAAAGGGTGGGACAGTTAGCCGTTAGCATCCCACAGCTTTTCAAAGGGTGGGACAGTTAGCCGTTAGCATCCCACAGCTTTTCAAAGCGTGGGACAGTTAGCTGTTAGCATCCCACAGCTTTTCAAAGTGTGGGACAGTTAGCCGTTAGCATCCCACAGCTTTTCAAAGCGTGGGACAGTTAGCCGTTAGCATCCCACAGCTTTTCAAAGTGTGGGACAGTTAGCCGTTAGCATCCCACAGCTTTTCAAAGTGTGGGACAGTTAGCTGTTAGCATCCCAGCTTTATTTCTTTCATTCCATGTTGATCCGCCCTGGCTGTCTAAAAATCTGACTTC
>NC_088830.1:34161314-34213814 GCF_904066995.2 Poecilia reticulata | reverse complement strand
GCTATTGTTAGAAATGCTGCTGGACCCAAACTGCATCGTCTTAGTCTGCTGGCGATACATCAACATAAAAAGACGAAGCTACATGCTAGAGTCTAAAGTCACGACACGCCTCCAATAAAAGCTTTTCTTTTTCTCCGAAGAGACGCCATAGCAAACTGTCCCGATCTGAACTGAGATCAAATATTCGGTTTGTTTGAGATCTGCTGGGATTTTATTCCAGCTGTTTGCAGAAGGATCCCAGGTCACGTGACAGGAAGGGGGCGGAGCTACCAGATGATCTCATACGATCAAAAATCAAACATTTCTCAACCGCAGCTGGTGAACAGGTTTTCATCCACACATCAACATCAGGGACAAAACTGAAACCCAGAAAAAGTGGACACTGGAAAAGACTGTCGTGTTCAAGGTGTGCTAAAAGGAGTTAGCCTATCAGAAGCTATGCTAGCCTAAAAAAACCCATCTCAATGCCAAACATGTAGCAGCTAATGCTAATGTCAGCGTCCACAGTCCACGTTTCTAAAGAAACTTCCTGGTTTTGAGCTCATATTTCTATTTATTCAGTGATTAGCAGCAAAAATGGTTTTTGAATTGAAAGTGTTGCTGATTTTGTTGATGAGTCGTTTAATTAAATGTAATTAATTAATTATAGACCCTGAAACTGAATTTTTAAGTGAGTGCCACCACTAGTACTTACACAATCTCATCGTTGTCAAACTCCAGGACGCCGTGCGTGTCTTCAAAGTCTACTCCGCCGCCTTTTGCCGTCCCCTCGATGGTTTTGTACGGCACCGCCACGACGCCGCGGGCCCCTGAGCTCCTGGTCACCTTCACCTCCATCACGCCCACGCTCTCACTCACCGTCACCACCGGCTCCTCAAAGCTGAATATCCCGGCGTGGTCGTCGTCAAAGATGGTGACGGTGGCGGTGCACGGCAGGCCCAGCACTGCCAGGCCGTCGGCGTGGTTCGCCTGATGGTCGTTTGCTCCGTCTGGTATGACCCGCACGTTGGTGAGGTGAACCAGGAAGTGCTCGTCTTCCTCAAAAATATCGTCGTCAATGATGTTGATGTGGATTTCCTTGTCGGTCTCGCCGGGTTTGAACACAACAGTTCCTTCAGTGAGCTGGTAGTCGGAGCCAGCGGTGGCGGTGCCGTCTTCAGTCCGGTAATCCACGCAGACAGTAGTGGTCAAGTCTCCTCCTCGGCGGACGACATTGAGCGCCATGCTGCCGCAGTTCTCCAGACACTGGTAGCTCCCAGGGTCGAAGAAGACCCTGGAGGAGAAGTTGTTGACGGATATCTCAGAGCAGAGGTCATGCTGCGTGGCCCTCCTGGACTGGTCAGCGGCGTGTTTCTTCAGGACGTTGCCGGCTCCTGTCATGATCCTGGTCGCCTGGCAGCGGTAAAAGGCCCGACTCTTCTGCTGCTGGGCCAGAACCTGGTAGGTAGCGAGCTCCATCAGCTGCTCCGTCTCCTTCTCTGGATGTTTCTGCTTCAGCTCCTTCAGGATAATGGCCAGCTCTCTGCACGCCTCCTCGTCGTCCAACTCCTTCACCTCTCCGTCCAGTAGTTCGTCTCCATGGGAGTTGAGCATTTTGCCGTCCATTTCGACGTCCACCTTCGACGGCAGGTCTGGCTTGCCCTCGGTCTCGATAATCATTCCCTTCTGCTTCCCTGCTCGGTATCGCTTGTGCACGTATTTGTAGAAAAGAAGCCTGCGGTCGGCCACATAAGCAAACCCAACAAAGAAAGGGAAGAAGAAGAGTGTGAGAAGCCCCTCCCATATCTCAACAACACCTGGAGAGAAAACGGCCAGGATCAGGTACAGCCAGGTGTAAGCAAACACGCTCCAGGTGGCGGTGACGAAAAACACCCGCAGGTGCTTCACCTTCCTGGCCTCCCCGTCGGGAATGACGGACACGCAGAGGCCGATGATGACGAACATGTTGAAGGCGGCGCTGCCTACGATGGTGTTGGGACCCAATTCACCGGCGTCAAAGTTGTGACCGCAAACCTCCACCACGGACAGGAGGATCTCTGGCGCGGACGAGCCGAGCGCCATCAGGGTCAGGTTGGACACTGTCTCGTTCCAGACGCGAACCGTGGTGGTGATCTTCTCCCCGTTGGGTTTCTTTATGGTGATCTTCCTTTCCTGAGAGGTGATGACTTCGATGGACGCCATAAAGCGATCAGCGATGATGGAGACGCCCAGGAACATGTAGAACAGCCCCACGAAGTAGATGGTGGCCCTGGCCAGGCGGTCGGGGAAGGCCGGGTTCTCCGGCTTCCACACCGGCAGGATGACGCCCTCGATGCAGTCGGTGCCGCCGCCGCATTTAGTCTGGTTTCTGGCTGTGGTGTTGGACTTTGGGGTCAAACCGGCGCCCCCTGCTGCGGAGCTCGGGAACCCGGCTGAGATAGCGGCGAACAGGAGCAGCAGGAACGACGGGCGTCCAGCGGGATTCATGGTGACGCTACAGGCCTCAACCTGAAACGGACAGAAACGGGCTTCAGTCTGGATCAAACCCAAAAACACGACCTTCCCCCTGCTAATCTCTGGATCTCCAGCAGACCAACTTTGACCAACCGATCTGCCAAATATCGACAGTCTGGACCTTTAACAGCTTCCTCAACGCTCCAATCCACACTGCAAAAAACAAAACCTTACCAAGGATTTCTGTCAAGTTTCCAGCCCTCATGCTTGAGACGATACAAAAGAAACTTTTTAGCAAGAAAAAAGTCAAGAATTCCTGAATATTGGTAAAAAGCTGGCAGATTATTTAACCTGGAAAGAAAAAGTTTAGTTAGAGGCAAAACAATCTGGACAGAACCACCTGGTGGGTTTGGTCCAGCTCAGTGCAAAGGCTGTGGGGGGCGCTAGTGAGGTCACCCGGGTCACCACCCTGCAGGTTGCCATGGATACCTGCTGGTTAAGGTGCATCAGGTCCACATGAGGACTGGCGGTGAGGTTCTGGTCAGATCCGGTTTCACGGTTACTGAGAAACATTAAGGCTGATATCGTCACCTCTGACCTCTGCAGTGACCTCCAGAAGGTCTGACCTCCACAGTGACTGAGGCACAAGCAGTCGGTCATCAGGCTGCTGGAGGAGGAAGAGGAGGAACCTACCGTCAGACGAAGAGCAAAACGCTTTAAATCAGAATCTCCGCAAAGTTCCAGGAAGTTTTCATCTTCAAAGGAGGAAAATCTCTACAGGCCCACAGAACCAGCAGAACCAGAAGGCGACATGAAGACGAGAAGCAGAACCTCGACCTGGTTAGAGCCCAGAAACAATGCGCTGCTTCCTCCTCCCCCTCCTGCTCCTCCTCCTCTTCCTCGCTGGAGATGAGAAACGGTCCAAAACAAGCAGCTGTAAACAGCCAGAACCTGTCCTGGACCTGGACCTGGACCTGGACCTGGACCTGGACCTGGACCTGGACCTGGACCTGGACCTGGACCTGGACCTGGACCTGGACCTGGACCTGGACCTGGACCTGGACCTGGACCTGGACTGGTTCTGGGAAGGTTTTACTGAATAAATCTGGTAGAAATGAAACCCAGAAGAATCTGAATCTGTCGCTGTGGCTACATCAGTAAACATTAAACATGTTTTTCATTTTTCCCATCAGACACTTGAATTTCAGGATGACGGCCATTTTTCAAGATGGCTGCCATTTTTGAGCCTTTTTAACCAATTATTGCAATAAAATGTTCCCCGTTTTCATGACTAGGATGAACTTTATGTCTCATCTTATTTTTTCAGCTCATCCAGTTTATAAGCCATAAAGTAATAAAATGTATCAGAACTTTGCTCCATTCGTCAACTGGAAGGAGAGTCAGCTTGATGTTAGCATTAGCTTCTGCTCATTATTTTTATGTGGTTAGCATTACACCCAGATAGCACACGATGTTAAACCAACGTTGAAAAATAGTTTGAATCGTTGATTTTTGGTTGAAGTCGACAAATGATGGTGGATCAACCATCAAACTACCATCCAGCTCTAGCCAAGTAACCAAAGTTGAAACTGTGTCATTGAATCAATGTTGTTTTGTGGTTGAAATCTGATGACTGAAATGCTGATGTCTGATCAACGTCTGATCAATGTTGAATCAATGTCAGCTGTTGTGCTGCACCTCTTCCCCTCCTCTCCTCCTCATCCCAGCTCTGGGTCAGAGCATTTTATTACTGAGGGGTTATCATGTTTTAAATTAACCACTGTAGAGGAAAGTGGCTGCTGATTCCTTTCTGTACATTTTCTTACTTGAAATAACAATTCCTACTGACTGTTTGTGATATGTTGACACAAAAACATCTACAACGTACTACAAGCAGTGGAGCGGTTCACCCCCACATTTACAGGAGTGGGATGGACCAAACACTGTTGGCTTGTTGGCTAAAGATGTTAATTCAATGTTGAATTATGATCACAAAGGTTGAATTTATGATTGAGGTCAATGAGAAAACTGGATCAACCATCAAACAACCATTCAATTCTAGCCAATTAACCAACGTTGAAACTGTGTCATTGAATCATGTTGATTTATTGTCGATATCCATTGATTGAAATGCCAACATTGAATCCAGTGTGTTTCAGCTCTGGTCCTCCAGGCCCTGCAAGTTTTAGGCATTTCCCTAATTCAGCACACAGGATTTTAATTGACGTCTGATTAACGGGGTTTTGCTGAACTGAAAACACGCAGGTCAGTTTGATTGAGGACAAGGTTTGGGGAAGAACTCGTGGTCTAAATGTTCAATCAGTGTAAGCTGTTTTTCACACCCCTTTCCCCCCACCACCCACCAGGGCCCATCTACCCCTCAATCCCCCCCCTTTCCTCTCTCCTCCCCTCCTCCTTGGGCTCCAGGTGAAACTATTTTAATTTTAGGTGAGGGTTTTAAATTTTCACATTTTATTAAAATCCTAACCCTAAACAACATTGATTCAATGACACAGTTTCAACTTTGGTTACTTGGTTAGAGGTGGATGATTGTTTGATGGTTGATCCACCATCATTTGTCAACCTCAACCAAAAACCAACCATTCTGACTATAATGCAATGTTGATTTACCATCATGTGCAATCTGTGCAGTTTGTTCCACCCCTCATCTCCCCCTACTCCCTCTCAACCCCCCCACCCCACGCTCCTCCCAGCCTCCCCCTCTTTACCCCCTCTCATCCCTTCTTCCCTCCCCCCATCCTTGAGCTCTGGGTCAGAACATTTTATTACTAAGTGGGGGTTAATCATGTTTCAAATAACACACTACATGTTGAGAACATTGGGTTGTGATTCCTTTATGTGCATTTTCTTACTTGTCTGTAAATATTACTGACTGTGCATAATGTGTTGACACAAAAACATCTACAAGTCTCTACTAGTTGTACAGTCCGACTCCCCCTTTTTACACCAGTGGTTTGTCCCAACCAAACAGCCGCTTTGCTGCTGGTTTGTTTGCAACCAGCTTCTGAATTGAATTCTCCTCTGAGCAGTTTTATGGTAAGTTTTTCAATATTACTTTGATCTTAAATGTGTTTATTGAAAAATAAGGCATTGTTTTGTGCCCATAGTAATCCTGGTTATTTTGGGGCAAAACAGATATTTTTAATAATTGAGGTCATGTCTCATTTTGTATTATTTTCATCCTGCCCACTGCTGCAGGCCTAAGTATGAAATCCTGCGAGATTTTGTGAGATTTGAGTTTTTAAAATAGGGCGGGGCTTATTGTTGGTCTAGGAGAGCATGTGGTGGACAAGGAAGTGAAAGGCTGGCTGCTCCAGGTGGGCTTTAAATTGTTGTGATGGTAATCACTTGTTTTTAACTTTTTATTATGATGTGCTTAGGGACGTGTTTAGATGTGTCTCTGTTCCAGAACAACTGAGTTAGATGATTGCATGACCGTCTGCAGCCATCAAGAAGTGCAGAAGGTTGTTAATCATCCACAGATTAAATCCAGGTGAGGCAGGAAGGAAACACTTAAAACATGTAAGGCAGGTGAAACACTGAACTAAACCTGCTAATGACTGATTCAGTCTGTTGATTCTTGGATTGGTAACTGGTTAAACTGGACTGGACTATTATTACTGGTGTGGGATCTTTATCAGCATATAGACACTTTTTAAGGAATTTAATAAAATTATTTGGAAATATTTATAGATGTTTGAAGATTAAACCAGCTATTAGATGGAAGTTTATTCTGTATAAATTATAAATTTTTCCAACTACAGTATAAATCACCTTTTGCTCTATTATCTGTCTCTGGTGTGTTAAATAAACCCTGATCCTCCCTGAGTTTTATCTTTAGGTTTTCTGATGAACAGCCTTTATTTTAAATATTGATTCCCTCATTTTAACATGAGTGCAGCATCATAAATCCTATATTAGAATGCAGCTTCATAGGTAAATGTAGTTGTGTACGTAAACATTAAGATGAATATTAATGAACAATTAAGATAAATATTATAAAAGTGTGTACATGGGGAACTATATGGTTTGTATTTGTTCTCAGACCTGTAACCAGTACACTGTTTAATCTTTCAATGTCTTTCAGAACTTTTCAAATGTTTATCATATTTCTAACCGGCACCTTCCTCACTTTTATTTTTGTGTTTTTCAGCCGTTGCTCTGCAGTTTGACCTAAAGCTGACTCTTGAGGACTGCAGTAAAACTATCAAGTGGCTTCATTACACGTCAGAATGAGAGGAAGACATCACAAGGAATCAAAGTGACGTCAAACTGGGGTTACTACAACTTGTACTGTTTCCCTGGTTCATACAGTACAAAGCTTAACCTCATGGACTCTGTTCTCCTGTGGACAATAGACTGTTATTCTGACAGTCAAAAAGGAATCAAATATGTTTAAAGATCTGTCCCTCTTTTCTTAAATAAAATGTTATATCAAACATATGTTGTCATTTTTAAACTTTTGTACAGTTTACCCATGACCTGCCAATAATATAGTGTTTAACACCAGTGAAGAAACTTTTAGTGGTATGTTATGTTACCTATCAATAAATATAAATGTACATAAATCCTTAGCTTTCATTCAATGTGAAATCAACCCAAATCTGCATGTAGATCCATGTTCAGATGGAGGTTGAATCAACATTGATATGTCAGTTATGGTTGAAACCGTAACGTTGATTCAACATTCAAGTCACCGACCACTTTCAACGTTGATTCAATGTTTCAATCATTCTGTGCCATCTGGGTAATTAGCACTAGTAGGTAGTGACTGCAACATCTGGTTAACTGTCAGTCTAAAATAACTACTGCTAGCTTTAGTGCAAATATATTCTCGAGAACAACCACGACAGCCATCTTGGAAAATTGAAAGATCATAGTAAATATTATTTTGATGGGTCCATGAATAATTTGGCACCAAGAATATTAATCTGATAAATGTTGGCAAATTTAGTGACTGATCTGCTGCAGCTGGAGCAGAGAAAACACCTGCAGAGGTCCGGTTCTAACAGCAGGGGTCAGTGTGGAGAAGTCAAAATGTTCCATGGTTTTATCTAAAAGGAAGATCTGAAGAAACGCCCAACCTGAGAATCTCAGCCTGAAACTCCATCTCAGCCGTAGATGGAGGCAGATCAGACCAACACAGGGTCTGGGTGCCTCCAACCGCCTCCAACCGCCTCCAACAGCCTCCAACAGCCTCCAACCGCCTCCAACAGCCTCCAACCAAACCAAACAGCCTCCAACCAAACCCAACAGCCTCCAACCAAACCAAACAGCCTCCAACCGCCTCCAACCGCCTCCAACCAAACCCAACAGCCTCCAACCAAACCCAACAGCCTCCAACCAAACCAAACAGCCTCCAACCAAACCCAACAGCCTCCAACCAAACCAAACAGCCTCCAACCGCCTCCAACCAAACCCAACCGCCTCCAACCGCCTCCAACCGCCTCCAACAGCCTCCAACAGCCTCCAACCGCCTCCAACAGCCTCCAACCAAACCAAACAGCCTCCAACCAAACCCAACAGCCTCCAACCAAACCAAACAGCCTCCAACCGCCTCCAACCGCCTCCAACCAAACCCAACAGCCTCCAACCAAACCCAACAGCCTCCAACCAAACCAAACAGCCTCCAACCAAACCCAACAGCCTCCAACCAAACCAAACAGCCTCCAACCGCCTCCAACCAAACCCAACAGCCTCCAACCAAACCAAACAGCCTCCAACCAAACCAAATAGCCTCCAACAGCCTCCAACCGCCTCCAACCAAACCCAACAGCCTCCAACCGCTTCCAACCAAACCAAACAGCCTCCAACCGCCTCCAACCAAACCCAACAGCCTCCAACCGCCTCCAACCAAACCCAACAGCCTCCAACCAAACCCAACTGTCTCCAACAGCTTCCAATGGCCTGCAGCCACCTCCAACTTTTCAGCTCCAGCTGATGGTGTCTCGGCGTCTCCTGCTGCAGGTTGAGCGCAGTGAATGAGGAGTTTTGTCCCCTGTGGGTTTGGGTTAGCTGGTACTCGCCTCGGTCCTGATGCAGCCGCTGCAGGAGAGCAGAGTGCGTCCAGGAGGGAGAGCTGCGCCTGATAGCTGCTCTAAATTTAACGGAAATGCCCGCTGCTGGTCACACAGCGTCCTTATCTCCGTCTCCCTGCAGCCATGGCCATACAAGGTTGTGCCGGGCCGGGTCCGCGGTCCCTGGGCCCCGCACACGTGGCCAGATAACCGCCTCCATCAGGCGACACCCAGAGACACGTTGAGCTCTGACCTCTCTGAGATCTGCTGCTGGGACGGAGGTCCGGTCAGAGGGAGTCGGTTCTGTTCAGCTTCAGTACTAAACATTTAGCATTGAAGCTGAACTAATTTGCTGGCAGAGACAAATTCATGAATTCATTCAGAAACATTCACCAGATCAGAAATGTGTTTTCAGATTTTTTGACCATGATGGACGATTTTAACGTTTCTGATTCACCAAACTGATCCAGATTCCGATAACGGCTCGTCAACCCACCTTCATCCAGTACAATCTGCTGCAAAGTTCCACCAGAACCCGATCAGAACCTGTCTCTAACTATCCATCAGCCCGATCACCGGGGCAACCGGGCCGTGAGCCGGACCCACTGAGGAACCGACATCATGGAGGGGAACCCGTTCCCTCAGGTCAGCAAGAACAACGAACCGCTTCCAGAGAACAGGAACCGACTCCGGAACCAGCCCCGACCCAGAGGAACCGACTCCGGAACCAGCCCCGACCCAGAGGAACCGACTCCGGAACCAGCCCCGACCCAGAGGAACCGACTTCGGAACCAGCCCCGACCCAGAGGAAGACCAGCTGAGGTTCCAGCTGCTTCTTGTCTCACGTTCTGAACTAAGACGGAAACGTCCGACGTTTCGTACGTCGTACGAAACAGATCAGCCGTCCAGTTCCCTCCTCCTCTTAGGCAGAACCAGCAGAACCAGCAGCAGAACCGTTTCTGTCCTGGTCTGGATCAGCTCAGATTTTATTTTACCACAAATAAATATTTAAATTAGACTCAAACTTTATTCCACAGTAAGAGTCAGAACGTTCCTCTGGAGGAACCAGAACCTTTTCTGGACCCAATAAAAAGTTGGATGTTCTGTCGGATATCTTGTCATTTGTTGTTTCTAACTGGATAATCATGTGGAAATCCTGCCTCCATCTTTATGTTTTACTGTAAACATTGAATCACATTAATATGAAAAGTTTCCCAATAACTTCAGATTTTCCACTAATGAACCCGGAAATGATCTGAGGATGGAAAAATCACAGTCATGACGAACAAACATTATTTTCTGCCAGGACTTTTATTTTCCATAAACTGATCCACTCATGTACTAAAACATCTGCATCATTATTTCATAATAACTGGAGGCTGGAGGTCCTGCAGCCGCCCAACCAGAACCCGAACCCGGCGTAGAGCGGCTCGGTGAAGGTGGTGCTGAAGGTGTGGAGGTGGAGCAGCGAGTCGGAGGAGACGCAGTAGAAGGACAGGACGCCGGCGGGAACGTCCACGTACACCGCCACCCTGTTGGAGGCGCAGGAGGCGGACAGGACGGCGTCCCGCCGCCGGTGGCTCACCGAGTAGCCGGCCGCCGAGCAGCAGAGGCTCCAGGACTGGTGGTTCCTCCCGAACAGGCACTGGTCTCTGGTTCCCCTCCGCGGGATCCCCCCGTAGCTCACCGCGATGTGCACCGCGCCCCGCCACTCCGCCTCCCAGTAGCAGCGGCCCGCCAGCGCCGCGCCGCACAGCAGCTGGCAGAAGTGGAACCGCTGCGGGTGATCCGGGTACGGCTGCTGCTGGCTCACCCGCGCCACCTGCCGGCCGCCGGCGGACAGCTGCAGCCGCCTGTGAGCCGTGTTCCGGTCCAGAAGCAGCTCACAGAAATCTAGGAGACAAGCGGCCAGTTGGCTTCATGACAGCAGAAAGTTTGGGCCATGAACCGAACCGACACTCACATTTCTGCAGGCCGGGCTGCAGGCGCCGCTCTCCGCCGCCATCCAGCCTGCAGGAGACAATCTGGAGGTTAAACATCAGAAAGTTAAAACGAGGTTTTAACTTCAACATAAGGTTAACAGCTTCAAATGGAAGATCTGCTCTATGTGACAACGGAGGGCGAGAAACAGGAAGACGATCAAAACCACAGAATCCTCAAAGTCTGCAGCAGTTTTTAACATTAAGCTCAATAA
This sequence comes from Poecilia reticulata, assembly GCF_904066995.2. Taxonomy (NCBI): domain Eukaryota; kingdom Metazoa; phylum Chordata; class Actinopteri; order Cyprinodontiformes; family Poeciliidae; genus Poecilia; species Poecilia reticulata. The sequence continues at coordinate 34,203,149 of NC_088830.1, read as the reverse complement.
TGATTTTAGACCAGCAGATGTTTCACAGCCTCGTTGGGCCCATTGGGTTCATCGGTACCGGCTGTTCCCGCCGCTGTCGGTCAGATGAGCTGACAGAAGATCTGGATCGAGGCCATTTGTGCTGCTGGTGGGATGAATGGATTCTTGACGTGGCTGATTCTGTGTGACGTCATAGTTTCAGTGGTTGTACCTGCTGTGGCTGATTCTCTGCCTTTTATTTGACCTTTCATGGCTTATTGTGGTCAGCAGACACTTTATCTTTTGTATTATTGCTGCTGTTTTATTTTGCTCTCACCAAAGTGCATCTGTTAAGTTTCGATGCTCTCAGATCGTCTAGAGCTGCAGAGCAGAACCAGAACAGAATATAACGGTTTATATTTCCCCTTATCGGACTGATGCCATGTGGGATGTGTTTCTGTTGCTTCACATCATTTAGTGTTATAAATTTGTGTTTCTACTAATTTGGTTTGCAGTTTAAATCAAATGTACTTTGTAAAGTATTTCTGTTTCATCATTCTAAGCCAGACCTGCCTGGGTCTGGTTACCTGGGAGCCTCTGGGCCACTCGGCGTTTCCGTGGTTACCAGTTGGCTTCAGGGCCACGACCTCAGTCACAACCCGGGTTCTTCCCCGTGTTGCATAGTTTTCATTAGCAGGTCATTGTTGAAAAACTGCAAATGAAGTCGTGCTGCTTTTTTCTGTCTACAACAGTAAAATAATGTCACGGTTCCTCCCAGCCTACAGGGGGCGCTCACAGCTAGGAGAGAGAGGGGCGAGAGGGTGGAGCTGAAGCAGCAGGTGGAGCTGAAGCAGGTGGAGCTGAAGCAGAAGGTGGAGCTGAAGCAGGTGGAGCTGAAGCAGAAGGTGGAGCTGAAGCAGGTGGAGCTGAAGCAGGTGGAGCTGAAGCAGCAGGTGGAGCTGAAGCAGAGGGTGGAGCTGAAGCAGGTGGAGCTGAAGCAGCAGGTGGAGCTGAAGCAGGTGGAGCTGAAGCAGGTGGAGCTGAAGCAGGTGGAGCTGAAGCAGGTGGAGCTGAAGCAGCAGGTGGAGCTGAAGCAGGTGGAGCTGAAGCAGAGGGTGGAGCTGAAGCAGAGGGTGGAGCTGAAGCAGGTGGAGCTGAAGCAGGTGGAGCTGAAGCAGCAGGTGGAGCTGAAGCAGCAGGTGGAGCTGAAGCAGAGGGTGGAGCTGAAGCAGCAGGTGGAGCTGAAGCAGGTGGAGCTGAAGCAGCAGCAGGTGGAGCTGAAGCAGGTGGAGCTGAAGCAGAGGGTGGAGCTGAAGCAGCAGGTGGAGCTGAAGCAGGTGGAGCTGAAGCAGGTGGAGCTGAAGCAGCAGGTGGAGCTGAAGCAGCAGGTGGAGCTGAAGCAGGTGGAGCTGAAGCAGGTGGAGCTGAAGCAGGTGGAGCTGAAGCAGGTGGAGCTGAAGCAGCAGGTGGAGCTGAAGCAGGTGGAGCTGAAGCAGGTGGAGCTGAAGCAGAAGGTGGAGCTGAAGCAGGTGGAGCTGAAGCAGGTGGAGCTGAAGCAGGTGGAGCTGAAGCAGCAGGTGGAGCTGAAGCAGGTGGAGCTGAAGCAGGTGGAGCTGAAGCAGCAGGTGGAGCTGAAGCAGCAGGTGGAGCTGAAGCAGGTGGAGCTGAAGCAGCAGGTGGAGCTGAAGCAGCAGGTGGAGCTGAAGCAGGTGGAGCTGAAGCAGGTGGAGCTGAAGCAGGTGGAGCTGAAGCAGGTGGAGCTGAAGCAGCAGGTGGAGCTGAAGCAGCAGGTGGAGCTGAAGCAGGTGGAGCTGAAGCAGCAGGTGGAGCTGAAGCAGCAGGTGGAGCTGAAGCAGGAGGAGCTGAAGCAGGTGGAGCTGAAGCAGCAGGTGGAGCTGAAGCAGGTGGAGCTGAAGCAGCAGGTGGAGCTGAAGCAGGAGGAGCTGAAGCAGGTGGATCTGAAGCAGCAGGTGGAGCTGAAGCAGGTGGAGCTGAAGCAGGAGGAGCTGAAGCAGGTGGAGCTGAAGCAGGTGGAGCTGAAGCAGCAGGTGGAGCTGAAGCAGGTGGAGCTGAAGCAGGTGGAGCTGAAGCAGAAGGTGGAGCTGAAGCAGGTGGAGCTGAAGCAGCAGGTGGAGCTGAAGCAGGAGGAGCTGAAGCAGGTGGAGCTGAAGCAGCAGGTGGAGCTGAAGCAGGTGGAGCTGAAGCAGGAGGAGCTGAAGCAGCAGGTGGAGCTGAAGCAGGTGGAGCTGAAGCAGGTGGAGCTGAAGCAGCAGGTGGAGCTGAAGCAGGTGGAGCTGAAGCAGCAGGTGGAGCTGAAGCAGGTGGAGCTGAAGCAGCAGGAGGAGCTGAAGCAGCAGGTGGAGCTGAAGCAGCAGGTGGAGCTGAAGCAGCGACTTCAGGAAACGAACCTGAAAGTGACAAACGGTAAAGGAAACAATGACGTCAGTGAAACTAAAGAATTGATCCACATTGAATGATTTCATTTGGATCTTTGGTTCCTCAGGCGTCTGTGGAACCAAAGATCCAAACTGAACAGGAATGGAGCCGAAGCTCAGACGCCTCGGGACCATGAACCCAGCTCTTTCAGAGTAAAAGCATCAAACTGCCTGAATCTGACCGCAGCGTTTGCAGCTTGCAGAGCGGATCCTGCAGCCGAGCAGACAGCAGACGTTCTCCTGCGTCTCCTGGGTGATTGTAGCTCAAGTCCAGCTCTCTGAGACCCGACGGGTTGGACCTCAGCACCGACTCCAGGAACGCACAGCCATCCTCAGAGATCATGCAGCCCGACAACCTGCAGACACTCAGGGTCTCACTGCTGGGTGTCTTTGCTACAGAAACAGTTTGCAAAGAAAGTGCAAAGTCCCCCCAGGCAGTAACTGGTTGACTGAGATTCTCTGACTGCGTGCAGGTGAGGCAGCAGAGCTCACCTGTCTGTCTGGGTCGTTACCTGAGGGTTTCTACAGAGCAGTGGCAGCTCTGAAGACCAGCAGAGAGACATTTCATCCCCACGTCTCCGAGGTCGTTGTTGTTCAGGTCCACTTGTCTGAGTCTGGAGGACTGGGAGCAGAAAACCGCTGAGATGTCCTCACAGCATGCTTCTGTGAGAGACGCCTGACTTAACCTGCAGAAAGCAGCAGTCAGTGTTGCCTGTGCACTTCCTGTCTACTGCAACAAGCTAAAGGAAGGAAGCCTCACGGTTTCCATGTTTCACACCAATCCAGGAGTCGGTCAATTCTGGAGGCTCAGATGAGCAACTTGGAGACGGGAGCTGCTGTGTTTGGGCCGTGTTGACTCAGATCTGGATCCCACTGAACCAGAACCAACCGATACTCCAGAACCAACCGATACTTCTGGACTTCCAGAACCAACCGATACTCCTGGACCTCCAGAACCAACCGATACTCCTCCAGAACCAACCGATACTCCTCCAGAACCAACCGATACTCCTGGACCTTCAGAACCAACCGATACTCCTCCAGAACCAACCGATACTCCTGGACCTTCAGAACCAACCGATACTCCTCCAGAACCAACCGATACTCTTGGACCTCCAGAACCAACTGATACTCCTGGACCTCCAGAACCAACCGATACTCCTCCAGAACCAACCGATACTCCTCCAGAACCAACCGATACTCCTGGACCTCCAGAACCAACCGATACTCCTGGACCTCCAGAACCAAACGATACTCCTCCAGAACCAACCGATACTCCTCCAGAACCAACCGATACTCCTGGACCTCCAGAACCAACCGATACTCCTCCAGAACCAACCGATACTCCTGGACCTTCAGAACCAACCGATACTTCTGGACCTCCAGAACCAACTGATACTCCTGGACCTCCAGAACCAACCGATACTCCTCCAGAACCAACCGATACTCCTCCAGAACCAACCGATACTCCTGGACCTCCAGAACCAACCGATATTCCTGGACCTCCAGAACCAAACGATACTCCTCCAGAACCAACCGATACTCTTGGACCTCCAGAACCAACTGATACTCCTGGACCTCCAGAACCAACCGATACTCCTCCAGAACCAACCGATACTCCTCCAGAACCAACCGATACTCCTGGACCTCCAGAACCAACTGATACTCCTGGACCTCCAGAACCAACCGATACTCCTCCAGAACCAACCGATACTCCTGGACCTCCAGAACCAACTGATACTCCTGGACCTCCAGAACCAACCGATACTCCTCCAGAACCAACCGATACTCTTGGACCTCCAGAACCAACTGATACTCCTGGACCTCCAGAACCAACCGATACTCCTCCAGAACCAACCGATACTCCTCCAGAACCAACCGATACTCCTCCAGAACCAACCGATACTCCTGGACCTCCAGAACCAACTGATACTCCTGGACCTCCAGAACCAACCGATACTCCAGAACCAACCGATACTCCTGGACCTCCAGAACCAACCGATACTCCTCCAGAACCAACCGATACTCCTCCAGAACCAACCGATACTCCTGGACCTCCAGAACCAACCGATACTCCAGAACCAACCGATACTCCTGGACCTCCAGAACCAACCGATACTCCTCCAGAACCAACCGATACTCCTCCAGAACCAACCGATACTCCTCCAGAACCAACCGATACTCCTGGACCTCCAGAACCAACCAATACTCCTCCAGAACCAACCGATACTCCTGGACCTCCAGAACCAACCGATACTCCTGGACCTCCAGAACCAACCGATACTCCTGGACCTCCACAACCAACCGATACTCCTGGACCTCCACAACCAACCGATACTCCTGGACCTCCACAACCAACCGATACTCCTGGACCTCCAGAACCAACCGATACTCCTCCAGAACCAACCGATACTCCTGGACCTCCAGAACCAACCGATACTCCTCCAGAACCAACCGATACTCCTGGACCTCCAGAACCAACCGATACTCCTGGACCTCCAGAACCAACCGATACTCCTGGACCTCCACAACCAACCGATACTCCTCCAGAACCAACCGATACTCCTCCAGAACCAACCGATACTCCAGAACCAACCGATACTCCTGGACCTCCAGAACCAACCGATACTCCTCCAGAACCAACCGATACTCCTGGACCTCCAGAACCAACCGATACTCCTGGACCGGTGTCAAACATCTTCAGGAAAATCTTAACTGCCTTGCAGCTGCTGCAGAGAACAGGAAGCAAAGCTCAACTTCTCTTCTGAGGAAAAAACTTTTCTGTGCACCATTTTAACAATTTCCATCATTTTTTCACTGGAAAGTTTTTGATATTTCAGTCACATCAATATTTCTTTTTATGCTGAAGCTGAATGTTGGTCTCACTTTACAAGTTGCTTTGTAGTGAAAGCTGGTGGAATATCTAGACATAATATGTAATATTCATTTGACAGATAGCACGGCGCGTTGGCTAGCAGTGGATCGAGAATCGACCTGCTGACAGGTCCCTGGGTCTGACCTGAGGGTTTCCAGAGTGCAGTGCGGAAGCAGCAGCGCCGCACAGAGCAGCTTCACTCCTGAGTCCTGCAGCTCGTTGCTGCTCAGGTCCAGAACCGTCAGACAGCAGAACGTTGAGCCGACGGCCGATGAAAACTCCTGGCAGCTTTTCCCTGTGATGCCTGTCCAGGACAACCTGTTGGACTCTAGTTTAGGATCTTTATCTGGGAAATTTATATTTATTTTTTATCCAGCCAGAACTTAAAGCAGGTTTATCCTACAAAAAGATTGTAATGTGACCAAATGCGGAAAAGTTGAAGGTGTATGAATACTTAGGGAAGCCGCTGTGTGACTGAAGCCTGGATCTTACCGGAGCACCTGGACTTTACACAAAGGGCTCTGCATCCCAGCCAGCAGCAGCTTCACTCCTGAATCCTGCAGGTTATTTTTGCTCAGGTCCAAATCTTTGAGACCAGACGACTCAGAAATGAGCAACAAGCCGAGAGCCTCACAGCTTCTCTCTGTCAGATTACATTCACTCAGCCTGAAGGAAGAAAAACAAAAACTCTGTGATTTGCTTCCATATCAAAGTTCACAGTAATTGAACTACCAGTCAGTATCATGGTAGAAGTGTACGTTTGTAAAACGATGTGTAATGAAGCTTTCTGTGCACCTACAGAGCTCTGCTGGAAGCTTTGACCACCGGCAGCAGCTTCAGAAAACCCTCCTCTGACGTCGAGTACTTCTGCAACTCAAACACGTCCAGGTCTTCAGTGGACAGCAGGATAAAGACCAGAGCGGACCACTGAGCTGGAGACAGCTGGTCTGCAGAGAGACGTCCTGAGCTCAGGTAGCGCTGGATGTCCTCCACCAGAGAACGGTCGTTCAGCTCGTTCAGGCAGTGGAACAGGTTGAGGCTTTTCTCTACAGACACATTCTCAGTGATCTTCTTCTTGATGTACTGAACAGTTTTCTGTTTGGTTTCCAAGCTGCAGACTGTCAGGTTCAGCAGCTCCTTCAGTTTATCCTGGTTGCTGCTCAGAGAAAGACCCAGGAAGAAGCGGAGGAACAAGTCCAGGTGACCGTTTGGAGACTGCAAGGCCTTGTTGATGTAAATCCTGTGGATCTTCTTTGAAGATGTTTGGTTTAATATGAGTTGGAGGTTTTTCATTGATCGTTGCGTGAAAAATGATATTTTGCTGCTGTTGCTAGGAGACATCCTGACATAAAGAGCAGCCAGAAACTCCTGAACGCTCAGATGGACGAAGCTAAACATCTGGTCTTTGCCCTTCCTGCCACGCACCTCCTTGAAGATCTCTGTGAACACGCCGGAGCAAACTGAGGCTTCTTTGAAGTCCACATTGCTCTCTATCAGATCCTTCTTGTAGAAGATCAGGTTGCCCTTCTCCAGCTGCTGGTAAGCTAGTTTAGCCAAGGATCTGATGTAGTGAAGAGACGTCTGGGAGCCGTATTTCTGTTTAGTGTGGTGGATCTGGAACACCAGGAACTCTGTGTACATGTCCGTCAGGCTGTTGGGTAGCTCTGCGGTTCCTCGGGTCTTCAACACGTCCTCCAGGACCGTAGCTGCGATCCAGCAGAAGACGGGGATGTGGCACATGATGTGGAGGCTCCGGGACGCCTGGATGTGGGCGACGATCTGCTCGGCCTGCTCTTCTCCTCTGAATCTTTTCCTGAAGTACGTCTCCTTCTGGAGGTCGGTGAACCCTCTGACCTCGTTCACGCTGCTGACGAACCGCCCAGGGATCTGATTGGCTGCCGCCGGCCGGGATGTTATCCAGATCCGAGCAGAGCGTAGCAGTTTCCCGCTGATGAGGTTCCTCAGCAGAACGTCGGCCGTGTTCGTCTTTGTCGGGTCGACAGATCGGACGTCGTCGACGTGAAGATCCAGGGGAAGCCGGCTCTCGTCCAGTCCGTCAAACACAAACAGAAGTTTAAATCTACTTTTGTCAAAGTTGCTGTTTCCAGAAGACTGCAGCGCTTTAAAGATGTAATTCAGAGCCTCCTCTCTGATGTCTACAGTTTCTGGGATGCATTCGTGGATGAGCTGAGCTAAACTGAGTCTTTCTGCTCTCAGTGGATTCAGCTGGCGGAAGGTGAAGGGGAAAATCAGATCCACGTCTTGATTGGATCGGCGTTCAGCCCAGTCCAGCACAAACTTCTGCACAAGGAAAGTTTTCCCAATCCCTGCTATCCCATTGGTCAGAACCGTTTTTATGGGCTGGTACTCTCCTGAAGGGTGACTGAACATGTCTCTGGGTTTCACTGCCGTTTCCCCGGCTGGCTTCAACACATTCTCGATCTGCCTGACCTCGTGCTGCGTGTTGATGTGGACGTCCCGCCCGGCAGCCACGTAGACCTCCGTGTAGACGTCAACCAGACGCTGCTTGTCCTCTGCCCAGCCCTCCTCTGCACACATGAACTTGTCCTGGAAGTTCGACTGAAGCATCTGCTGGTAGAAAGCGATGGGATGCGGCTCAGGAGCCCCAACCACCACATCTGTGCAACAGGAAAACAGCGTTAGGCTGAAATGTGGGAAAATCAACCAGGAATAGCTGCAGGATGTGGCTGTTGAGTTGTATTCCATGGCACCAGTGGATGTAACTAACACGTTTCCTTTTATTGCTGAAACGTCTGGATGTTTGGTTAAATCTGAGACCGGCCCATCAATGAGAGGAGCCATCTTTGGTCCATTGAACTCATCATGTTTGTGGCGCTGCACCATTTGATTTAACTCCAAATAAACAGCAAAGCTAAGCGATTAGCTCTTATGCTAACTGTCCTTTCTGAGAGTCACTCGGTCTCATCAACTAGGAAAGTGGTCATAAATTTGACTTGAGCCATAAATGCTTATATAAACTATGAGTGTTGCCATGGAGACCGTCCAGCGTTGCTATTGGTCCCAGTTTCTCCCTCCTCTGCCTCCAATGTCGCTTAGATCTGTCCGTCCTGGTTCTTCCAGTTTTTCATTACATTTTATTAACTCCAGTAACAAATATCAACAATTTCAGCGGCCCAATGATGAAAGAGCACAAAACATGATGAACTCCGACATTACGGCTTCTTTACGCACCGATGAACCCAGGAGCTTTGCTTTGAGCCAGAGGCGGAGGACCCGAGCGTCCTGTGTGGTGCAGCGTTCCCCCAGCATCGTGACCGTTCCCTGAAAGACAGACAGTTATGGATCACGTTCAGCTGCTTTATCAGTCCGGCTGCAGGAAGAGGATCCTGTCTGGACTCACCTCCTGGGCCACACAGCGCCTGCTGCAGGTCTTTCCTGTTAATCTTCAGTAACACCTGGCTGATGAGGGCTGCAGGTCCAGAATGGCCGGCGCTCTGGACCAGCAGGTCCACTGCGTCCTGCCTGGTCGCTGCCTGCAGGCGGCTCTTTCTCATGGCTGGGGAAAGATGGCTGCTCTGCTGCAGGAGCCACTTGAACTTAATGAACTCGTCGTCTCCCAAGTCCTCCAGAATGTTCAGCAAGTCCTCAGGCGTCATCCTGGACGCTGCACCGACTCAGGCGTCTCCTCTAACGGTGAAACGGTAAGGAAACGTCAGGAAACTTTCTCCATCGTCCACCCTGACCCTGACTCATAGTCAGTGGTGTGCATCCGCTACTAGCAGAGCCAATTTTTAGCTTAGCGCTTTTACTAACTTTGAAACATTTAGCACACTTAGCTTCCCCTAGATGTATTTTTCCAGTTTATCCAAAAGAGCTAATTAACTCGGATGTTTTGTTAACTTTAAGTTTTGTTAACTTAAAGTTAACAAAACTTAAAGTTTTGTTAACTTTAAGTTAACAAAACTTAACTTAAAGTTAAGTTTTGTTACTTCACAGCACCTGATGACTCACAGTCACTAATAAGTAAAACTTCAACATCTGTGTTGAAGTTTTACTTATTGAATTAGTCTGACATTAATATTCATGCTCTTATTTTGAAGTGGCTGGAGGCATTCCAGACTTCTCAGGTCTTCTGGTTCCGTTGTGCATCCAGAACCAGAACCAATGGCGGAGAAGCAACATTCATCTTCTATGCACCACAGATCTGGAACAAACTCCCACCAAAACTGCAAAACATCCGAAACACTGAGCTCCTTTAGCAAAAACCGAGTTAGAGCTGCTTTTGAAACATGAATCCACATTTTGACGTGTAACGACGACGCTGGACAATAGTTGGTTCTATAACTTTAGTTTTTTATGTTTTTATGATGTGAAGCACTTTGAACTGCTTTGTTGCTGTTATGCTATAAATAAACCTGGTTGGTTGGTTATGCAGCAGTTCTGCTTTCTCTCCTCTCTCTCCTTTAATAACTATTTAAAACAAGAAACACAGGAAAAAGATTAAACTTGGGCAGCAGAGAACAATATAGATAGAATATTTCAGAACGTAAATATGTAGAACATGTAAGTTATAATGTCAACATCAAGGTCTTTCAAATGAAAATATAATTTGATTTGAAGTTAGCACCTCAAATCTAGTGCTAACTTCAGCTAAATACTGTAATGATAAGCACATTAGCGTTAGCGGGACTAATGGTTATGAGTAGAGCTGTAGTGTTAGCGCAGCTAGCATAGCACAGCTCTGTGCTATGCTAGCTGCAGAATAGCACAAATCAAGGGGGAAGGATGAGCAGCACCACATGAGATTGTGATTGACAGCACTATAACTCTCCTGCCTCTGATTGGTTGTTTCTAGCACTGAGAGAAGGCAGAGGAAATAGATTTTTTACAGATTACCTCTCATATCATACTGTCACAACATGATGACAGTTTTAACAAATATGTGTAAAAAATGTTTATATAAAATACTGCAGCTTTAATTTCACTCATGAGGGACGTGGGTTAGAGCTGCTGCTGACTGACTTGTTAAGTGGTCAACATATTAAGTGAATATGTTGGTAATTATTTTCCTTAATTCATTAAATGCTAGTGAAATGGAGGCAAACAGTAGTTTGTAGCTAAGCTAACTATGCTAAATGGTTGATAGTCTCAGTCTACTCACCTCTCTTGGAGAAAAACGGTTATAAATTAACACTCTTGTCTTTTTCTCTCTCTCCTCTTTTTGAAAACCTGATTTTCTAACTTTTCTTAGCAGCTTAGTAACAGCCAGTCGTTCGTGTTTCCTACTGTCTGCTGCTAACAGCGTCACTCTGAAGCTCCCAGCAGGAACGAACCATTTAGCCCAGATAGGGGGGTTCAGGGCAGATATGGATGTTTGTTTCTCATCTGGGAGGGGGAACATTACATTTTACTGCTAAACACAATCTTTGAAAATACAATATGATTAATTTTGTAATTGACAGGGACCCGATATTTTTTATTTTATTTCTATGAACAAAAAATAAATAAATAATTGTGGAGGGCCCCCTGCTGGTCAGGGCCCCTAGAATGGTCGTCCCTTTTCCGCGCCCCTGCCCACCACTGATTGATAGTTGCTACTGTTTTCAAACCCACAACCTTTCAGCTGTAAGATGACGGCTATTCTGTGTTCAGGACTCACCGAGGAGCCGCGGTTCCCCAAAGCGGCCGGTGGCGTTCAGTGTGCGGAGTTCATCCAGGAACCTGGAGCAAACAGGACCTCTGAGGTCAGCAGGATGTTGAAGCGCTGACTTCCTGTTATGACAGCAGAACGACGCCGTGAGGCAATCAGGCCAACAGAAGGAAGTTAGAAATGTCCACAGATCAGTTATTCAGCCCGAGGCCTGACCGTCTCCAGCCGCAGGAACAGTAAACACACGTTTTTACAGGAACTGGGCTGCTTGACTTTGGTGTTTTCAACATCTTTCAACAAAGAAGTAACAAAAGAAGAAATAAATTGTCTTGATTGTATGGACGAAGCTGCAGTTGGTTTCCGATTCCAGCTTCCGATTCGGGAAATGGCTAAAGGGCGATTCCACCCAATTCATTCACCTCTTTCCTTCCAGCAGCCATTAATGAGTTACACCAACATTCAGTTTCCCTTTGGGATTAAAAAAGTGGTTTAGAATTAGAACTGAGTTTGAAGTGAAAGAACAAAAACTGCATGGAACAAGTGTGAATAGTGATCTGAACTTTACTGAGGTTTCACAAATCAGATAAAAGTGTCACAAATCAGATAAAAGTGTCACAAATCAGATAAAAGTGTCACAAATCCCAAACAGGGATCTAAGTAGCCATTGGAGCAGAATAATCCAGGTGTTCGTGGTTCTGCATGGATACATGAGGGGCGTCATTATGTAAATACATATTAGGGGCTGATAGACTTCATACAGGTGGACTATAAAAGGATAAAAGTCGAGTAGAAGTGACTCCTCGCAGTGATGACATCACTCCTCGCAGTGATGACATCACTCCTCACAGTGATGTCATAGAAACGTGAGCGAACTTCACATCAACTTACAGGCTGAATTATCCATCCATTTTCTAACACCTTGTCCCTCAGTGGGTCAGGAGCTGCTGCCTCTCCAGCCAACGTCCCGGGCGAGAGGCAGGGTCACCTGGACGGGTCACCTGGACGGGTCACCTGGACGGGTCGCCAGTCTGTCGCAGGGCAACACAGAGACACACACACACTCACACTCACACCTAGGGACAATTTAAACAGACCAGTTAACCTGACAGTCATGGTTCTGGACTGTGATGAAACCGGAGAACCTGGAGAAAACCCACCATGCAGGGAGAACATGGAGACTCCATGCAGAAAGACTGGGAATCGAACCCAGAACCTTCTTGCTGCAAGGCAGCAGCTCTAGGCTGAATTATATTCACAGCAGGAATAAAGTATAGAAACGGAACATCATGACTTCTTCACCAGCAGCAGATTACAGCCTGAAAAGCTCGAACTGCTGGACATCTGAGCCAAATTACTGACCAGAGGCACAACGGTGCTTCCGGTTTGTGCATCTCAACCCAAACTTATCATGAACGGATCCTGTTTAGTTGCTGTTACATTCAGCGCTGCCTCCCGCTGCTCCTCCATCCCGATGCGCAGCGGGACGCTCCGCTGGCTCAGCAGCGGCTCTTTTTGCGGGATGAACCAACATGCAGCCTGCGGCAGAGATCGCCTCTGTCAGATCCTCAGACTGAAGCTTCGTTTCCAGATGCTGTCAAATAGTATTTTATAAGAGCGTAAAGCTGCCAGGTTAGAAGCTTCAGCAGCAAAGTGGCGCAGATCAGCTGGATGGAGGAAAAGCCCGACATCTTGCCGCATTGTTGCGCATTAACTCCGGTCTTTTTCTTTAAAGGAAGTTTTTCGGTACTATTTCTGACAGCAGTCCAGCAGAAACGTTGCAGAGAGAAGAGCAGGAGAGAAACAAGCGAACCAGAGAGTCGGATTCCGAACTACGGCGGCCTAAAGTTTCCATGCGGGCCGCCGCGCTGCGCCAACCACTGCGCCACGCAAAGCCCCGATTGCGGGAGCCTTTGCAGAAGTTTGCAGTTTCCCTCTGATGAATTATTAACATTTAACACAATTCAAACTGTCTCAGGACTCACCTGGTTCATCTTCTCTCATTTCATTGGGAAAATGAGTTTGGACCAAATGTATGCTTTACGCGCAGATCCGTTGCCATGGCAACCGAGTAACAGCACATCCAATAGCGGACAGAGCAGGCACTGCGTCACTATCAGGATTCAGCGCCAAAAACGCAAACATTTCCCGCACAAAGAGCAGAATATTCAGTTTTTCTGTCTGGATGTTCATTTTGTCTTGACTACAAATGAACTCAGCGGGTTCAGAACTTAAAACCTGCTGGCCTGATGCCGTCAGAGTCGGTCGCCTTACAAACGGAACCGAACCACCGAACCGCGCAGCACAACATGCTCAGGGTGTTGAAGTCCAGGAACATAACTGACCTGCTTCCTCCTCCATAGTTTTTAATTTAAACCTTTTCCTGACCTGTGAAACTTTGGGGCTTGTTCTGTATCTGCAGTGTCAGCAAAACATTTCGCTCCTTTCTTTAAGATTCAGACAACTAGACAGATAGTCGCCATTGTTAGCTAGCAGGTTGGCTAGCAGGGGGCGGGACCTCGAGGCGCGTTTGAATACTGAATGCTGATTGGCTGTAGCGGCTGAGGGGTGAATACTGAATGCTGATTGGCTGTAGCGGCTGAGGGGTTTCAGCTGCAGCCTGACCGCAGACAGACAGACTGACCGCAGACAGACTGACACACTGACCGCAGACAGACAGACTGACCGCAGACAGACTGACAGACTGACCGCAGACAGACAGACTGACCGCAGACAGACAGACTGACCGCAGCCTGCTCGGCGCGAAGCGCAGCAGAACCTCGGATAAAGGTGATGTTCCGTTATTTGTGGCAAGTTTCCTTTGAGGGGGGAAGACGTTTGTTTGAGGGGGCCCTGCCCCCCTTTTGCCCCAGCGTATCGCCGGGCCCCGTTAAAGATGCGGAAGGTAGTGAAAAATTAGGTGGAATCACCCTTTAGCCATTTCCCGAATCGGACAAGTCCACCTCGCTGCAGCAAACAGGAAGGGGCGGGACGGACCGCTGTCAGTCTCTTACCTTATTTGGAAATGGGACCATTGCACTCCGGAACTGAAGGGGGCGCTATTTCCTATATTATCCGCGGCCTCCCGTTTTTTATTTTCTTTTGAAATCTGCGACAAATCTTTATTTTTGAGAAGGATTTTCACTCTCGGCATGTATTTGAACTTCTCTCTTTTATTTACTTCACAGTTTTTAACAAATTCTGTAGTTTTCGCTGAACTTCTAAATCTGCTCCTTAGTCACATCTCTTCGGGCCCGCTACTGCCTCTAGTGGCGTGGGGAGGTAACACAACTAATTAATTAATCACTAAATCAGAATACCACAAAGTCTTTATTACTTATTATGGGTTCTGTCATTACTGGAACAGTAAAAGATAAATTCCCTCACAGAAGAACAAGAACAGAAAGTGATTAAAAGTTTCTCTCGATGGCCGACCTGTTGAAACTGCACATTTAACATTCCTTGTGTCGTTCCTGGACAGTCAGCTTAGCTTAGCTGGAAAACTGACTACATCGTTAAGAACTGTCCTCAGAGACTCGACCTTTAACATGACCTTGTTATCTTGGGCTGACCCAACTAGAGGTTGTTGAGTTAAAATGTTAAAACATTCTAACTTGAGTTTTAACTCAAGTTTTAACCTTTTATCTCGGCTGGTTTGGAAAACCCGAAAAGATGCGACTAAGGAGCAGATTTAGAAAACTACAGAATTTGTTAAAAACTGAGCTGCGCTTAAGAAAAAGAAAGAAGTTAAAATACATTCTGAGACAAACTTCTTCCTAAAGATGAAGATAAATCATAGATTTCAAAAGAAAACAAAACGGAAGGCCGCGGATAATATAGGAAATAGCGCCCCCTTCAGTTCCGGAGTGCAGTGGTCCCTTCAGAACCGCTGAAGAAAGAGAACTTTCTACTCCGTCTGGGTTCCCTGGACCTCTGAGTTACTGTTCTCACACCAGAAACTTGATTTACTCTCACAATTAGTACACTGTAATTCACTTTTACGTTCAGGTTAACATTTTTAACAGTGTTTCCAAAAAGGATTTTGTTTTAGTAGTACAGAAATGTAGTCATATTTCTTATTTTTTTATTAAACCATCTCACTAATTGTTGGCTAATCATCTCTAAAGGTTGTTCTAAATGCAGCTTTTATCTCACAACCAAACATCAATCTCATATGTTTATGGATAAAATGATTCTGTCTTTCTCTTATCTGCTTACACGCAACTAGGAACATCTATTATGACGTCATTTATTGACAGTGCAATAAATGACGTCACGCTTCCATGTGCGTGTAAGCAGATAAAGACTAAAAAGAAAAAAAATAAAGACTGCTGCTGCTTACATAACCATATCAGATAAGACCGACGACAGTCATGAAACTGATTAACTTCCCTTCGCAGAGAAGAAGAAAAGCTAAACTTGCTCTCCAATCTTCGCCTCACCTGGTCTCAGCCCTGAGGTGCGCCGAGGTCACTGCATGTCTGTTTCTGTTCCGTTTGACTTGCTTGTAACATTTGATCATTTTCGGTCTTTTTTATGATTAACCAAATCTCATTATTTCTCAACGTAATGACACTGAGGGGTTCTGGTCGGGAACCTGGTAAACAGGTCCGTTTACCTGTGTGGCGCACAGCGGGGGGGGGGGGATGAACAACATGTTGCTCATAAATAAACAGGATCATTTTATGTTTAACCCCACACTGCCCCCTGGGGGGTCCCACAGGAAGTGTCCTAACAATGAACTGATTTTCACAGATTCTTCTGTTTCTTTGCAGCTTTTCTCTCCAAACTAATTTATGAAACTGTTGGGATCGATTGTGTGAAATAGTCCAAGTTCCCGCCTCAGATCAGATCAGGTGTTTTTACTTCGCTCAACGCCACGTTGCTCTAGTTTCTCTCATATTTCTGAGAACTGAAGGTGGGCAGCACGGAGAGCCATTTCAAAATCAAATATGGTTACTAATAACTAATTCATAAATATCCCACGTCCACACGAACATTTATTAAATGGGTGTCGAATAATAAAATAATGAAATGCATCCATAAAAGCATTCTGATATAAACAAATAAATATATAAGCTCCCCATTCAAAATATATTTTATTTTTATTTATTTCATGGGGAGATTAGGTTATTTGATCGAGTATTTATCGACAACAGCGTTTATGTATTTATAGAGTGAACACAGCTCTGTAGGGGAAACTGAAGGTTTGACTCCACCGGGGCTCCGTAGCCGCTCTAGACGGGATTTTTCTAACTTTCCAGTAAAGTCCAGTAAAGATTTGGAGCCTCCAGTGAACAGAGGGTGGTTCCGTCCAGAGGTAGACGCTGTACCTGGTGTCCAGGTCAGATCCGGTCCGCTGGAACTACCTGTTCCACCTGGAAACTTTGGAGCCGCAGGCAGCCCGGCAGCGCTGCATGCTGGGAGGACTCAGCAGCTGACTGACTCCACCTTCACCTCCAGCCGTCACACACCGCCCGGCTGGCCGCTCCGACCGCCGCTGGACCCCTCCGTCTTCACACCGAGCCATGGACCTGCGGGACCGGCGACTCACGGTGAGCTGCGCCGCCTGTCCGGGTCACACGGTGGAGCTAACGCTTTGACTAGATGCGGGAAACAGGATTGTTGTGCTTGGAGTTCGGCTCGGTTCTGTGTGGATCTGCTGCTTCACGGAACCAGACTGGAGCGAATTTACGGCTTTCATTTGTTTCTAACTCCCTGACCGTTTCGGTACCGGAGATTTGAAACGTTATTCGGTTAAATCTGCCCTCAGTCCACAGGGTAGCTAAGCTAAGCTAGCTGCAGTGAAGCAGGTGATCGGCCTGTTAGTTTGTGTTCTCATGCTGACTGGACCGGACTGGGTCTGGGTCCAAAGTGTCCAAACATCCGCCTCCATGA
The DNA here is from genome assembly GCF_904066995.2 of Poecilia reticulata. Classification (NCBI taxonomy): domain Eukaryota; kingdom Metazoa; phylum Chordata; class Actinopteri; order Cyprinodontiformes; family Poeciliidae; genus Poecilia; species Poecilia reticulata. Next base: position 34,186,354 of record NC_088830.1, on the reverse strand, counting down.
GCACCGAACCGCCGACCACCATCCAACCTCCTCCGACCGCCGACGGGCCCCTGTTAGCCCAGCTAGCTGCTGCTGCTAGCGGCTACATAAAGTGTCAGACACCGAGGGGTTCGGCGGAGCAGCCGGGAAAAGGTTCGGGAGGTTCGGAAACAGCTGCTGTCATGGAAACCCTCACCGAGCCAGTGAGCAGGTCTCGGGTCAGATTCTGACTTTAAGACCCCTGGTTCTGGTTCTGATACTGGTTTCCATGGCAGCACCGGGCTTTGACACGTCACTCAGTGACGTCTCCTGCAGGAGAACTGGTTTTTCTGGTTCTACTGGTTTGTAGTCTAACTCAGCTGCTGGGTCACCTGCCCACAGGTATGTTGGCCCCGCCCACTGCCACAGTTTCTTCCTTCAGGCAGAAGCGGAAGCTGTTCAGCTGAATTAGTGAAGAAGAATATGGACTGATTCTCCGCTGACGTGAGGAAGAGTTGTTGGTGGGCGTGTCCCTGTGGGTGGGCGTGTCCCTCTGGGTGGGCGTGTCCCTGTGGGTGGGCGTGTCCCTGTGGGTGGGCGTGTCCCTGTGGGTGGGGGGAAGCGATGCCATATTTGGAGGTGAGGTTGTTCAGTCAGGTTTCCTGGTCTGATACCAAATTTATGTTCAGGTTCTGCTGGGACTCGAACCATCGCTGTCTCCTGCTGACTTCCTGTCTGTCTCTGTCCCAGGTGTAGCCGCGGCGCGTCCCGTGGGACCGTAGCGTGATGGAGCCAGACGTGATCCGGATGTACTCTTCGTCGCCGCCACCGATGGAGGATGGCGCCGAGGAAGAGGACGATGAGTTTGGGGACTTTGGGACATTCTCCGGCGTCCCCACCAGCGTCAGCTTCTCCGAGTTGGACACGCCGATGTCCTTCGACCAGAACCAGGCGCTGACCGCCACCTCGCCACCCGACCTTCACAACGGCAGCGGGGGGCCGGGCTTTGGCCACGCCCCCTTTGGCGAGCCGTCCAAGGCCAACGGCCACCTGGAGGTCTGTCCCCCAGAGCGGACGGACGCCAGGAAGACGGCGTCCTCCTCGCAGGATGTCTCTGTTGATTGCAACGGTGAAGATGCAGAGGTCCTGACCAACGGGTTTGTGACCTTTGACCTTCAGGGAAGCCCCTCCTCACAAGACTCTGTCCCTTCTCATGCCAGAGGACCATCCACAGAGGACGAGGACGGTGTCCAAAAGGACGAGTTTGCAGACTTTGGTGCTTTTTCTGACTCTGAAGAGACGCAGAGGGACAGGGACGGTCCACCGGGGACATCCGTCCAACCCAGGGACCTGGACAGTCCAGTGGAGACATCCGTCTGTCCCCAGGATGGTGAGTGGGGAGCAGAGGACGCAGTGAGGGACGTCCACCGGGCCGAGGCCCCTGCCGGCTCCTGTAACACAGACCGGGGCCCTGACTGTCCCCTGGGGGACGCATGTCTCTCTGTTTGCACTACGGGGCATCTGTCCCCAAACGGAACGGAGGACGAGGACGAGTCCCGGGAGGCAGGGGACGAGCGTAGCTCGGAGACGTCCCTGGGCCGGCTGCTGTCCACGGACGGCCTCGAGGACCTGGGGGACATCAGCACCACGGGGTCGTCCCCGCCGCCGCCGGGGGACGACGCCACGCCCGCCGTGGACGACTTTGGAGACTTTGGGGACGCCGCGTCCTTCGGTGCTCAGGGCTTTGCTGACTTTGAGCAGAACCGACCGGACGGTCCAGAACCTCCAGAACCTGCCGGGTCCGAGTCGGAGGACGACTTTGGAGACTTCAACTCCCCTAAGGTCCTCGGCGGACAGCGGGACGGAGACAGGGGGACGTTTGCGGACTTTCCCAGCAGTGAGAGTTTTGGGAACTTCAGCTCAGCCAAAGATGGCGAGGACGATTCGGACTGGAGGGCCTTCAGTGAGCAGAACCAGAACCAGAACCAGGAGGACGGAGAGTCCTGGGCGGCGTTCAGCTCAGAGCCGAGCGGCGAGGAGGACCGCGACGAAGACAGAGAGGATGCTGGGAGGACGGAGCCGCCATCGGTAAGACACAGACGGGCCGGGTTCTGATTGGTCCAGATGAGTCGGGTTCTGGCTGGTTCTGATTGATCCGGCAGAGAAAACAATTATCTGGTTAGCAGAAACAATCCTGCTGATTTAGTTTCCTCCCTTTGTGCAGATTTAGCTCCGATGCAGATTGGAGACACCAGGGTTGTGAGGAATGATGCGGTTCAGTCTCAGCGAGTTGATTAGAGTCAAACGGGTCAAACTAAATGTGGTCATCATTTATTCTAATGCTGCACATCTCCGTTCCTTTTTTCTGCTGATAAAAACCACATCAGGTGTAAACTTATGAAAAATAATTCAGTTTTTATGTATCTTTGGATGAAAAGTGGAAATTCATGTTTACCGTTTTGCTTCCCGACAGTCGAATCTCGTTCTTCAGTCTGTTGTTGCTGAAAAGCTTCAAACCCGAATCAGAAATTACCTGGAAATGAGTTTTAATTGATCATATTTAGGATAATTATTCATCCTGAGTCTTTTATCAGATATTAACCAGGTGTAGTTCACACCCCGACCACTAGATGGCGACTCCTACAGCAGCCTGAGAGGAAGAGGAACTCCTCAGGTCGCTCTGTTCTGCTCTGCCTGCAGGGGGCGCTGTCCGGCCGTCTGGAGACGCTGTTCCTCAGCAGCTTCCCTGTTGGCTCCAGCAGCCAGCAGCAGGTGGGGGAGGGGCAGCGGGTGGAGACCCTGAAGGTCCTGCTGGAGCCGCGAGGCGAGGAAGAGGAGGAAGAGGAGAGCAGCAGGTGAGCTGATGATGATGACTGATCTTCATCATTACCTGCTTCCTGTTTCACTTCCTCCTGCTGCTCTCTGATTGGCTGCAGGCGCGGCGGCGGCGTCTGGACGCAGCTTCAGGACGTCCATGAGGCTCTGGGCCTGCGGTACCAGTGGGGGGGTTCCCATGGCAACAAGGTGCTGCTCTGCTGCCTCGGCATCGACACCAGGAACATCGTAAGTTCTGATGGTTCTGATGGTTCTGATGGTCCCAGCCGAGCCCAGAGTCATTTTACTTTGCACCGTCTCAGACACCTAATGCTGCCGGGTCGGGTTCTGCTGCTGCCGGGTCGGGTTCTGCTGCCGGGTCGGGTTCTGTAGCCGGGTCGGGTTCTGCTGCTGCCGGGTCGGGTTCTGCTGCCGGGTTCTGCAGCCGGGTTCTGCTGCCGGGTCGGGTTCTGTAGCCGGGTCGGGTTCTGCTGCTGCCGGGTCGGGTTCTGCAGCCGGGTCGGGTTCTGCAGCCGGGTCGGGTTCTGCTGCCGGGTCGGGTTCTGCAGCCGGGTCGGGTTCTGCTGCTGCCGGGTCGGGTTCTGCTGCTGCCGGGTCGGGTTCTGCTGCCGGGTCGGGTTCTGCTGCCGGGTCGGGTTCTGCTGCTGCCGGGTCGGGTTCTGTAGCCGGGTCGGGTTCTGTAGCCGGGTCGGGTTCTGCTGCCGGGTCGGGTTCTGCTGCTGCCGGGTCGGGTTCTGCTGCCGGGTCAGGTTCTGCTGCTGCCGGGTCGGGTTCTGCTGCCGGGTTCTGCTGCCGGGTCGGGTTCTGCTGCTGCCGGGTCGGGTTCTGCTGCTGCCGGGTCGGGTTCTGCAGCCGGGTTCTGCTGCTGCCGGGTCGGGTTCTGCAGCCGGGTTCTGCTGCTGCCGGGTCGGGTTCTGCAGCCGGGTTCTGCTGCTGCCGGGTCGGGTTCTGCAGCCGGGTCAGGTTCTGCTGCTGCCGGGTCGGGTTCTGCTGCCGGGTTCTGCTGCCGGGTCGGGTTCTGCTGCTGCCGGGTCGGGTTCTGCTGCTGCCGGGTCGGGTTCTGCAGCCGGGTTCTGCTGCTGCCGGGTCGGGTTCTGCAGCCGGGTTCTGCTGCCGGGTCGGGTTCTGCAGCCGGGTTCTGCTGCCGGGTCGGGTTCTGCAGCCGGGTTCTGCGGCCGGGTCGGGTTCTGCTGCCGGGTCGGGTTCTGCAGCCGGGTAGGGTTCTGCGGCCCGGTTCTGCGGCCCGGTTCTGTCCGGTGCTGATCGTGTGGCTCTTTTCCCTCCAGCTGTTCACGGGTCAGAAGAAGCAGCCGGTCATCGTGCCGATGTACGCGGCCGGCCTGGTGAGTTCCTCTGCCTGCAGAACGTCCAGGACCTCCTGCCGGTTCTGGTTCTGACCCGGTCTGGTTTCAGGGGATGCTGGAGCCGACCAAGGAGCCGGTGAAGCCCGTCTCTGCTGCCGAGATGATCGCCTCCATCGCCCAGACGCCGCCCGCCGTTGCAGAGAAGAACTCCGTCCAGCCCGACTCGGTGCAGGTGGGTCAGCGCCGCGTCCCGGCCCGGTCCGGCCCGGTCCGGTCCGGCCCGGTCCGGTCGCCATACTCATGTCCTGATGCCAGTCTGATTGTTTGCCCCTCCAGCAGGAGCCTCTCCCCCCGGTCCAGTTCGACTGGAGCAGCAGTGGCCTCACCAACCCTCTGGACGGTAGGTGATCCAACCGGGCCGTGCAGAACTTCAGTCCACAACCCAGCAGAACCTCAGCAGAACCAGCGACCAAACGCTGAGTCCAGCTGGTTCTGGAGAACTACCGGTCAGCTCGGTAGCAGCAGCATCATGCTGTGGGATCTCCCACCTGGTTTGGTGTTCTGGTTCTGCTGTGGCTGAACTTTGACCCCTGCCTGAGGTCAGCCTGCAGTCCCACATGAAGTGACTCTGCTGCATGACTCTCTCTCTCTCTCTCTCTGACCTCTGACCTCTGACCCGCCGTCCAGCCAGCGGAGGCTCGGCTCTGTTGAACCTGGATTTCTTTGGTCCGGTGGAGGATTCAGGCTCCAGCAGCTCAGCCTCCATCCCAGGTCAGAACCAGAACCGACCCGATCTGACCGCCAGGACCAGAACCGACCGCCAGAACCAGAACCAGACCCGACCCGATCTGACCGCCAGGACCAGAACCGACCGCCAGAACCAGAACCACCCGACCCGACCCGACTGCCAGAACCGCCTGACCCGACCCAACCGCCAGAACCAGATCCACCCGACCCGACCCGACTGCCAGAACCGCCTGACCCGACCGCCAGAACCACCGGACCCGACCCGACTGCCAGAACCACCCGACCCGACCCAACCGCCAGAACCAGATCCACCCGACCCGACCCGACTGCCAGAACCACCCGACCCGACCCAACCGCCAGAACCAGAACCACCCGACCCGACCCAACCGCCAGAACCAGAACCACCCGACCCGACCGCCTGAACCAGAACCGCCTGACCCGACCACCAGAACCACCCGACCCGACCCAACCGCCAGAACCAGATCCACCCGACCCGACCCGACTGCCAGAACCACCCGACCCGACCCAACCGCCAGAACCAGAACCACCCGACCCGACCCGACTGCCAGAACCACCCGACCCGACCGCCTGAACCAGAACCGCCTGACCCGACCGCCAGAACCACCGGACCCGACCCGACTGCCAGAACCACCCGACCCGACCGCCAGAACCAGAACCAACGGACCCGACCACCAGAACCACCCAACCCGACCCAACCGCCAGAACCACAACCACCCGACCCGACCGCCAGAACCAGAACCACCCGACCGACCGCCAGAACCATTTTGCATGTCTGCCGTAGAAACGGGTCCGGTGTTCCTCCTGGACCGGGTCGCTCCGGTTCTTCCTCCTTTCAGCTTCTAGAACCTAACATGGCGTCTCTCGCTGGACGGGCGGCAGGTCCGCTTTCCTGGACCGGACCAGGTTCTGCAGTTTTCATTGTTGCATCAATAATTACAGTAATAATTGATTATTGATTAACTATTATTTTGATAAACTGTTGTCATGGTAACTATTATCTTCAGTTTCTTTCAACTAAACATTTTTGGAAACTTTGAGACGCTAGAAGAAAAATCCAAGATGGCTGCCATGGTTATCATGGAAAATACAACTTTCTGTAAAATCTGCATTGGATGAATCACAGAAATCACATATTTCTTGGTCGTCTTCTTCTTCTAACCCTAAGCTGCACTAGTGCAGAGAAACATTTCCCCTGAGTCAGCCTGGCTGTCGCCCCCTGCTGGCCGTCTCCAGGCGTTGGTGGCGGCTGTCGCCCCCTGCTGGGCGGCTGTCGCCCCCTGCTGGGCGGCTGTCGCCCCCTGCTGGGCGGCTCCAGGCGTTGGCGTCGGCTGTCGCCCCCTGCTGGTCGTCTCCAGGCGTTGGTGGCAGCTGTCGCCCCCTGCTGGTCGTCTCCAGGCGTTGGCGGCTCGTCCTCACCTCCTTGATCAAATGGCCGATTTGCTACTGATGGTTGAAAACTGTTCAGAGGAATGGAGTCTAAAAGTCGTAGCTGTTGAGTCAGAACCCTGGAGCTGGTCCGGTTGGATCCAGTGGCTTTCCAGTAAAGGTCCTGCTGACCTCTGACCTGTCCGGCCCGTTCTGTCCCTCAGGTGTGGACCCGGAGCTGTTCGAGCTCACCACCGCCAAGCTGGACCCGAGTGGCGCCGGCAGCCGCGTGGCCGACGCCTTCGCCCGCCTCATGTCCACCATGGAGAAGACCAGCACGTCCACCAGGTGAGTGGGCGGCCCGGTCCCGGTCCCGGCCCGGTTCCAGTCCGAGTCGCCCTGAGGTCCGTTTGTGTCTGCGCCCCGACAGGAAGCCCAGGAGGGAGGAGAACCTGAGCGACGAGGCGTCCAAGGTGATCGCGGCGCTGCCGGACCTGTCCTTCATGCAGGCCAAGGTTCTGATGTTCCCCGCCACGCTGACGCCGCTCTGCTCGCAGGCCACGCCCGACTGAAGCCCCGCCCACCTCGCATCACTTCCTCATCTGCGTGTTTGTTTGTTTCATCTTTCAGTTCGTCTTGGTGGGGGTGTACATAATCAGGGATTTAATGTTTTATTTGAATGATTCTGCTTTTATTCTGGCGGGACGATGAAGGAAACACTGGCTGAAGCTCTAGAGCTGAACATAGAGATCTATAAAGTATTTATATCGACATATAGAGTCTTTATTTATGGACTGAAACCACACTGCCTGCAGAATCCAGCTGAATGTTCGTCCTCGTTCGTTTCCGAGGCCTTAGTTCGTCCCGCCACTTCCTGTCCTCCCCGTCCGTCTCGGGACGCGTGGCTGGAACCGGAAGGTTCTGGAGCAGCGAAGGGACCAACCCGTCTGTCGTCTTGTTTTCGCTCTAACTGCTGTGGCCCTGGAGGGTTTTGCACATTGTGAAGATGAGTTGGATGTAACTGTAGTTCACTGTGGCTTCAGACTGTAAACCAGGAAGTTCCTATGGAAAACCGCCGAGTCACTGAAGAGCCTGCGAGGCGTCGCCTGCATGCCGGGTCTTCCCGACTGGAAATGTGTCAATTTTAGTGTACACAAGATATTAAAATAATTTAAGAGGAAGCTCTGTGTCTCTGGTTCTGTGTCTCTGGTTCTGTGTCTCTGGTTCTGTGTCTCTGGTTCTGTGTCTCTGGTTCTGTGGGTTCTGTGTCTCTGGTTCTGTGTCTCTGGTTCTGTGTCTCTGGTTCTGTGTCTCTGGTTCTGTGTCTCTGGTTCTGTGTCTCTGGTTCTGTGGGTTCTGTGTCTCTGGTTCTGTGTCTCTGGTTCTGTGTCTCTGGTTCTGTGTCTCTGGTTCTGTGTCTCTGGTTCTGTGTCTCCGGTTCTGTGGGTCCAGATTGGGATGGGATGCTGGTTTCAGAACCAACTCCGGTCTGAATCAGCGCTGGGAGGCAAAATGGTTCTTATCTTTATCTGTCATTGTATTTTAATCTAAAAACTAAAATCTGCACATTTTCAAATCCAAATTGCTGAATTACTGAAAAGACGTTTGAGTTTCATAACATTTTTAATTCATCAGATTGTGATTATTCCCGGAGCCTCTCCAGACATCTGGACTTTAGCTGCTACGTCTTTAGCATTCAGATGCTAATTTAGGCTAGCATCGTTTGTTTTAGCGCGACTTGAATGTTTTCCAGCATCAGATCTGTTTGAAGCAGAAATGATCAGAAGCCGCTGCGTCGCTACTGTTAGCGGCGTGAGCTGGTGCGGCAGATTTACGGTTGTACCAGAAACACGATGCAAAGGTTCCGGGCGCTTCAGACTTTTATATGAAATTAATTGTATTAAAATATTAATGTAATTCATGTGTTAGAGTCACATCCCTGACAAACAGCAGACTGCTGATCTGTTCAGGAAACAGGAAGTGGTCACCAGAAGAGACAGGAAGTGGACAGAGCGACCAGCATGGCAGTGATGGAGCCTCCATGTTTAAACCTGTGAAGTCACGTGACTCCATGTCTTCTGATTGGTCGCTCTGATGCTCAGCAATTTAGTATCAACACCTTATGAGCTAAACTGGAACAAACTTCCAGAAACCTGCAAAGATGCAGAAACCCTGAGTTCCTTTAAATCGAACAGCCTGGTTCTGCTGGAGCAGAAGCATCAGAACCAGGCCGACCCAACGACCTGCTCTGGTTCTGCTCTGGTTCTGTTCTGGTTCTGTTCTGGTTCTGCTCTGGTTCTGTTCTGGTTCTGCTCTGGTTCTGCTCTGGTTCTGTTCTGGTTCTGCTCTGGTTCTGTTCTGGTTCTGCTCTGGATCTGTTCTGGAAATGATGATCATGTAAAACCTAGAAACCGAACCACCAGGATCCTCTGAGACTCGGTCTACAGTCAGAGGCTTCCTCCGGTGCTGTAACGCAGACTGTTACAGGAGATCTCATTGGGATCAATAGAGTACTTTAATAACAATCAATGATCAATATATTTGATTATTCTTGATTAAATGCTCATCTGCTCAGAGTCGAGGCCCTGTGAGGGTCTGTGACCTCTGACCTCTGACGCAACATGACCTCATCTACAAACGCTGAGGCGCCCCCTGGAGGCCATGCAGGGGAACTGCTGGAGGATTCACCTCCCTGCAGAAGAAGAGACCAGACAGGCGAAATGTTATCAAACATCTCCTTCATTGTTTAATAGACTCTGAGCCGCAGAGCTGCGGCGTCCGCAGCCAATCAGCTGCTCAGGTTTCTTCTTCTACAGCTTCTGCAAACATTTATGTATAAATATATACAGTTTGTGGGAGCGCCGCTCCGACCGGGCCGGCAGCGCGCGCGCCACCTGATGGGAATGTTGTCTGGGCGGCGCGGGTTCTTCTTCTGCCCTGAAGGCACGTGGCTGAGGGGGCGGAGCCTGCTGAGGGGGCGGAGCCTGCTGAGGGGGAGAGGTGTGGAGGCGCGCGCGCTGCCGGTCTGAGCGCGCTCCGTCCGGACCCAGGAGACTTAAAAACGGTTCCGAGTGACGAGGAGACGGCGGGAGATGGTGGGGGCGGGGCTTATCGTCCTACTGCTGGCCGGGGGGGTGGGGGGGAAGCGGCGGCTCTCAGCAGCAGCCGCCAGACGAAGTGTTGACCGGCTTGCTCTGTATCTTCACGTTGGACCTGTCGGCGGCGCCGGCCGTGGCCCCGGGGCCCATCCGCTTCTTGATCTCAGCCGCCATGGTCATGAAGGCCTGCTCCACGTTGGTGGCGCTCTTAGCGCTCGTCTCCAGGAACGGGATGCCCAGGTGGTCCGCAAACTCCTGCAGGGGTCAGAAGTCAGAATGCTACACGGCCTCCTTCAGAGCAGAGGTCAGGGGTCAGGGGTCATACCTTGGCTGTAGTGTAGTCCACCACCTTCTTGGTGGTCAGGTCGCTCTTGTTGCCGACCAGCAGCTTGTTGACGTTCTCGCTGGCGTAGCGGTCGATCTCCTGCAGCCACTGCTTCACGTTGTTGAACGATTCCTGCAGACCAGAACGCAGCGTTACTGAGGGGGCGGGGCCACAGGCAGCGTGGGGCCGCCATATGAAAAGGGGCGGGGCCACAGGCAGCGTGGGGCCGCCATATGAAAAGGGGCGGGGCTAGAAGCAACGTGGGGCCGCCATATGAAAAGGGGCGGGGCCAGAGGCAGCGTGGGGCCTCCAAATGAAAAGGGGCGGGGCCAGAGGCAGCTTGGGGACGCCATATGAAAAGGGGCGGGGCTACAGGCAGCGTGGGGCCGCCATATGAAAAGGGGCGGGGCCAGAGGCAGCGTGGGGCTGCCACATGAAAAGGGGCGGAGTCAGAGGCAGCGTGGGGACACCATAGAAAAAGGGGCGGGGCCAGAGGCAGCGTGGGGCCGCCATATGAAAAGGGGTGGGGCCAGAGGCAGCGTGGGGACGGGGCAACATAAACAACACCAGGGTTGCATAATCAAAATAAATGCTCAGATTTTTCAGCAATTATACCAAAATTTAATCGTTTCTTCATACAAATCAGAAATCTTGGAACAGAACAGGTAGGAGAGGAAGAGACATCAGCCAACATTTGCAGCATTCCTGTAGTAGTTGGCTCCTAACCTGAACATTAACCACAACTCAACTAAGAATCTAACCAGCAGAAAATAAAGGCGGGTCAGAAAAAGGTCAGTGACCTCCCGCTGTTGGAAGTGGTCCTCTATCTACAAGTACACACCCATAACAGCAACAGGAAAATAAAACCAGATATCGACATTTCCTAATGACTGAAGCTAACGTCAGCTAAGCTAACGCTGCTGATTAAAGGTCAGAGGTCACTGACCTGATCTGTCACGTCATACACCACTATGATGCCGTGAGCTCCTCTGTAGTAACTGGAGGTGATGGTTCTGAACCTTTCCTGGCCCGCCGTGTCCCACTGCAGAGAAGCAGGTCAAAGGTCAGCCCAGAGCACATTACGGTGGCATCCTGCTACCATCGGCGGCTCCTTACGATCTGCAGCTTGATGGTCTTCCCGTCCAATTCGATGGTCCGGATCTTAAAGTCCACCCCGATGGTGCTGATGTAGCTCTCTGTGTACGTGTCGTCCTGCAGCCAATCACAGACAGGTCAGACAGCGCTGCAGCCAATCACAGACAGGTCAGACAGCGCTGCAGCCAATCGCAGACAGGTCAGACTTACTGCAAACCGCAACAGGAGACAGGACTTCCCGACACCGGAGTCACCAATCAGCAGCAGCTTGAATAAGTAGTCACTGCGAGGGGACACACACACACACACACAGGTCATGTGGTCATGTCAGATCCGTCGGCTAACATGATTCAGGCCCAACCAGTCAACACCAACTGGACCTGAGATTTTCTGATCGGTTTAATCCCATTAATGAATAAAGAATCCTCTGGAGCACAACTGGTTTCAGTTACAGAAATCTGAAATGCATGTTTGTAGTGAAAAAATAACCTGATTTTTTTGTTTTTCTTGCATGTTGGCATGCGATGAGACTGTTAGCATGCAATGAGACCGTTAGCATGTTGGCATGCGATGAGATTGTCACACAGCAATAGTATTCACTACAAGACTGGCTGCTACTGGAGATCCAAAGAGTTATAGCATTTAAATTCCCTTTGAGACCAATAAAGAACTTTGTTTTCTGAGTTAAAAACCCGCAAAACATTTTGTAATCATTTAATTATTTAAGTTAAAAATAATAATTAGTGACTGAATGTGAACATAACACCTAAATTATCTTAGGCCCAGCAGATTTTCATTGTATAGGACAAAAATAAAAACTAAAATCAGAGATATTAAACATTTTCTAGTTTCCATGGAAACGGGTCATCAACGACATTGGTTAGAGAATAACTAACCCATCCCCGAGGCAAGTAATAAACCCTCAGAAAGTAACTAACCCGTCAGAAAACAACTAATCCGTCAGGAAGTAACTAACCCATCACAAAGTAGTAACTAGTCAGAAAGTAAGTGACCCGTCACACAGTCCCTACCCCTTGGTCACACAGTAACTAATTAAGAGTAAACACAGTTAGCCGTTAGCCGCTAACAGCTAGGTGTGACAGGACCGGTCACTCCCGTCAATTCTCGGCCTTGTTCCGGCTCAGTCTGGTTGTCAGGAGCCGGTTCTGACTTCGACTATACGGCTGTGGGTATGTGTCCGGTCGGGCGGTCATGTTAATGACTCAACACCGAGAAGAAAAGCAGCTAAGGCGACGCTGCGCCCGGCTAGCTAGGCGTTAGCCTCCCCGGTGAAGTGACAGCTCAGACCGGACCTGGACGTGTCAGTCCGGACCAGAACCAGACTTACTATTCCGGATTCATGGTTGCCTGCTTGTTGTGAAGTGTGTCGTCTGTGGAAGCAGCTGAAGGTGGTTCGGAGAGATTCTGGACTGGTTGTGTCGTTACTTTGAAGCGAGTAGTTGTCAGAACAGTGTAACCGAATCAAATATGGCCGTCTGAGTACCACCAACCCGGAAATACTGGCCTAAAGGAATCATGGGTACTGTAGTTTTCAAATTAAATCAAATTCAAAACTACTTTATTGATCCCAAAGGGAAATTAAAAGCTATTGTAACGCATTAATTCAAAGTCTTCAAAGACTTATTGTAGACAGATGGCTGTTGGCAGGAAAGACCTCTTGTAGCGGTCTGCATTACAGCAAATCTCTTGTGATTTCGGGTTCATCTGAATCCAACAGACTGCCGTCTGCTCCTGGTTTTATTGTTAGAAAATAAATTTACACAATTTACACAATTTAAACTATAAACAAAATTACAGATTTTACTAGTGGTTTTCAATTCAATTCAAAAATACTTTATTAATCCCAAAGGGAAATTAAATATTATAATATTGAATATTCAAAATAACTCTTCTCCTTCACTCTGTTTATCTTTATATTTCAGTAAAAGTTGGAGTCACTAGGACACATATGGAGGTTGAAAAGTCTCAAAATGCTGACTGGAGTCTTACTAACCTGGGAAGAAGTTGTTTTGATTGGCAGATTGAAGCAGCCAATCAGCCGTCTGATTGGCTGCTTCAATCTGCCAATCAGATGGCAGCCAATCAGACGGCAGCCAATCAGCCGTCTGATTGGCTGCTTCAATCAGGACCCAGAAGGTCCTGGGTTCGATTCCCGGTCCAGGTCTCTCTGCATGCGGCTCCTGTGCATGTGTGGGAACCGGACCTCCTTCACCTGGAACCTGGGGAACATTTTTAACTCGGACTTGTTGCATAACGAGTCGCTGTCAGTAAAATCAAAACAAACTCAGTAAATTTGAGCTTTTATTTTATTTTTCAGATTTTAGTCTTTTTCTTTGTATCTTTGACATCCATCATTTTAGAAACAATAAAAAAATAGAACTGAAAAATGTACATTGCTGACCTGATACATATACATATACAGTATATATTCATATATTCCGTTTTTACACTGGTATAAATGTAATTATGTATAAAAAGACAAACTGATGGACCTTTGCTTTTTTCATCATAGTTATTAGACTGATGAAGACATGATGAAGAGGCTTCAGGCACTTTCCCTGGAGAGAGCGGCCCACACATGGACAGGAAGTGGCTTCTCAGACGCCGGACACACTTCCTGTTGGACGCTTCATTTTTAATTGGGGACTCGTCTCTGATGGCGGACATGACGGTCCAGACTGCTGCTTCTCTCTGGAGGGAAACCAACACCCACGGTTTTCACAGATGTTTTCCTTCCACCAACTTTACAGTCTGTACCAGGAAACATCTGGAAAAGCAGATGGAACTGACCTCAGCACCATGTGGCCTATGCTAGCATGATGCTAACTGCTAGCATTGCTAATGACTTTACAGGAACTGGATCACTTTGCACATGAACATCAAGGACAACCAGGAAGCTAGGCGCTAGCAGGCGCTGCTAAGCTAGGCCACACGGACCGGACCGGACCGGACCGGACCGGACCGGAACTCATCGTCTGTTAAACTTTAAAACCACGGATGAATTTCCCAAACGCCATTTGTAACGACGTCCAGCTACACTTAGAAACACATTCAGCCCAGAAACGTCAATAAATGTCGATCTTCAGGAACATCTGGATCGTTTCCCCGCCGGGTTCTGACCCGATGGCGAGTTGACCGCGTCCTGCTGCGGAGCTGCTGCCCTTACCGCCCAGTTTCTGTTGCATCAAAAATATCTATATTAATATAAGGTGTGGCCTTGCTGTGAAGTGCTGGCAGGGAGCTGCCGTTACACCAATAAAAAAATAGATTTCAAACTTGAGCTCTGGTTTCTGTTGGCTCTCTGACCCGGGTTCTGTTCCTGTTATCTGCTGGGTCCAGACCGCAGAGCAGAACCTCCAAAATCATCCATTCTCAGGAACCTGGGCCCTTTGGACGGCCTGCTCCAGAACCGGGCGGCTGAGCTGAGGACTCACCGGCTGGTTTTCAGCACAGCGCCTCTGCTGACACCCGTCACCTACCGCCATGGTGTGTGTGTGTGTGTGTGTGTTGGTGATAAACCAGGATTCTCCATTACAATAAGCAGTTAAATGCATCATTCTACTGTAAAAAAATCCAGTGTGGATTCAAGCTAAAAATTCAGGTCTTCGGTTTTTCATTTTTCCCATCAGCCACTTGGATTTCAGGCTGACGACCATTTTTCAAGATGGCCGTCATGATTTTTGAGCGTTTTAAACCAGTTATTGCCATTAAATGTTAACCATTTTCGTGACTTGGATGAATTTCATGTCACCAACTGTTTTTAAATTTGGTCATCCTGCTCATACAAGTTAGCAGCTAAATGGTTAGCTTCTGCTAATTGTTTGTGTTTAGCGGGTTAGCATGATCTCTGCTAATGTTTGTAAGTCTGTAGTGTATGTGAGCTAAGGGTTAAATGTAACGGTTTCTCCTTCACAACCATGGTGGCCATCTTGGACTTTTCAGTGACTAATGTTTACTTTATTTTTCCAAAATGCCAAGTTAAGTTCTAGAAAGATAAAAAAGTAAATTTCAATCAGGTCCCATATTTATGCCACACAGAGGGATAAACGTCCAGTTTCAGTTTTCATGTTCAGATTTTGAAAAACCGGAACCACCAGACCAACAAAACGATCCATTCGGTCATGAGGAAGACTGCTGCCATGACAACAAGGCGGGGCTAACACAGCCCTCTGTACAAGGAAAGATTGAGTGGAAGGAGAAAATGTGTAGAAAAGATGAACAAGCAACAACAGTGAGAGAATAGTGAAGAGCTCATCTGAAGGTTTGGGGAGTTTTGGAAGTGAAGTTTTCTAATTTTTTGTATAATTAGCTGTAAGCCAGAAATATCCCTCTGTGCAGAATAAATGTCTGAGTTTCTGTGATATTCTGGCTGAACAAAAGAATGAAGCAGCTCCTTCCAGATGAACAGCACCACCACAAACTCAGCTCCACCTTCACTGACCTGCAGGAATCCTGGACGTTCTCCAGGTGACGTGAAACCTGGCGGCTCCAAATGTCCAAACCTTCATGGAGACATTTTGGTCCTCAGAGTGACAGAAAAAGCACAACAGTTGACACGAAGTTTCACTTCCTTCTACAGATGAACCACATCAACAACAGAAAGAACAGCGGTGACGGTCTCTGCTGAGTGGGCGGGGCCTGCTGAGTGGGCGGGGCCTCCGCGGCTCAGCCCACGGCCCGGTGCTTGCCGCCGCAGCAGCGGCAGGCCACGCCGCAGCGATGACACGCCCGCAGGGGGGCGTAGCAGCACATGCAGGGCGCCAGCAGCGACAGGCCGACCAGCGCCGTCCAGCGCAGGCAGAAGCGCTCGTCGCTGGTGTCGCAGGAGCAGGGGTCCGAGTAGTCGCCCTCTGGGTCGGACATGCAGTGGTACAGCAGGCTGTCGGCGCACCACATGAAGCTGACCCGGCGGATGCAGGTCTGGATGGGGTCCGGCGCCTCCTGGCACTGGCCGCGCCCGTTGTCCTCGTGGTTGAACATGTCCTGGCAGTAGACGCAGCGGAGCCGCTCCCCGTCCTCCAGGTGACACTTCCCTTTGGACGCCGGAGGCCGCGGCTGCAGCGTCACCACCGCCCTGCGGCCGCCACCCGCCTCCAGGCGGCCCGGCTTGCTGTCGAAGCCCCGCTGCACGCCGCAGCTCAGCGGGTACGGGTACGTGTAGTCGCGTTTGGGCGCGTCGCTCTTGGTGAAATGCACGCAGGTGTCCGGGTTGCGCGGCTGTGGGAGCTTGTCTCGAGTGGCGTTGGCGTGACGGTAGTCCTCGTAGCCGGTCAGCCAGCTGCGCTCCCGGGGGCTGAAGCGAACGACCTCCTGATCCTCCAGAGGGAAGCTGGGGTGACGAGGAAAGATGTGGACCGCCTGCCAGAAACGAACCTCAATGTTTCTACAACTTAGGGCTGCAAGGAAACCTTGCGGTGGCGATAATATTGTTACTGCGATAACGATATCAGGAGCGAAATATGCCCGTTTTTTAAATGTTATTTGTCTCATTTGAGTTTTTACTGCCATAATTTTCTGTCCTAGTGGCTAAACGATGAACTTAAGAATATGTAAAAGAAATCAGTCAGCAGGTTTTGCTCTCCACACCGATATTATATTTGCAATATATTGTGCAGCCCTGACGCAGAAGCAACAGGACAAAGGCGCTGCGGACTCACCGGGTCCAGGAAGTAGTGGTCCGAGGGCCGGTGGTGCTCATAGAAATGTCCCAGGATGCAGTGGTGCCGGCGCGGCTCGCAGAAGTGAGCCGGCGCCCCCTGCATGGCGGGCTCTCTCCTCTGAGACGAGTTGGACGAGCTGTCGGTGGCCGTCTGCGGGACAAACGGAGGAGATGGAAGAACTGAAGACACATCCAGGTACATCAGGTTGTGATGCCCAGAGCGTCCAGTAGAGGGCAGTCCTATGGGCTCCCAGGCTAACAGGGTTTAGCTTGGTGAACAGTGGTGGCCTCTTGTACAGAAATAGCTTGTGGGAGCTAGCTCACTTAGCTTGTTATTGCTAACGTAAAGCTAAGCTACACAGCTAGCTACCAGATACTGAAAACCTCTACAAATAAACATCTGCAGCTTGCTGGACTTTTGTCATTTTGTTTTAAATACATTTTACTTCATTGTAGTGCATTTCTATTGTTGTAGAAATGCTAAAGCTGCTAATGCTAATGATGCTAATGTTAAGGGTCTGTATCCTTTGACTAGGCCAGAACTAGTTCCACAATGAGAGAGAAGGTGCTTCTGTAATTTTATTGGTTCAGTAAAAATAGCTACAGTTCAGAACTGAGTCTTAAAGCTACTACAAAATAGTAGAAGTACAAGTACAGCCCCGGCTCCAGAGTTTAACGGGGGCAAAATGAACCTACGTAGCTGAACATAGACAACACCAGCAGCCTACAGGCTACTTGTTAACAAGCTTAACACGTCGTAACCCGTTTTTCAGAGCCGCCTTCAAACGCAGCATGAACGCTAAAACGCTGCACCGAAGGAGACCTGCTGCTGAGCAGAGCTGCTCAGGTGTTTGAGTCATGGCAGCAAAACGCAAAGAACTTCTCACAGTTTTTTTGCCCCAAACTAACCGACTGAGTTGAGTGAAGCTGCTGGATGCAGGTAATGTTAGCTAAAAGATGACTAGCTAATATCAATACAGCACCTAACAACGGATTTAACAGTTTTAACTGCTGAAAAAAGTGACAGAGGGCACAGATATGGGAAGTGCGGAAGCTCCTACT
The DNA here is from genome assembly GCF_904066995.2 of Poecilia reticulata. Classification (NCBI taxonomy): domain Eukaryota; kingdom Metazoa; phylum Chordata; class Actinopteri; order Cyprinodontiformes; family Poeciliidae; genus Poecilia; species Poecilia reticulata. The sequence goes on along the minus strand of NC_088830.1, from coordinate 34,168,864 downwards.
TTAACAAATCGTTATAGGAATAACAGAGTTGGCCACTCTGAGGTAAAAACAACAAACGGCTTCCAGTCCAGGGAGCACAGCTGACTGTGGGCGGGCCATGCCCCCCAATGCCTCCAAATGCCCCCCAATGTCTCCTGATGCCTCTAAATGCCCCCCAATGCCCCCCGATACCTCTAAATGCCCCCCAATGCCTCCAAATGCCCCCCAATGTCTCCTGATGCCTCTAAATGCCCCCCAATGCCCCCAGATTCCTCCAAATACCCCCCGATGCCTGCTCCTCCCCCCAATGCCCCCCGATGCCTCTCAATGCCCCCGATGCCTCTAAATGCCCCCCAATGCCTCCCGATGCCCCCCGATGCCTCTCAATGCCCCCCAATGCCCCCCGATGCCTCTCAATGCCCCCCGATGCCTCTAAATGCCCCCCAATGCCTCCCGATGCCCCCCGATGCCTGCCCATGCCCCCAATGCCGCCGTGCCTGCTCTTCAGTAGGGTCTTAAGGAGTGGGTAGAAGTATAAACGTATTAAAACCCAACCTTCTCCAAAAACATCTCAAAATGATCTCATCCTGTTTATGAATATTGTTCATTCAATATGTATTAAATAACTTCATTTCAGATTCTTGCTTAATGTAATACATTCAATAATTTGCTAATGTTAGCGCTAACAGTATTAGCAGTAATGACAATATTAACATTAACAATGCTGTGTAACAAAATAATATATCAAGAGTTTCTTGTATCTGTTGTAAAATATTTCCTGATACAAAAGTTTGAATCGTTTAAATAATTTGATTTAGAAATGAATTACTTATTAGAAGCATGTGAAAGGTTCGACCGTGTCCCTGTGGGGACACGGTCGAACGCCTTCTCCAAGTCCACAAAACACATGTAGACTGGTTGGGCGAACTCCCAGAACCCTCCAGGACCTGCTGAGGGTGTAGAACTGGTCCAGTGTTCCACGACCAGAACCAGAACCACACTGCTCTTCCTGAATCCGAGGTTCGACTATCCGATGGACCCTCCTCTCCAGGACCCCTGAATAGACCTTACCAGGGAGGCTTAAGAGTGTGACCCCCCTGTAATTGGAGCACACCCTCCGGTCCCCCTTTTTAAACAGGGGGACCACCACCCCAGTCTGCCAGTCCAGGGGAACTGCCCCCGATGTCCATGCGATATTGCAGAGTCGCGTGAGCCAACGCAACCCTGCAACATCCAGAGCCTTAAGGAACTCCGGGCGGATCTCATCCACCCCCGGGGCCCTGAAACCCTAGGGGCTCTGCCACCCCCGGGGCCCTGCCACCCCCGGGGCCCTGCCACCGAGGAGCTTTTTGACCACCTCGGCGACCTCGTCCCCAGAGATTGGAGAGCCCAGCCCAGAGTCCCCATGCTCAGCTTCCTCAACAGAAGGCATGTTGGTGGGATTGAGGAGGTCTTCGAAGTATTCCGCCCACCGGCCCACAACATCCTGAGTTGAGGTCAGCAGCACACCATCCCCACTATAAACAGTGTTGGTGCTGCACTGCTGCCCCCTCCTGAGACGCCGGATGGTGGACCAGAATCTGTGATATAGTTCTGGATTGGTTTGAATCTTATTTGGCTGAGCGTACTTTTTGTGTCTGTCTAGATGCCCATAGTATGGTGGCCGACAGGTGCAAACACGCAGCAACAGAGAAAAGATGCAAACAAATAGAGACGCAAACAAAAAAGAGGTCGTCTCTCCTACTTTGATCAACCAAAACAGCAGAAGATGCCTCAGCACTGAGGGATATTGTTGTTCTGATCGATGGACTATTGATGTGAGGCTCCACAGACGTTTTGCAAGTAAGATGGACATATTATTGTGTATATATTGTGATTGGAATATTACTTTACTGTATTTATGTCCACCAGCGAAACAGCAGTTAATGCTAGCTGGTATAGTGCTATAGTGCTTGGTGTTCAGCCCCCGCTCTGAAAGCTAACTGAGATTATCTTAAAAAGTTTATTCTCTAATGATAGGGATTTTTTGGTATTATCATTTTGTTGTTACTTTAGTTCATATTCAGTCTAATGTTAGTCAGTTTAAAGTGTTCTCTTCTTTAGTGTGTGTATTAACTGACCTGGGGGTCACAACTGCCTGTTCATCTTCATGTGAAACAGTTTGACCGAGATTTGAACCGGGCTCAGGCCGTAGATCAGATATCGCATCTGGAACTGGGTTGCTAGTTTTAGGTAAATTGTTTTACGACCTCTGCTGTGTTTGGGTACGATGTTTTATGACCTTTGCTCTTTTTCCTCTGCTGTCTATCTTGCCTATCCTCCTTCTTTGAAGTTTGAAAATAAAAGACAACGCTCTGTGAACGGCTCAGAGGAGCAGTTGATAGAGTTTTCTCTTTTGCAAAAGCTTTAAGATTCATATACGTTGTCTGTGGTTCTTTTATGTAGGTTCTAGGAAAATACCTATCATCTAACATTGACTTAGATTATCTGGCACAAGAGCCTATATTAGAAATGAAACAATGTAACATATTATAAAACTTATATTATGTGTTATAACATTCACCAGCAAAGTTTACACAGGTGGTAAAGACTATTATTTATATGTAATTCTTTCACTAGTAAGATACATCCCAAATCTTCCGTTTTTGTTTTGAAGGTTTCCTAAAGACACGATGTGAGGAAGAAGAGGGAGAATCTATAAAGAGAGACGATTCACTGCAGGATGAATCTCACATCGGAGTTTGGACTCAATCTGCTGCTGAATCTCTGAAGATGGAACTCATCGGCTGGAAAACATGAAATATATGTGTGTGCTAAATATGTATAGCCTAATATTACTTTTTTCCCCCTAAGTTGCAGTGCTTATTGCTTGAAAACTCTGTTTCCAGTGACTTCTCTCACTTCTAGATGACAGAGGGACACATCTAGAACACAACCAGAAAATATGAACCACATCTGATGTATAATTTCAAAATAAAAGCCTTTTAAAATAAGACGTTTTTACTTTTTCATTCAAAAATAAGTAGAAAATGTAGCAAAGAGCTGCCTCACTCGCACCTAGGTGTCTCTAATTATATACATCTAAAAAATCTCACTAAATACAGATTATTATTATTTCGGGTTTAACTCAATCATTTATATATACGTACATACACATTTTTCTCTTACATCTCTCTATATGTATAATATATATATGTGTGTGTGTGTAACAACGGATATATAATGGATCTAAAACATCTATAACAGATCTATAACAGATTTAAAACGGATCTATAACAGATCAATAACGGATCTATAACAGATTTAAAACAGATCTAAAACGGATCTATAACAGATTTAAAACGGATCTATAACAGATCTAAAACGGATCTATAACAGATCTATAACGGATCTATAACAGATCTAAAACGGATCTATAACAGATCTATAACGGATCTATAACAGATCTAAAACGGATCTATAACAGATCTATAACGGATCTATAACAGATCTAAAACGGATCTATAACGGATCTATAACGGATCTATAACAGATCTAAAACGGATCTATAACAGATTTAAAACAGATCTAAAACGGATCTATAACAGATTTAAAACGGATCTATAACAGATCTAAAACGGATCTATAACGGATCTATAACAGATCTATAACGGATCTATAACAGATCTAAAACGGATCTATAACAGATCTATAACGGATCTATAACAGATCTATAACGGATCTATAACAGATCTAAAACGGATCTATAACAGATCTATAACGGATCTAAAACGGATCTATAACGGATCTAAAACAGATCTAAAACGGATCTATAACAGATCTAACAGATCAATAATGGATCTATAGCAGATCTATAACTGATCTATAGCAGATCTATAACTGATCTATAGCAGATCTATAACTGATCTATAGCAGATCTATAACTGATCTAGCAGATCTATAACTGATCTATAGCAGATCTATAACTGATCTATAGCAGATCTATAACTGATCTATAGCAGATCTATAACTGATCTATAGCAGATCTATAACTGATCTAATGGATCTAAAACGGATCTATAACAGATGTATAACGGATCTATAACGGATCTAAAACGGATCAATAACAGATCAATAACGGATCTATAACAGATCTAAAACAGATCTATAACAGATCTAACGGATCTATGTAGAAATCCTGCTGGACATTAAGCAGCAGACCTGAAATGGTCTTTCTGAGTTGATGTTTCTCTAAAAGCTGCTGGATCTGCTGGATCTGCTGGATCTTCGCGCCTCCAGTCGGATCGTCAAACCTTAAATATTCAGCTCCTCACCGTGAAGACGTCGTCGTCCCCGAGCTCGGCTTCGTTCTGCAGCGTTGATGAGGACGTGGTGGAACCTGCGGAGCAGAGAGCGGATCAGGGATCAGGGCTTTCCTCCCTCTGGACGCTACCGGAACCGCCGAGGGCCCGGTTCTGGACGGGGTTTGTTCTGACACGGATCCTTCTCCAGGTCCGTCTTCAGTCGTCCTCAGAGATTAACCTCCATCTGTCCCTCCATTGTCTGCTTCTTATCAGAGATCAGGTTGCCATGGTAACAGGAGGGAAAACGGGACACATCCTCCTTCCTGGAGGTTCTGGTTCTGGCAGGACTAGAGGCCCAAACCACCGACTTCCAGGGGCCCCATGCTGGTGGCAGGAACACAGGTCCTGTCTCACCGAGGGACACTCTGAAAGGACACCGTCCACGTCTCTTCATTCTTTAATAAAGGGTGCCACTGATCAGCGTTGGGTCCCTCTGATCAGCGTTGGGTCCCACTGATCAGCATTGGGTCCCACTGATCAGCATTGGGTCCCACTGATCAGCGTTGGGTCCCACTGATCAGCGTTGGGTCCCACTGATCAGCGTTGGGTCCCACTGATCAGCGTTGGGTCCCACTGATCAGCGTTGGGTCCCACTGATCAGCGTTGGGTCCCACTGATCAGCGTCGGGTCCCACAGTGTCGGGTCCCACTGATCAGCGTTGGGTCCCACTGATCAGCGTTGGGTCCCACTGATCAGCGTTGGGTCCCACTGATCAGCGTTGGGTCCCACTGATCAGCGTTGGGTCCCACTGATCAGCGTTGGGTCCCTCTGATCAGCGTTGGGTCCCTCTGATCAGCGTCGGGTCCCACTGATCAGCGTTGGGTCCCACTGATCAGCGTTGGGTCCCTCTGATCAGCGTTGGGTCCCTCTGATCAGCGTTGGGTCCCTCTGATCAGCGTCGGGTCCCACTGATCAGCGTTGGGTCCCACTGATCAGCGTTGGGTCCCACTGATCAGCGTTGGGTCCAGCGTTGGGTCCCACTGATCAGCGTTGGGTCCCTCTGATCAGCGTTGGGTCCCACTGATTGGGTCAGCTTCAGTAAAAGCTCCAGCTCTTGGTTCTGTCCAGCGTTTCAGTGAAGCGTCTCCAGACGGTCCACAACGTGGCGCAGCGAGGATCCAGGCCGGTCTGGACCAGAACCCGGCGCTGATACCGCCTGGTTCTGATGCTCCTGGTGGATCTCTGGGTTCTTCTCTGGAACATCCTGTACAAGGCAAGTCAGTCCAGACTGCAGCCCAACGATGGTGGAACGAGACCAGAGACCCAGAGCAGGACGTCCCCTCTGATGTCCCCCTCTGATGTCCCCTCTGATGTCCCCCTCAATGTCCCCCTCTGATGTCCCCTCTGATGTCCCCCTCTGATGTCCCCTCTGATGTCCCCCTCAATGTCCCCTCTGATGTCCCCCTCAATGTCCCCCTCTGATGTCCCCTCTGATGTCCCCCTCTGATGTCCTCAGGATGTCCCCTCTGATGTCCTCAGGATGTCCCCTCTGATGTCCCCCTCTCATGTCCTCAGGATGTCCCCCTCTGATGTCCCCTCTCATGTCCCCCTCTGATGTCCCCCTCTGATGTCCCCTGTTGGACGCCCGTCCCCTCGGCAGCGGTGTCCCCCTCTAACGTCCTCAGGACGTCCCCTCTCATGTCCCCCTCTCATGTCCCCCTCTGATGTCCCCCTCTCGTGTCCCCTGTCGGACGGCCGTCCCCTCGGCAGCGGTGTCCCCCTCTAATGTCCTCAGGATGTCCCCTCTCGTGTCCCCTCTCGTGTCCCCCTCTCGTGTCCCCTCGGCAGCGGTGTCCCCGTACCTTCTGCCAGGTCCTCCAGCGCTCGCCTCACGCCGCGGTCGAAGGCGCGGGCGTCGGACGAACACTGGAAGGTCAAGCCGCACTTCCTGCTGTCCAGCTGCCAGTGGTGGAAAGTGGGCGTGGCCTTGGTGTAGACCAGGTCTTTCCTTAGGAGACACTGCAGGATCACCTGGGAGTCCAGAAACACAGTTGGACCAGAAGGCAGAACCAGAACCAACAGAATTAACCCAAAGTTTGTCTGAATAACTGATGCTGTCAGTTTTTGCAGTTTGACGTTTATTTTAACGAATAAACGAATCAATAAGTCGCTAAAACATGAAGCTGCAGTTTTTCTGCTCTGACTGAAACTGGGTCAGTCGGTTCCGACCGTCGGGGGTTTTGGATCTTCTGCTCCACGCTGACAGAACATTTTCAATTTGTTGCAGATTTATGGGACAAAGTTCTGATCTCAACACTGCTGATTGTTTTTAAGCCCTGTGTTCTGGACCGGTACCAGCCCAGCAGAACCGGTACCGACCGAGCCCACCTGCCGGTCGTTGAGGCGCTCCCCGTGGATCAGGAAGCTGTTCCGGCCCTGCAGCCCGTCGGGCCGCAGCCGGCAGACCCCGACCCGGCTCAGGCAGCCGTCCAGCGCCAGCCAGCCGCCGCTGGACTCGTCCCGGGTCATCACCACCGCCGTGACCCGCACGATGTAGCTGTCGCTGCAACACAGGTCAAAGGTCATCAGAACACAGGGTGGAAACGGCCTCTACCAAAACAGAACCAAACAGAACCAGAAGACCAGGACGGGTTCGCCTTTTCCTGCTGACCCAACAGCATGTTCCTGATGCTGAGAGAGGAGGAGCGAACCAGAACCAGAACCAGAACCAGAACCAGAACCGAATCATCAGCCCAACTCCATCTGAACCTCCACCCAACCGGATCTCTCACACAGGCTGGTTCTACAGAACCAAGCATTGGACCTGGAAACGTCCTGGGTTTTAATTCTGTCAGGTTCTGGAAAAAGAACCGGGCCCACCTTGGTCCATATCTAATGAACAAACCTGTCCTGTCAGAACCTCTACGCTGAGAACAGAACCATGTCTCAGAACCCGCTCTGATCAGAACCTCTCCAGGCTTTCTGCTGCTGGTTCTGTGGACCGACCGGCCCGACGCCAGAACCTCCAGGGTTCTGAAACCTCCTGGAGCACCTGAGGTCCACAAGGAACCAGAACCGGCTGTCTGGACCAGAACCAGCAGCTGATCTCTGACGATGACTCACAACATGCAGCATTTCAGGAACCTGAGGTTCAGAACCGAACCGGGTCATCCCCCCGAACCCCCTGCCTCGGTGATGAAGAGGAGGCCCTGCTCATCCTCCTCTTCTTCAGACCGAGTCCACGTGACGAGACGCCTCCTGTCGCTGATACAGCACCAGAACCACGAA